>NW_020954605.1:74703-88395 GCF_900497805.2 Vombatus ursinus | reverse complement strand
TTTCAAGGAAAGACTTTAATTTTGGGTGGAGAGAGTGCCAGAGGGGGAGTGATAGTGATTTTGGGGGGAAAAAAAGGAAAATGCATCAATGAAATATTTTTAAATATATGTAAAAGAAAGCAAGGGTCAAAGAAGCAGGGCAGTGTTGACAATATTATGTTAAATTTCACATACACTTTTTAAGATGATGTTTAGAATAGAAATTCACAGTTTCATAAAATCCCTTCTCAGTGAATTGCATATAGAAAAATTCTTTTTTGTTGGTGTTTGTCAATTTTGTAATACTATTTTAAAAAAAATTAGTTGGTGGAAATCTGCCTTTTCTCTCTCCCACTCCCCACTGAGAAAGGAAGCAACAAAAGGAAGTACAGTCAAGCAAAATAAATTCCCCCACTGGCCATATTAAAATAAGTAGTCTGCTATCTGACTCCCCAGTCTGTCAGAAAGTAGGTAGCATATTTCATTATGAATACACTGGAGTCATGGTTGGCATTGATCAAATTTCTAAAGTCCTTCAAAGTTGTCTGACTTTACAGTAATGTTATTGTATAAATTGTTATCCTGTGTTCACTCCACTCTGCATCAGTTTATACAGATCTTAACCAGGTTTTCCTTGAAACCAGTCTCTTTATAATTTCTTACAGCACAGTAGCATTCCATAACATTTAGATACTGTAAGTTTTTAGCCATTCTCCAATTGATGAGGATCCCCCTCAGTTTCCAATTCTTTGTCACCATAAAAAGCTGATGTGTGTATGTGTGTGTGTGTGTATACATATATATAAACATGGGTCTTTACCTTCTTTCTTTGATGTCTTTGGTGTTTAGACCTAATATTGGTATGACTGGGCCAAAGGATATGCGTAATTTAACAATTTTTGGAGCTTAGTTCCAAATTGATTTCCAGAAGGGCTGGACTAGTCTGCAGTTTCTCCAACAGTATACTAATGCACCTGTTTTCTCACAGCCCCTCCAACATTTGTCATTCTACTTTTTTGGGGCAATTTTGCCAAATCTCATGGTGGTACCTTAGAGTTATCTTAATTTGCATTTCTCTAATTATAAATGATTTAAGGAACTTTTTTCACATGCCTACCAAAAGCTTGGATTTCTTCATCTGAAAATTACCTAGTTATATATTTTGACCATTTATCAATTGGAAAATGGCTGTTATTCTTGTAAACTTGATTCCATTCTCTACATATCGTCAAAATGAGCCCTTTTATTAGAGAAACTTGCTACAAAGATTTTTCCCCCTTTAACTGTTTCTCTTATAATTTAGGTGAATTGATTTTGCTTGTGCAAAAACTTAAATTTTTTTTTGTAATCAGAAATGTGCATTTAGCCTCTTGTGAGTGTCTCTCTCCATGGAGCTGACAGGTAAATTTTTTCTGTGATCTTCTGACACATCATCCTTTATGTCATGTACCCATTTGAACTGTGTCTTGTCAGATACTGGTCTATATCTAGTTTTTGCCTTTCTAGTTTTCCCAGCAATTTTTATCAGATAATCTTACCCCAGTAGCTGGGATTATTGGTTTATCAAACACTAGGCTACTTTAAAAAAAAAAGAACAAACAAACAACAACAATAACCCATACTTTCAGAAAGTCAACACTTACATGAAGGGTTGTGAGCTAAGGTTTTGGTGGTTCCTGACCTTCACAGTGCCTCAAGGACAGGTAGCTTTTCTAGGGAACCCATAAGTAACAAGTTCTCAGGTGCTAGACTTAAATTCCTATTTGATAATCATTTCAACTAAAAACATGGACTCCATTTTCTACTGAACCAAGTCTAATGATCTCTTAATTGCCAAGTTGAATGGCCTCTCTACATCCTTCTTTACTTCTCTGTAGCTTCTAGAACTCAGTCACCTTCTTCTCCTTGATCCTCTCTTCTCTCTAAGTTTGCAGGATGGTGGATTACTAACATTCTTTCTCCGTATTGCACCACTCCCATGTCCTTTGCTGGATCCTCATGTAGGTTGGCATAACTGTAGGTTTTTCACAGGGCTCTATCCTGGTACCTTTTTTCCCCCTTCTGTACTGTTTCACTGAGTGATCTCATCAGCTCCCATGCATTCAGTGATATCTCCATACCGATGATTTTCAAATCTACTTATCCAGCCCTAACCTCTCTACTGACCTTCAGTGTCGCATCTATAGTGTTGCCTCTTAGATCTTAAATTCAGTGTGTCCAAAACTGAACTCAGTGTCTTTCCTCCCCTTCCAGACTTCCTTTTTACTATTAAGGGTACCATCATCCTCCCAGTCACCCAGGTTCACAATTTAGGCATCAGCTTCAACTTCTTACTATGTTTCACCTCCCACAGCCAATCTATTGCCAAAGCTGGTTGATTTTTGTCTTCCTAACACCTGGCACATATGCCCCCTTCTCTCTTTTGGCATCCCCTCATGCCTAGATTATTGCAATAGCCTGCTGGTTGGTCTCCCTTCATAAGTCTAGACCCACTCCAATCCATCCTGCATTCAACTGTCAACGTGGTCTTCCTGAAGTACAGGTCTGACCACATCATCCTCCACGGTCCCGTTCCTCCATAAACTTTAGCAACTCCCATTCACTTCCAGGACAAAATTTCAAACCCTGTGTCTGGTGCGCAGAGCCCTTCCGTAACCTGGCTACCCCTACCTCTCCAGTCTTTTCACATCTTATGTCATCCCCTGTGCCCACCCCAATATCGTACTCTGTGAACCAATGTCACTGATTTCTTTGCTATTCTCTGAACAAGGAAATCCACCCCCCAGCTGGGCATTTTCCCTGTCTCCTGTCCCAGTAATGTTCTCCCACCTCAGCTCCAGTTCCTGGCCTCCCTGACTTCCTTTAGGGACCAGCTAAAATCTCACTGTCTACGGGAAGCTTTTCCCAATTCCTCTCAATTCTGGTGCCTTCCTCCTGTTGGTTTTTCCCAATTCATCCTGCATGGAGCTTGTTTGTACCTAGGTATATTTATGTTGCCTCACCCATTAAATTATGAGCTCCTTGAGAGCAGACTGTCCTGTGCCTTTCTTTGTATACCCAGAGCTTAGGATAGTACCTGGCACTTAGCTGCTTAGTAAATGTTTATTGATTGACTAAATGAGCTCAGCTTGTCTTTCTAGTTCTTCTATAATCTGGCTACATCCCGCCTTCTTTAATATGTTGATGGATCTGTGGTCTCATTGATGTGCGTTTTCCCTTAAAGAGTGCAGATTGCAACTCATCCATCCCTACCCATCCTTGCGCTACTTGTATCCACGTTGTCACATAAATTCTTTTTCTAAATTAGTTTTTATTTTTAACTTAAGTTCTAAATAGAACACTCATTTGCATATCTACAGTCATTGTTATCTGTCCTTTGAAGATGACCGATGACATCTTGGGGTGATGTCCTGACTTCTGCGTGAATTGGATTTGAGTGAGGCAGAATTGCACAGTCTTCAGCCTCTCAGTAGAACAGATGGAGAATTGTACGGAAAACTGTAGATTTCTCTTATGTACTGCTTGACTTTCTTTAAGTATATACTACGATTAAAATGTAGCTTTGAAAGCTAGCCTTCCAGTTCTCCCCACTTAAAAATTCTCACCATAGTGTCTACCAAATAAAATTGGATTATAGGGAAGATAGATCGTTGATACTGCATGCATTCCAGTGGGAACATGTTTATCCCTTGCTATTATTGTATGACTAGCCTATCTCCTTTTTTGGGCAAAATCTCCCTTAATGCTACTGTTTACACTGCTTCTCCTGCATCGTTCTTCACTGGTAACATTTTGCAACCTACTTGTGGTCATTCTGCGCTTTGGTCAGTTACCCACAACTTCAATTCTTTAGAAACCTGGTATTCTATGAATTTCAGCCACCCAATTGCTGAACACACACTGATGTTAGAAAGATGGGCACTTGTTTCGTGGAGATGCTGAATGGCCATTCACTGTAACAATCTGAATGAGGGTGATATATTTGTGTGAGTTTTGCAACGAGATGTGATTAGCTTTTCCCACCCATTTCAACTCTTCTGTTTGGATATTCAAAAGCCTGTCTTTCCAAATGAATGCTTATGTGATAGAAAGAAAAGAGAAAACTCACGAATAAGATTTTATGTGTCCAAATGAGATTGATTAAAGAATATTACTTGCAGCTGACTAGCCATGGGGGCAATATTATGGTACTCCAAATCGCTGTCCAGATTGTGGAGGTGTGGCAACCTCTCCAAAAATGGCTTTCTATGTTTCCCCTTTTGTAGAATGTCTGTATTAGGGATGCTTCTCCACTTTTCAGGGGCCTCAGGGTGGGAACTGGTGGAAAACAGGGAGTTACCTACTAATTCCACAGGCTGTTTTAGGGAATTTTTTGGAGCATTTTGATTGGTGAGGTGGTAAAGGAAGGAGAAAAGGAAGTCAAGGTAAGACTCTAACTCATCCCCTGCTTGATGTTTCAACCAATTCTCAGAGACAGGAACCTGGTTTTTACTCTCTTGGATGAGCTTTTGAAAAACTCTCCCCTGAATACATGTTCTTGCGTCTCACACAAAGAGCAAAGGGACCAAAGTTTGTGCATGACCTACTTTTCTTTATTTAACTCAGTTCAACTGTGCCAGTCTCCAGCTCCTGACATTCTCTTAGAGCCTTTTGTTTAGTTATCTATGAGATGAGACAGTAAGACAATTTGCCTATGGCTAGAAGAGGCCCTTCCACAGAAGCTTAGGGTCCTTCAAAATACTACATTTTCTCAAAAGGAATTTCAATTCACTTTTTTCTTATTCAGTTTTGGATCCAATTCAACATCCATTATCTAAGAAGCGTATACTGATGGAACAGCTCTACGGGTTGTCCATCTAATTTCTTATCACAATCTGGACAATAAATATCCTTCATCCACTTGGTTTTTCCTGTGTAGATAGTCTAAATTCTTGAATCATTATAGCTTGCATTCAAGAGGCTTTGCAGTAGCCCAGGAATTGATGCAATCAGCACCATATCCTCTGTAAGCAAGAGAAGCTGGAGGAACTCACCACCTGCAGGACTTTACCTCTAGTTTGGACTCAACACTGAACATCAGAAATGGAATTGCTAAAATAAATGCTGATAGTAGAAAGATCACTTAACTTGGAGTTAAGAACTTGTCTTTGAGTCCTGGCTCTGTCTCTTAGTAGGTGGGAAATAACTTTCTGAACTTGTTTCTTTGTGTGTGAAATGGAAATAATAGTACTTGTGCTACCTCAGAAGGCTGCTGTGAAGATGAAGGTTCACATGCCTTAAAATGCTATTGAAATGTGAATTCTTATTCAGCAGATTAATATTAAATAGCATTGTCATAGAATGAAAGCTCTTTCTTTGGATCCTCACATCTCACACACAGCCTGACACATAGTAGGAGCTTAATAAATGTCTGTTGATTCAATGATTAATAAACATTTGAATTCAGAAAACAGCTAGATCTCTTACTGATCTGTCCAGAGTCCTAGTCTCTAGATGGGCCTTTGACTGTGCAGTACTTAGTCTTGACTCTAGTATTCTTGCCATATGACTAAATTGTACAGTAGAACAAATGGCAGTTTTGTAGACAGAGGACCCACGTCCAAATAGTGGCTCTGTCATTCAGAACCTAGGTAATCTTGGCCAACCTCTTTGGGCATCAGTCTCCTCATACATACAATAAGTATGTTGGCTTCTGACGTCTCCTCTCACTCTATGAAATATCTTAAATTTGCCGACTTACCCAAGTGACTGAACCTCTCTCTTATTCCTGTAGCCTCCTCAAAGCCCTGGCAGCTGGGTATACACAACCACTTCCTGCTCCATCCAGAAATACTTGGTGTTTCAGGTAGCCAGAGATAATGAAGTCAAACTGCTTATTTCAGAAGTTTCACACATTTCCCCAGGCTGACTTGGTCTTCAGTGCTTAGAATCTGGATCACACAGTCTTATATTTTTTATCTTTACTGTCTTACATTTTTATCAAATGGTTTCATGTCTACTCAACACTGGATTGTAAATTCCATGAGGAAAAGAACTACATTTTATACTCTATATCTCTTATGTTCTGTATCTGACTTAAAAAAATAAATAAAAAGATGGACTGGTTATGTATCAAGAGGACAGCATAAACAGTGGACAGCAAATACATTTCATGTAATATCAAGAGAGCTTGAGAAAGGCCTCAGCACATTTCATTGGACCCCTTATGGCACACTTTCAGAAGACTTACCAACAATGTTCAAAAGATAGGCATTTGCTGATGAAAGAATGGAAACAAAGAAGGAAATCAAAGGACTTTTAGATCACACACATATATATTATACATATACACACACATATGTACAATGGTCATGCTATGGGATAATATTCTATCTTGATTTAGAATTAGAAAAGAGGGCCATGTAGGAAGTTGATCTTAAACCTTAAAAATATGCTGGAGGGCTTCTAAGTGATCCAGTGGGAATGGACTCCATGTTGTCTTCACTACTCTAAGTAGGCTTTCATTCTAACAAAGGTACATTTTAAAACTTCCATCTTAAGTGTGACTAAAGGTGGGGAGAGAGAGATGAGTACAAGATAGTCCTTACCCTTAAAAAGCTTGCAATCTAGCGTTGAGGGATTTAACTTTCTTTGTGAATCTGCCTCTTGGGAGACAGTGTGGCTAATCTTTTTTTTTTTTTTTTGAACCTTGATTTATTTTATTTTTCTCAATTACAAATCAACATGTTTTTTTTAATTTTGAATTCCAGATTCTCTTCCTCCCCCACCTTGAGTAGGAAAGCAATTTGATGTAGATTATACATGTGAAGTCTTTCAAAACATTTCCATATCAGCCATGTTGCAAAAGAAAACACAGATTCCCCCCCCCAAAAAAAGAACAAGAAAAATAAAGTTTAAAAAACATTCTTTGCTCTGTATTCAGACTCGAACTGTTCTTTCTCTGAATGTGGGTAGCATGTTTCATCCTAAATTCTTCAGAATTGTCTTGGATCGTTGCATTTCTCAGAGCAGCTAGGTCATTCACACTTGCTCATGGTACAATATTGCAGTTCCTGCCTGCAATGTTCTCCTGGTTCTGTTCAATTCACTTTGCATCAGTTCATGTAAGTCTTCCCAAGGTTTTTCCGTAGGCGTCGTGCTCCTCATTTCTTACAGCACAATAGTGTCCCATCACATCGTATACCACAACTTGTATCTAGTGTCCTAATTACAAGTCCCGCCTAATGTGATGACCCTTGAAGGCCAGCATCGTTTGTTTTCCCTTTCAGCGGGGTGAAGCCTTTGCCCTAGCGCGGCTGCCAGCGTAGCCAGTAGCTGCACGGAGCGGGTGGGCACGCGGGAGCCCTTCCGAAGGTTCGCCAAAGCTAGGCACGAGAGCGCGGGGTCCACCCGGGCTCCTGGGGAGCCTAGAGCTGGGAGTCCACGTCTGAGGCTCTGCAGGAGGGCGGGGCGGGGGGGGTCCCCGCGGCGCAGCCTGCCTTCCTGCTTGGTTCGCCTCATTCAGCCTCGACTCTGTGCTCCCGGCTGGGCTGGGGAGGGGGTGGTGCCAGCAGCCGGAGCCAGCCTGTCCGGGTACCGGGCTCAGGGGCCGAAGAGGGCTGAGCGGCCGGCGGCCCCGGAGCCGCCCCTCCCATGGCGATGGCGAGGCTCCGAGACTACTGTCCTCTGCTGACCGCGCGACTGACCGGCGCTCTCCGGGCTCTGCTCTTTTGGACCCCGGTGTATGGGTATTGTGGGCTCTGCGCCTCCGTTCACCTGCTGAAACTTTTGGGGAACATTGGGAGAGGACCCAGCCAGAGCAGAGGCTCGTGCGGGAGAACTCCCCAGCTTGCTTGAACGACCCCTCTTTGGGAACCCACTGTTACGTGCGGATTAAAGTAAAGGCCATGGCCACCCCCGCCACGGCTCAGCTCCGCTGGGAGAGTAGCGCAGCCCGGGAGGGAGGGAGGCTGGAGAGTCCCGGAGAGACCCCAATCGTCTTCGTGACCCGAGGGCAGTTTGGTGCCAAACCATGCAGTACCCAGCGGTGCCGCGACGGAGGAACCGAGACGGTGGGCCGCCAGCACAGGGGGCTCTCAAACGGCAGCGAGACATCTGATGGGAGCTTGGAACAGAAAGAGGGGTGCAGGGGGCCAAGACTTGTGCTCACGTTTGTCTGCTTCCTCCATTCCTCCGTGTGTGTGTGTGTGTGTGTGTGTGTGTGTGTAAGAGAGAGAGAGAGAGAGAGAGAGAGGGAGAGAGAGAGAGAAGTGGGGGGGGGCACATCCGCACACTTACTCAGGTAGAACAAAGGGCAGTTCATATTGAAAGCTCAGTTTTGAAGGAAGGGCGGGGGTGGGGGAGATTAGAATTTCGTTAACAGCAATCTTGTCCTCACTTGTCGCCTCCCCCCCCCAACACATACACAGTAGGTCGTCTTTTTCCTCTGCAGAGCAGAAGGGTTTTCTACAGTCACCTTTTTGCCCTTAGAACCTAGATCAACCTTAAGGAAGTGAGTAGGATAACCAAGTGGTTATGAGAAGCCTGGCGGAATGAAAAAGTAAACAGAGTAATTCATGGGAAATTTAGGCCGTGAAAATTGGAGAAGCCAGGAATTCTGCATCCCCGGATGCCCTCGAAATTATTAGCAAATGATTCACAGCACATATGGTGGGGGGGGTGGAGGGGGGGCGGTGCAGTAAGCTTAAGGAGAACTCGAATAAAAGGTAAGCCTTTCCTTCCTTCCCTGTGCTTCTGGATCGCCTTGCAGATAGATATATACCCCCCAGGGCCTCTATTTCAGTGCCCTGACACATGGGCAGACCCAGCCACACTGCACCAAGCAATCGAGCTCTTCGATTACTGCTGTCACTTGGCCACGGATCTGCCCCCAAGCTCCTTTTGGAATCGGGAGCCCTGAGCCATCGTGACATGTTTGCTGCAGGGGCTCCAGGACAAGGAAGTCCACCAGTTGGGATGGAAATTGTTCAGTAGATGGGGCGGGGCCGGGGGGCCAGCATTCTCCCGAAATCCTGGTGGTACACAGTATGCTTAATTGTACCAGGAGAACTGGGAGAATCTTTCAATCAATTCATAACCATTGAGCCCCTCACAAGTTGCAAATAGGTGTATCTTCTAACCTCAAGACAAAAGTCAGACAGGTTCTCCTGGACCAACTTAAACGAGCGTTAAGCGGCCTGGAGTTGGCAGTGGAAATTCCAGGAGGTTTTTTTTCTTTGAGTACCTGGAGGTCTGCTCTGGGACACTTGACACAAACTCTAGCTTCTAACTTCCTGCGTTGGGCCTTTCATGCCGTTGCTAGCTTTCATTCCTCCTTGTGCATTCATTTGCTTTCTTCTCTATTGCTTACTCCATATTTCTTCCCTGTTCATCTAGTAGTTTTTTCTCCACCTCTCTGCTCCTCTGTCTCTGACTGTCTGTCTGTCTCTCTCTGTGTGTCTCTGTGTCTTTGTGTCTCTCTGTCTCTCTCTCTCTGTCTGTCTGTCCGTCTCTCTCTGTCTCTCTCTCTGTCTCATGGCTCTTTCTCCGTCTCTCTCTGTTGCTATAATTTTTCTTCTCCTTGTCTTGTCATGTACCTATGAAGTTAAATGTTGAACACTTGAGGGCATTCCACTGTCAGGAATGATTACTAAAATGGCCAAGAGAGGGAGGAAACAGGAAGCAAGGAGCACTGTATAAACAGCATCCAACCCGAAAAAAAATGTGGGAAGCAAAGACCTAGAAAAAGGGAGGGAGGAGAGGTGTGAATTATGTAACTGATGGCATAGATACTGACTAGTATGCTGAGCAAAATGTAGGGAGGAAAGTTACACTGAAGAATTTGCCCCTCTCATAAGTCATGGCTTTGTTTAATTCTTGTTGATGTTACAAAATAGTACAAACAGATATTTTAAAAATCAAATGTAAAAACTAAGCCCATTATTTTGGTATTTCAGAATATCACTAAAATCCCATATTCAATCTCTTCTTTTCCTGCAGGACTCAAGGCTAATGTTTCATTATGTAGCTGCTGGAGAGAGGGGCAAGGCACTTATGCTGCTGTTACACGGCTTTCCTGAGTTCTGGTAAAAAGCACTTCCCTTCCTTTCATTAAAGACTTCACTGACCTTTCATGGTATGACCTCTCATTTTCTAGTCATGACGTTTGACAGAACCCTCTCTAATTTGTTGTTGTGGCCACTGGGATTTGCACTACTCCCAAGGGGGTTTGAATGGTGGGATTTTGCTCAGCTATGCACATCACTGCCTCCTAAGCTTATATTTTAAGAGCACAGATGTTTCCAATAGCAACTGCAAAGAACTCAGGCTACAAATTTCCCTATACCAAGAGGCATGCTCTCAGGAGATGACATAGTAGATAGAGTGTTGGACTCACAAAGACCTGAGTCCAAATCCTTCCTCTGGCACAAGCCTGCTGTGTGACCATAGGGAAGCCACTTCTCAGTGCTCTGGGTAATTCTCCATCAATCTAAGACATAGTCAAATGAATTAGTCTGAATTAGTGAAGGGGGATTCCATGCAGGGAATTCCCTATGCCAATGAAATCACAGATCCAGAATAATAATAATTACAATAACAATGATGACAATGATCATCATCATAATAATAATAATAATAACAAAATACTGCACTCAGGCCTTAGGGCCAGGCAGTGGAGCAGAAGGAAAGATAAAAACATTTTTAAAAAGATAAAAGAAAGAAAAGACAGGAGGCTACTGCTTTTAAGGAAGCTTAGTCTTTGGAGAGGAAGGGGGTACACAAATGTGCACAAGAATCATCAAATATTTTTAAAATGTTTTTATTTATGTTTTCTGTTTCTTGCATTATCATAGTTAACCCCAATATCCTTCCCCTTCCATCTCCCACAGACCTGTCTCCTGTAAGAAATAGTATTTTTTTTAAAGAAGGAAAACAATCAGTGCAACCTATGGATACATTGAAAGTCTGAAAACCTGTGCCATGAGTAGCACCTGAGGACTCCCACCTCCATGAAGGGGTAGGTGGGGGTGTCTTCTCATATATCTTCATTAGAGGTCCTTCTTGCTCTTTATAATTTTGTTACCTTTACCATCGATTTCTTTTGGTGTGTTGTCTGTTATTCTTTCCATTTACGTTGTTCTGGTCACGAATATGTTGTGTTTTTGGCTCTGCTTACATCACTCTGCATCAGTTTACATGGATCTTTCCATCTTCTTCGTGTTCATCTTTTCTTACAGCACAGTAGCATTCTATTACATTCATGTACCACAATTTGTTTTGCCATTTCCCAACCAATGGGCATCAGCATTATAACACACTTTTAAGTAATAACGTATCAAGAAACTGATAAGTTCATAGAAAATTAGAACTGGAAGGCCCAGCCAACACCATCCTCATCCAGCTCCACCATTTAACAGCTGAGAAAACTGAGGCCCTGAAAGGTGGCTGTCTGCTCCAGTGAAGACATTATAGTGTGCATACATATTTTATCTTTTCCTTTTGGTCATGTATATTACAGTTCATGATAGTGGTTAGCACAGATTTTAGAAAGAAAATCTATAGCTCTATCATCCCCACCCCACTACTCATTATTATACAATAACTAGCAACCTGTTCCAGTTATACTCCAATAAGTAACTCAAGTATAAACTGTCTGGTCCACATTTGAACACTGTGTGACAAATAATAAGTACAGAGAAAAAGCAACCTATTATTGATTTTTTAACCAAAACTTGAAAAATGTTTTTTTCATGCTCAGTGAAAGGAGAAATTGGTTTTTGATCATATAGTTCTGGCTGTGATCTTGTGATATTTCATAAGCTAAATAGGTCAGGCTGGTCAACAGCTGGATGGAAGAACCAGAATTTACTGAATGAACACAAAATTGGTCCTAAAGAGGCCTTTGTATGTGGAGTTTTATTTTAGATAAAATGTCAGAATGAATGTTTGGCCATATTTTTTCTAACTAAGGACAATGGGGTTTGACTCTGCTTATGATAAAGTGGTCAATACCTTAGGCTGCATGAGGAGGTAGAATAGATGGTGTAATATGAGAGGTTCAGGGCAAGATCCCATGCTTTGCCCCCAAATATCTACTCTACTACTCTCAGTTCTTGAAATTATTCCATTATCGATTAAGTTTATTCAATTCAATAAGCACCTATTAAATGCCATATGTGTGCATAGCCTAAATCTGGTAGGGGAAGGAGTGGGAATAAGACATCCAACTGTAAATGTAAAACAAATTATTAGTGTCATAAGAGAGGTGTACACAAAATATGATGCGAGTTTGAGATCATATCCATTTGGAGGAGGATCATGATGACTTCATGGAAGGGTGTAGTGTTTGATTTGAGCCTTGAAGCATGGGTAAGACTTGGCAGGTGGCCATTGGGGGCTTTCCAAGTGGAGAGGAGATAATGTGAATAAAGGTACAAACGAGACAAAAAGGCATATGGCCTCATCCATCAACAGCACCGTTCTTCTCTTGCCAGGCTCCATCCTTGGCAGTGTCAACCCATTGTACTACAGCCCTTCCAGCACAGTAGAAATCTCTGCAGAGTCTCAGAGGTGTCAAATTCAGAGTTAGTACTTGGAGTACTAATGGCCATAAGCCCCCAAGTGTAGCAGGAATCAGATTAAAATGTAACTGAGAAATGTTTAACAGAATAAATGAAAATACAATACAACATCAATGATGCTAATTTGTGGTCCTCTAAGTCAAAATTCGGTTTCAGGGATTCGTTTCTGAGTTTGACACCACTAGTCTGGTTTGTACCCACTTGCCCCCAGGTGAAAATATTGCTACTTAACAGTATCTTGTTTGTTGTTTCGGTCTTGTCTGATTCTTTGTGATCCCGTTTGGGGTTTTCTTGGCGAAGTGATTTGCCATTTCCTTCTCCAGCTCATTTTATAGATGGGGAAACTGAGGCGAACAGGGTTAAGTGACTTGCCCAGGGTTGTACAGCTAGTGTGTGTCCAAGGCTGGATTTGAACTCATGAAAATGAGTCTTTCTGATCCCAGGCCCAAAGCTGTATCCACTGCATCAACTAGCTACCCAGTTAACAGCCTACTTTCCCTTTAATAATAAGGCAGTGTGTGAAACCTTCCTATAATTTAGTAAAAAAAAATGCCTCAGAGCTGAGCTTCATATCCTTTCTATTTTTTGATCACAGACTTTTCTTTTAATCTTTATTTCAAAAAATTTCAAGTTCTGAGTTGTCTCCCTCCCTCCCAACCCCCCATGAGAGAAGGGCAACATTTTATACGTGTGTGTGTGTGTGTGACCTAACAATGCACAGTTCTATATATCAGTTCTTTCTCTGAAGGTGGATAGCAATGTCCTTCATAAGCCCTTTGTAACTAATTTGAAAGATCATATTACTCAGAGTAGCTTAGTCATTCTCAGTTACTCTTGGAACAATGTTGCTGTTACTGTCTACAACATTCTCTTGGTACTGCTCACTTTACTCTGCATCAGTTTATGTAAGTCTTCCAGGTTTTTCTGAAAGCATCCTGCTCATCATTTCTTACAGCACAACGATATTCCATCACAATCATTTAACACAATCTATTCAGCCATTCCTCACTTGATGGTTATCCCCTCCATTTCCAATTCTTTGTCTCCACAAAGAGAGATGCTTTAAACATTTTAGGACGTATAAGTTCTTTTCCTTTTTCCCTGATCACCTTGGGAAACTGACCTAACAGTGGTATTGCTGGTTCAAAGAGTT
>NW_020954605.1:67723-74538 GCF_900497805.2 Vombatus ursinus | reverse complement strand
GTTTAGCACTCTCTCTACTGTGCCACACAGTGAAATATGCTGCCAAAGAAAAGTAGGTACTGGACTTCTACCAGGAAGGAAGGAAATAACCATTTATTAAGTAGCTATTATGCACCAGGCACTGTGCTAATTCATCAAGTTACAAATATTATCTCATGTGATCTTCACAACAACCCTGGGATGATAACCCTATTATTATCCCCATTTTACAATTGGGGATACTGAGGCAAGAAGAGGTTAAGTGACTTGTCCAGGGTCACACAACTAGATTTTGATGTGATTTTAAGCCTGGCACTCTATCTACTGCCCCACCTAATTTCCTGAAGCCAAGCAAAACTAGCCAATATTTGTAAGCTCCATTCTCTTCACTTGTCTAAAAATGGAGACATCTACCCTTCCCCAAAACTCTGGTTCCTTTCCCATTCTCTTTGAACTTTCAGAAACCACTCACCTGAGAAGCCACACCCTAGCTGTGTTTTTCTTTCGGTACCTTAAGATGTTGTTCATTTGGGATGGGCGATGTGAACTCAAGAAGACCAACCATGGCACTGTCTTGCTTATTCTGGTTATCAATTCTCTATTAGTCCATTTCCCCCCTATTCTTTTAAGTACATTCTCCTTGGAAGACAAAAGGTGAAAAGTGAGAGTTGAGAAGATCTTCGTTCTCACTTATCACCATCCTATCCATTCTGGGTGGGAGGCCTTTCCCTTCTTTGATTCTCTAATATTGCTTTTATGGAAAGCTTGAAGGTATGCAAAGTATCCTTCTTACTTGCACCCTAAGAAAGTAGGCAGTGCAAGTTACAGTCCCCATTCTAGGGTCAAAGAAGAAGCAAGAGATTTTCCCATCTTCATCCATCAACTAAGTGTCAGAACCCTGGGATTTAAACCCACTTTGTTAACTCTAAGTCCATCTGTCTTCCACTCAATAGCACAGCCTCTCATACTGCATCCTCATCACCATCTAAGAATTGTCCATAGGATGGGATCAGAGCTCTAAAACCAGAAGGAACCTCAGGGGCCATATCTAATATATACCCTTCGTTTTACCAATGAGGAAACTGAGACCCAGGGAGGTCAGTTGACTTGTACACATTCACAGGAACATAAATTTAAAGGTGAGCATGAACTCAGAGGCCATGTAGAACAACCCTATGAGTTTAAAGATAAGAGAACTGAAATCCCAGTGAAGGCAAGTGACATCCAATGACACATAGACGGTGTCAGAGGCAGGATTTTAAACCCATTTCTCTGACTCTGGAGAGGTGATTTTTTCACAGTCCAGCTTTGCTTCCATAGGTTTAGGAACTTTTCTAAAACAATGCAATTCCCTGTCCAGCTGAAGGAAGCTAACAAAGACCTGATACAAGTAAACACACACCAAGGTACCATGGCCAGATACACTTGAAAATGAAATTGACTTTTGCCAAGAGATGATATTCTGCTGTGCTTTCCCCTCCTCCTTCTGAATCCATTTTAAAAATATTTTGAGCTGACAAATCAGTTTCTTTGAGCGCTTAGAGTCCTTTTCCTCACCAGCTGCATAAAATGTATTCATCAAAGTTCTTGAGTGATGAGGCATGTGAGCATTTTACAAAGGGTTATTTATGCCACTGAGCACAAAATGCCTGATCACAACAGCCCAGCCTCTATAAGGGATCCAGAAAACAGAGGAAGAAAGGATGTTCTGCATCTGAAGTGGGCTCTGCCTGGTAAAGATGAGCACCCTGGTTATTTTAATTCAGTAAAACCTGGGAACGTGCCTATTGTGTTGATAAGCCCCTTGTTGTTAACTAGTTGACAGAAGCAAAAGAAAATATAGATGAAAATAACTCAACTAGTTAATTTTTGTTGTTGTTCAGTTTTGTTTTTTTTTTCAGTCGTGTCCCTAACCAAGGTCTTCTTGGCAAAGATACTGGAGTGGTTTGCAATTTTCTTTTACAGCTTACTTTACAGATGAGGAGACTGAGGCAAACAGTATTAATTGACTTACCCAAGGTCACACAGCTAGTAAGTGTTTGAGACCAGATTTGAACTCAGAAAGATTAGTCTTTCTGACTTCAGGCTAAGCACTCTATGCACTATAACGCCACCTAGCTGCCCCTCAAATAGTTGGTTAAAATAGTTCAAATCATCAGATAATGAAAATTGCCTGGGGACTGCCTTTGTTCAAGTCTATTTCATCATTGCAATGAGATTTGACAGTTTTTCTCAGAAACTAACTTAAGAGTTTGAGTTTAAAACAACAACAAAAAGATGTCCCTTATCATCACAGGCAGTGGGCATCTGGATCATTTCCTAAGTTTAATCAATTAGTCAATAAACATTCTTTAAGCACCTACTATGTGCCAGGGACTGTTCTAAGCATGTGGGATACAAAAAAGAGACACAAGATACTTCATTCCCTCAAAGAGCTCCTCACAGACTGTTGGGAGAACTGAGAGTTGAAATGTAGATTAGATGTCAGTACATTTTTTACTTAGGGTTGGAATTTTCTGAAGATGATACATTTTTCAATTAGTCTTTTGCAATTTATTAGAAGAGTTGTCATTCTACTTTTTGGGAATTTTTAGTATCTTGTTTGTCAAAATATAAGGAAATATTTAATTTAAAAATATGTTGCCAGAGTTGTTATTAACAGCAAAGTGGAACTTGTTTCATTTTGGGAAAAAAAGAATTTAAATTATATGATACTTTAATACTTTAAAATATAAAGAATTTAACTATATATAAGAAAATAAAAATCTGGTAAGTGGCCCATTTGTATAATCACCAGATCAAAATTTTAGTGTACAGATTCATCATTTGTTTATTAAACATATAAATAGTAAATATTATCATACTTTATTACAAATAAGTAATAAAGATTATTACACTTAAGTCAAATTTATCATCTGAAATCACAAGTTATGGTGTTGAGTGTTTAGTTAAAACCAGCAAATATTGATTAGGCATCAACTCTGTTCAGAGCACCCCAGTTGCTAGGGGAGACACAAAGTTTAAATCAAACTTCCTTCCCTCATGTAGGTAAGGGAATATGGCATGTACATAAATAAACATAACTCAAAGTAAAACATAATAAGTGTACTAGGGAAGTGCAAGAAAAGTATTCGGTGAGGTCCAAGAGGGAATATGTCGTGACATGATGGAGGAATCACATTTCAAGGAGAAATTGAAGTGAATAATAATAATTGTAATAACATTATCATCATCATCATCCTAACTAACATTTATATAGTATCTACTACTTGCCAGGTATTATGCTAAACACTTCACAAATATTATCTCATTTCAGCCTAATAGCAACCTGAGAGGTAGGTGCTATAATTATATCCCTTTTACAATTGAGAAAACTGAGGTAGATGGAGGTTAAATGACCAGTAAGTGTCTGAGGTGGGATTTGAACTCAGGTCTTCCTGTTTCCAGGTCCAGCATTCTATCTGTTTCCCTAGAACACTATGAACAAATTCACGTGACTAGGAGAGCACCAAGCAGTTCAGTTTGGGCAAGAGGTTGTAGAGGACCTTGAACACCAGGCAAAAGAATCTAGACTTTATTCTGTAAGGCAGTAGAGAGGGACTGAAGGTTTCTGAACAGAAGAAAGATATGAGTATCTCAAGGATAAAGAGTGAAGGGGTGAAGACCTGTTAAGCAGTTACAAGTTAAGAAGCATTTACAAGTTAAGAAGCAGTTACAAGGGGCAGTTAGGTGGCTCGCAGATAATGCACCAGGCCTGGAGTCGAGGACCTGAGTTCAAATCAAGTCTCAGACTAGACAATTGACACTTACTACCTAAGTGACCCTGGGCAAGTCACTTAATCCCAATTGCCTGGCCAAAAAAAAAAGAGGCACTTACAAGAGTACAAGCAGATGTTAATTAGAACCTGTACCCAGATTGTAGCAGCCAGCATTGGGCAGGGTAAATGGCGCACATATATAAAAGATTTTTTCAGAGATAAAATCCATGGCACTTGGTCACTGATTAGATATGAGAGGTGAAGGAAAGACAAAAGTGGAAGATGACACCGAGGTGTTGAGCCTGGGAGACTAGGTAAGTGGTGAAATCACTGAGAGGTTTGGACATGTTGAATTGTAGATACCATGGAGAAGGATGTTCAGGTTGAGAATGTTCTCTAAGCAGTTGTCGTTGCAAACCTGGAGCTCAGAAGAGAGTCAGGGCTAGAGACAGATTCAAGAGTCATTTTTATAGGCAAAGCCACCAGAGCCAAGGGTGGAGCCAAGCCCATTATGAATGAAAAATGAAGACACAAACACTTATTTATTTAAAGCACTGAAAGAAACATTTTTTTATAAAAACTCAAACCCTCAAGTAGATATTATCTCATTGATTTAGAAATTCCCTTCTAATGGTGCACATGGCAAACCATCCATGTCTGTCCATCCTGTGTAACATTAATTCCTGTGCTACTATAATTAACCTCAGGAGCTCCACTCAGCATCCCAAAGCCCTTCCTTTCTTCCTTTCTCCTAACATTGCCAGTGTCTTGTTGTTGTTCAGTCATTTCAGTCATGTTCAACTCTCCATGGTCACTTTTGGAGTTGTCTTGGCAAACATACTGGAGTGGTTTTCCATTTCCTTCTCCAGCTCATTTTACAGAGGAGGAAACTGAAGGTGAAGTGACTTGTCCAGGGTCACACACCTAGTAAATGTCTAAGGCTAGATTTGAACTCAAATGTTGCCGACTCCAGGCCTGGCATTCTATCCACTGCACCACCTACCTGTCCCTGTTGCCAGCATACCATCAGAGTATTCTGACTTCCACCTACCAGCCCTCACTCTCAACCCATGATCAGATCATTTTCTCTTCTTCTTTATTATAAAATTATTTCTTGTCATGCAAACTAATAATAAATCTGACACATGGATCAGAGGGCCTATTAAATTCTCTAGTTTTGAGGGGTATTAAAGCATAAAAATCAGTCTCTTTTTACCTTTAGTGAACAAGGGAGCATTCCTGAAGGATGTTGCCAAAATTAGTAACATGCCCCATTAAATGAAGCTGTTCGGAGCTTCAGGTATTAAGACAATCAAATCAACAAGCATGATTAAATGCCTAGTATGTGCCACACACTGAGTTTTGTAGTGGAGAGCAAAATGAGACAGTTCTTGCCCTCAGGAAGCCTGCATTCTATTGGATCTAAATCTAGGGGATCTCAAATCAATCCCAGGAAACATGAAAAGCTCATTGGAAAACACTAAGATTGAATAATATATTGGGAAACTAGTTTCTTCAGAGAAAAAAGATACTGAATTTTGTATAACCAATCAGATGGTTCCAAATGCTACGTGGCACAGTAGAGAGAATACTGATCTTGAAATCGTGAAGAACTGTGTATAAATCCTGCCTCAGACAGTTGCTGTCTGTGCGACCCTGGGCAAATCAGTTAAGCTCTCCATGCCTTAGGGTCCTTATCTGTGGATAAAATAGGATGTCTATGGATAAAATAGCACCTCCCTCCCAGAACTGTTGTGAGGATCAAAGGAGGGGAAAAATGCATACAAAATGCTTTGCCAACTTTACAGCACTATATAAATTCTAGCTGTTTAAAATATTTTTAATTTTATTGCTTTTCATTGAACAAAAATCACTTTACTCTCCCACTTTGCTCAATGAAAAAAGGAAAGAAAATCAAAACCTCTAGAGGAAATAAGAGTAGTCAAATACTAGTTACCACTACCTCCACCACCACTACTACTACTGATATTAATAAAGTAAGTTTCCATCATCCAACCTAGAAAGAGTGAGTGTTTATCAACATTTCCAAATCCTTCTTGATTCAGTGACATTCTTTTCCTCATTTGTAAAATGGTGATCATGATGCTTGTATTACCTACCTCTCAGGGTTGTGATGACAGAAGTAATTTGCCAGACTTAAAGCACTATATAAATATGAGTCGTTACTGCCATTCATTTCCCACAGCTGGTGAAAGACTTTGGACCCATAAAGTTAGACGAATCACTGGCCGTGGTGCTGACACTGCCAAGGTCCGATGTGCTTCTAGCATCTTATTACTACAGGGAAACAGACTGCCCAGACATCACAGCTGTTACTGCCTAGGCTAGACAGTCGCTCTGCCCTATCTAGTATGCAAGGCAGGTAGGTAGGCAAGACCTCTCAGACATCACGAGGGAACTTGACCTCTTGCTGGTCATCATCAGACTCAGCCTCCCCTCCCCTCCCCCTCACTCCTTTCCTTTGCTGGGAGGCTTCTTCAGAGTGGTAGCTTGACTTTGCTAGCTAAGGAGCCCTGTCCCCACAGTGTCTACCGGTCAGTCCTGGCATTCTTGGTGTGGAGAGGTGTTTGTGGAAGTCCTGTTTCTAGCCAAGGCTGTTTACATTGGTCTAGGGTAGGCATATGTTGCTCTCCTTGCTTCTGGAGAAAAAGGTTTCCTTACAGGACTTTCTTGTCCTGTGTGTTTGACTGTGACATACTGGAAGGAATGAACTGGTGCCTAGCTGCTGAGGGGTTGGTGTCCTAGGATGAGCTTGGCCTTTCAAACCAGTCTTTCCTTAAACTGCCTCCTGAGTTATGACATTCTAAATCTCCATTCTTCCCTACCAGTAGAGAGAGTATAATGAGGGGAAGGGAGGACATCAGCTGTCATAAGAGTCATAAATCTAAATGTCAGTTTTGCACTTAATGCCTTCATGTTAGTGTGAATAAATGAATGAATGAATAAGCATGTATTAAGTGCTTACTATGTGTTGAGTGCTGGAGATACAAACATAGAAATGCAATGAGAGTCCCTGCTTTCTAATGCATTCTAATGAGGGAGATAACCCAACAAACC
>NW_020954605.1:64690-67505 GCF_900497805.2 Vombatus ursinus | reverse complement strand
CACACACACACACACACACACACACACACACACACAGAGATGACCCTCAATTAAACTCCAAGGGGTCCTATTACCTCCAGGATAAAACATGAAGGGGCATTTCAAGGTCTTCACAACCTGATACACAGGGCAGGCAAGTGGTGCAGTGGATAGAGCTCCAGACCTGGAGTCAAGAGGACCTGAATACAAATCCAGCCTCTGATACTTACCAGCTGTGTGACCTTGGGCAAGTCACTTAACCCTGTTTGCCTCAGTTTTATCACCTGTAAAATGAGCTGGAAAAGGAAATGGCAAACTATTCCAGTATCTTTGCCAGGAAATTCCCAAACAGGGTCACAAAGAGTATGACCAACTTGACTAAGCAATAAACAATCAAGTACCTTCCTAACTTTCCCATATTCTTAACTCTTTTCTCACCTCCACATGCTCTACAATCCAAGCATACTGGCTTATTTGCTTTTTCCTGGCACATGACAATCTTCTCCCATCTTGGTGCCTTTGCTGTGGATGTCCCCCATGACTGGAATGCTCTTCCTCAGCTCCACCTTTTAATTTCCTTGGTTTCCTTCAAGATTCAGCTCAAATGCCATCTTCTCCAGGAGACCTTTGTTGGTCCCCTCCCCCCACCCAGGCAAAATCTTCCCAACTTTGGGCCTCAGTTTCCTCATGTGTAAAATGAGAGGGTTCATTTTGATGTTTTCAAAGGTTCCTTCTTGATGAAAAACTTCTGTGATTCTTCTAATCTAATTTTTACCCCAAACCTTTTTTTCATCTGGAGTGAAATCTAATTTATCTCTGGATTTCACAAAATCTTACAGACTCTTCTTTCATTAATAATTTTCAGTTTTGTCTCCCCAGTATTTATTTCATTTCTATTCTTTATTTGACATCATCACCGGAGGAGGATTTAAACTTGAGTAAGCAGAGGTTTATCTCTAACTTTTATAATTTTAATATTTCTATGGGTAATTGGTGATTTTCTTTTATCTTTAGACTTTCATCCATTACTAAGCTGTTACTGCAGTGGCATAAGATGAGTAAAGTGTACTTCATCAAGGAAATAAGTAGTTGGTCTCAGGTCAATCAAATGATCTTCCATTGAAAGAAGGTTTTACCCCCTTCACCTTCTGCTGGTCTAGATTGGCCAATTTCACCAATTCATCTTCACTCTCCTTTTTTGTCGTCATGAAATCTTTTAATTACCCTAGAGATAGAAGATACGACTTGACACCAGCCGTGGCTCAGCTTCATCATTCAGTTAATGCTCCACAGACCGATAGCATCAGAGTGCATCAAAATATAACAAAAAGGTGATTTTGACAAGGACAGCTCAGTTTGGCAAAATGTAAAAAAATCTCGACCTCAAGGCCGAGATAACCCCGGTTCAAAGTCTGGCTTTGTCACTTACTAGCTGTCTGCCTCTGGACAAATTCAATCACCCCTCCTGGCCTCAGTTTCCTCATCCGTACCATGAAGATTTTGGACCAGGTAACCGCTACAGTCCTTTCCAGATCTGAATCTGAGATCCTGTGTTCTTGTCTGATGAGGAAAACTAATGTTGCCATCCCAAACATCACTTCTCTACTTGCTAATAGACATATCACTTCTATTTCTGTTGAAGGTTGCTAGGGGGCACTGTAGATAAACCTCTGGACCTGAGTTCAGGAAGTTCAAATCCTTTCTCAAACTTAAGAGTTGTTTGAACCTCAACTTCGTGCTGCCTCAGTTCTCTCACCTGTAAGGTGGGAATAGTGATATTACTTATCAGACAGGGTTGTTAAGAGGATCAAATGTATTTGGCACACCTTAAAGCATGATGTAAATACTAGCTATTCCTTTTCTTCATCTCAAATGGTGTATGATTTTATGGTTTTTCACTTTGAAATTCTGTAGTATTTAATATACCCGAGTGATAACTTCATCTCCCATGTTTAATTTCTCTTTCTGACACAGGTACTCTTGGTGCTACAGGAATTTAAAAGTGAATATCGAGTCGTAGCTTTGTATTTGAGAGGCTATGGAGAAACAGAGGCTCCCTCTCATCAGGAGAGTTATAAGTTGGGCTGCATTGTTGTGGACATAAAAGATATTTTAGACTCTTTAGGTATGTGAGCGGCATTGTTGTAGATATAGTTATAGGTAGCATAATTCCTTTTTCTAAGTGTATCATTAGTGTGAACAGCAATCCAAAGGGGACAATTAAATTTGTCTGAAAGAATTAGAGGGTTTAAAAATAGTTTAGAGGTCCTCATTTAAAAACAAATATTTTCACTATTCATTCATTAAAAAACAGTTCCCATGGAATCTTTAGTTAGCAACATCTTATTAGCCTAGTTTAGCAAAAGGATCACAGAGATAATTTAATCATATAATTTTTCTGAACCTCAGTTTCCTCATCTGTTAAAAAATGACAATAACTGCATTACCTACCTCATAGCACTGTTGAGAAAATATATGGAAAGCACTTTGCAAACCTTAATGCACAATATAAATTTGAGCTATTATTTAATTTAACCTCATCATTTCCCAGCTGAGGAAAAAGAGACCCAGAGAGAGAAAGTTATTTCCCCAAGGTCAAAAGCTAGTAAGTAACCAAGACTTGAACTCAGTCCTTTTGACCCCAAGTAATAAAATTGCATTTCTTTAAAATAAATTTTATAATGATCTGTATGTACAAAAGCATTTATAACAGCTTTTTTTGTGACAAAGAAATAAAAATTAAAGAAGTGCCTACCAATTGGAGAATGAATGAACAAATTATGGTATATGAATATACAGAATTCTAGTGTGCCATAAGAAATGAAGAAAGGAATAG
>NW_020954605.1:63647-64634 GCF_900497805.2 Vombatus ursinus | reverse complement strand
GTTCAGAAAAACCTGGAAAACGTGGATGAATTGATATAAAGCGAAGTGAGCAGAACCAAGAAAGAATTTATACAATAATAACACCATCATAAAGACAAATGACTTTGAAAGACTCAAAGTCTCATATCTATGCCATGATCAGCCATGATTTTAGAGGCTGGATCTATGCTCTCTGCCTCCTGAGAAAGACGTGATAGATTCAAGATGTAGAATGAAACTTACATTTTTGGACTTTAAAACTATGGCAATTTGTTTGGCTTGACTGTTCATATTTGTCGAGAGGTGTTGAGTGGTAGGGAGAGAAAAATAAATGCTTCCCTATTGAAGATGTAATAAAATGAAAAAATAAAATGAATTCTATAATTCAGGCTTTCCTGATTCTCACTGGCTTCCAGGAGGTACAGTGGGTAGACTTGGGATCAGGAAGACCTGAATTTGAATCCTACCTTAGAAGATGACTAGCTCTGTGGCCCTGGGCAAGGCACTTAATCTTCCCTAGACTCAGTTTTCTCCTCTGTAAAATGGTGGCATTTGACTTGGCCTCCAAATTGCTTTCCAGATTTAAGTCTGTGACTCTATTAACCTCCACCTCCACCTATTCCCTATTACTTGAGACCAGTGGATTTTATTTTTTTATACTCACCGAAGAAACAAATGTGATTCTCACATTTAGAGAATTATAAATTTAATAAAATATGACTTGCCTGCGTTGACTACAAATAAAATTTCTTTTGGGATTTGAGAAGCAAATAATTTTTATTTTCAATGCAGAATTGATTCCCCCACCAAATTAATGAAACTAGGACCTTAATAATATTCTTGAACATGATGGCAGAGCATTTTTCGAAGCCATGTCTACTAAACTAGCTAGGTGGCACAGTGGATAGAGTGCTGGACCTGGAGTCAGGAGGACCTGAATTCCAATTCAGCAACAGACACTTAGCAATTCTAAGACCTTGATTGAGCAAGTCACTTGGCCTCTGGCCA
>NW_020954605.1:42886-63604 GCF_900497805.2 Vombatus ursinus | reverse complement strand
TCTTAAAGCATTATATCAAAGCTTGTTGTTATTACTAGAACAAGGAGAGATCAGAAGGGCACCTATATCATATGAAGTAAAACCTGACTGCTGTTCATGAGGGTAGAAAAATCTCTCTCTCTCTCTCTCTCCTCTTTCTTTCTCTCTCCCTCTCCTCTCTTTCTCTTTCTCTTTTCTGCCCCCTTCTCATTCTCCTCTCTCTTTCTCCCCCCCACATATACCTACACTATATATATAATACGTATGTATGTATGTGTGAATATATGTGTGTATATATGTGTATCATGAACATATATGTGTATGTATGTGTGTATTTGTTCTCTTTTAAGGTTACAGTAAGTGTGTTCTGATTGGCCATGACTGGGAAGGAATGATTGCCTGGCTCATTGCCATCTGTTATCCAGAACTGGAGACCAAGCTTGTTGTGATTAATTTTCCTCACCTGAACGTATTCACAGGTGAATTTTACAAGCCTCTACTTGTAAGCTTTTGTGTTTATGTAACAAATGAGCCCAAGTTGATCAAAATGCAAAAATAGAAATTTGCACCACCCTGTAGTTGTATACCATGCAATTACAACCAATCGATCAGTTATTTATTACTGATTTATTACAAGCATTTGTTAAGCATTATTTCTATGCCAGACACTGTGCTTGGTGATGGGTGGTGGGGATACAAAGAAATAAATAAAACATGAAACAATCCCTGCCCTCATGAGTGCGTGAAAGGGAGAAATACATTCTGAGGCTGCAAAGATAGGTTGGAATCTGGTTATGAAGGGTTTTCGAAAGGCATAGGAATTCAAATGTGATTCTATAAGTAAAAGGGAGTCAGTAGAGTTTGAATGACCTTGTCTTACCTTTGTTTGAGAAGTGTCACTTTGACAGCTGTGTAGAGGGTAATTAGGGCAGCTAGGTGGTGCCATAGTGCATAGAGCCAATGGCCTGGGATAAGGAAGACTCCTCTTCATCAATTCAAATTCAGCCTCAGACTCTTGCTAGCTGTATGACCCTGGGCAAGTCACTTAGTCCTGTTTGCCTCAGTTTCCTCATCTATAAAAAGTGATCTGGAGAAGGAAATCGCAAACTACTCCAGTATCCTTGCCCAGAAAATCTCAAATGGGTTTACAAAGAGTTGGACATGACTGAAACAACTAAACAACAACAACAACAAAGAGAGTAGAATAGAGAGGAGAAAAACTGTAGACATGAAGCCCAGCCTGTTGCAGTGGTTGATTTGAAAGGAGAAGTGGATTTGGATGAGATGTGAATAGAGATAAGTGGGCAAATGAAAAAGATACAAGACTTTCCAACCAATCAGATATGTGGGATGAGGGAGAGTAAGGAGCCAGTGAAAACTCTAAGGCTATGAACTTGGGTGACCAGAAGCAGTGCTGCCTCCAGCAGGAGTGGGCAAGTTCAAAAGAAGAGTGGGTTTGGATGGGAACATAGTGAATTCTCTTGTGGATGTGTTGACTTTGAGATGCCTTGGGAACATCCCTAATGGGAAAATCAGGGTTAATGATAATCTTAGGGAAGCAAATCTTAGTGTATTTCCTTATATAATTTATACACGCTCACAGACACAAGCCCTTTAAGCCACTGTTTTTCTTATTTAAATGGAAGGTGAGGAAGGAAAATGCAGGCAGAAAGGATTATGCAATGACATTGGTTTGACAATAGTGAGTTGTGGCAGCTATGAAACTAATATGCCTTCTGGCTGATGGCTATGGCTATCAGTAGTGGCTGCTGTCTTCTGAAGAACTCTGAAGCTGTGATAAGAGGAACTGAAAGAAATAGGAATAGTGGCTGAGCTCACATATTTACTTTTAGCAAATAGGATTTCATTAAATTTCTTATCCTTTCTGCTGGCTCTTACCAAGTTTTCACAAGTTCAAGTCAAGCCAAGTCAACACACATTTATTAAGGGTTTACATGTGCCAGGGAGCAACTAGGTGGTACAGTGGATAGAGCACTGGGCTTAGTATGAGGAAGACTCATCTTCATGAGTTCAAATCTGGCCTCAGACACTTACTAACTGTATGACCTTGGGCAAGTTGCTTAACCCTGTTTGCCTCAGTTCCTTATCTGTAAAGTAAGCTGGAGAAGGAAATGGCAAACTCTAGTATCTTTACCAAGAAAAGCCCAAATAGGGTCATGGACACCAGAACATAGCTGAAAAAATGGCTATATGTGCCAGGCACTGTGAAAAGTGCTGGATGTACAGAAAAAAAAAGCAGACAGTCTCTGCCCTCAAGGAGCTCACAAAGTCTAGAACTCCTTTTACGATGGGAAGTGGGGTGTGGGGGGCTTGGGGAATGTGGAAATTGTGCACAGAAAAATCATCTTGGATTTCTTTCTTTCTTTAAAATAAACCAGAAGAGGAAAAAAAATGGAAATTTTCAAGGGTTGGGGCAGGTGAGCGATGCGGGAATATATCTGATTAGCTACTCTAGAAATGATACCTGAGTGTAAATTTTGCTACATTATGAACATAAAATTTGAGTTGTGTAGAGATCCAGCAGTCCTAACTCTACAATTTTGGAAGTAGGCCCAGGGAATCCCAGAAGCTCAGAGTCAGAAGGTACATCAGTGGCCATCCACCAGGGTCTATCAACTTGGGTTTTTAAAAAATAATAATGATTCCTAAGTGAGGTCAACAAACATTTATTAAGCATCTGCCACATGTCCTAAGTAAGGCACTGTACTATGTAAGCACTTGAAACCCTATTTCAATATAATTAGTTTCCTTTGTGATCTTCTCTATTTTATTTTATGCATTCAAAAACATAATTCTGAGAAGGGGTGCATGGGCTTCTTCAGACTGCCAAAATGGTCCAGGCCCAAAAGATGGCTATGAACCCCTGAAGTCCAACCCACACTCATAAGAAACTTTCCCCCTCCCCCAGCATACCCAATAAGTGATAATCTAGGCTTTGCTTCAAGACTGTCAATGAAGGAGAAGCCATCACCTCCCCAGGAAACTCATTTCATTTTGGGATGATGCTAATTGTTAGGAAGTTTTTCCTTCTACCAAGCCTAAATTAGTCCCTCTGAAACTTCTCAACATCCCTAGCTCTACCCTCTGGCACCGAGCAAATACATCTAATCCCACAACCAGACAGCAGAGAATTTGAGTTTTGGAACTGAGCTACATTGACAATCATTCTCAGAGGCCTTTTCACCCACAACTTTGTGCTGAACCATCTATATGTTGGCCCAGTTGACCCAGAAGTCTTTTTTGCTCAGTTTATTGTGCCAGAGAGACAGCTGGCTGATCAATTCAACTAAAATGACAGTCGGTGATGTTTCCAGAACTCTTCTGTCGATAAGAACTAGGACACAGCGTGAGTCAATATGAGCATCAAAGGACATGTTCAGCACATGGTCTCTTCAAATCCCCTTTGGAAAGAAAGCACTTTCTGCTTTCATTGTTAGCAACATGGCCCTTCCCTGTTTAACTACACCTGGGCCTGTATCCTTATCAATACATCATACAAATCTTACTGAACCTAAATCTTCTCCTATCGTCTTCTGCCTAAGACCCTCAAGTGTCATGGGACTTTCTTTCTTGGGATCACCCGAATGGTAGATGAAATCTGGAACCCCACAGGAATCTTTTGCCACTTAAAAATCCATTTTCAGGAATATCAATTTAGCTTTTTCTCTTGTTTTGTTTGAGAAACTTAAAACTGCCTCTTGCCTAATGGGAAGAGAGGAAAGGAAACTGAATATGGATTCTTTTGATTTCCACATCAGTCAAATGTATGTCATTGCTTCGTTATTTCAGGGCTTCTACCTAAAATCCTTTATGGACTAAAGTCCCTCTAGATATCTATAGGAAAATGACTGTCACACACCTAAGTCCCAGGAAACAACTGTCGTAGGAAACTAGGGGAATGATGCACAGAAGATCATTCTGAATAAATATTATTGAGGAACACCATATATTATACTCAAATTTACATCACAAAATCAACTCCTTTATAAATGTTGGCATCTCAATGGATTTTGCTGCTAAATGAAACCTGACCCTCAGGTTGATTTTATGATATCTGACCCAACACATAGATCCAAAGAAGAATGAAGCAAGCCATCACTATTTGCACGTAATCTCTATGTTTCCCATTACTTCAAATAATTACTTCCAATTTTTGTGAGGTTCTGCTTTGAGGTGGGCATTTCTTTTGAGACACTATACCATCCTTTCTCCAAAACCATAACACTTTTGTCTTAAATATTTGATCCAGAGGATAAGTTTTTATAAAAGTCAATGGATGCAAACTGCCAATTTTTGGCAAGAGGTGCACACTGTTTCTTCTGTAAATTTATCCTAGAGTACCATTCTTTTCCTCATCAGTGGAAATCCCCACAACTGCATTCATCTGTTCATCGTGTTTTTATTGTGTCACCACAACAACACAAACATTTTGTGGGCATATTTTTAATTTATGGCCTTTATTACCCAAATCCTTCTTCAAGCCAGCACCTTTCCTAATGACAACTTTCCAGAAAGTCCTTACCATTCTCTTTCTTGTACAGTTGCATTATCCCCCTATTTTATTTCCATCTTCCTCTATGTCTATATCATGGGTTGGGAGAAGTTAAAAGGAGAATTTCCCAAAAATGACACATCAAAAGTATTTTTTTTTTCATGTCAGGTCTTGAGATAGGCTAGCCTTCCTATTGAATTTGTTATAGTACACAGTACCATCCAAATCCCAAATGAATCATCTGAGAACTGGCAGATTCTTTTCCACTAAGCCTTGATATTTCAAGGCAGAAGTTCCCAAAATTCTGCTTCTCAGGACCAGTGCTTCAATAACACAGTTTATGAAATTGTCTCTGATTTCCACTGATATTTGGGTGACCTTGTCTTTGCAGATTTTTGCTTTTGGCAGTTCCTGGGTTGCTTTATCTGTCCTACTGGAAGGGACACTGACTTCATCTGAGCAGTGAAATTCATAAATGATAGGAGCCTTTCTGTAGTTGTCTTGCATTTGAAAAGCTGTTTTGAATATGTCCAGAAAGCCAGATACCTTTTTCAAAATAATAGTGGACATTGGCATCTGCTCTCCAAAAAACCCCATCTTCTGTGAACTTCTGGTGACCAACTTTGATGTTTGACCTCCTGCAAGAGAAGTTGGGTGAGAAAAACATCCAAACCAATTCTAGACTTCTCAGGTACCTCACATTGTCCTTATAGCAATTTCTGTTTTTCCCCAACCTAACGTCTGTCAAACTGGACTGCAACCAGCTTCTATACTTGAAAGTTTGTATTCTCCTTCATTTTGGATATGATTTAAACTCATGTGAGTTCAACATTTTTTAAATTTCCTTGAAGCCTAAAAATGAGAATGAGCCCTCGTCATTCACATAGACGTCTAGGAATGCTTGCAGAAAGACTTGCAGAAAGTCATTTTAAAATGACTCAAAACTATTGTTGTGATCTGAAGATAATTTTTTCTCCTATACTCCTTCAGGATCATTTTTAGTCTTCCTGATCCTCTGTTTCTTTGCTGGCCAATGGTTTATGAAGTCCATCAAAGCGGGGATCCCAAAGTCTTCTCTCTGAGGTCAGCTGGTGAGACAACATCTAGAAAACAATGCCTAACTATCCATTTTCACAAAGATCAACACTGTATATCTCATGTGAAAGGTTCTTTTTTAGAATTCTAGAAAGTGAAAGTCAAAACAGATCTCAAAACGTCTTCAAAAATTCCTTGGCGTTTTGCACAGTGCACCTCATGCTATGAAATCCTCACACCAATGACTTGTCTTTCTGCCAATAATTGTTATTTTTATTTTAATACTTCAGAGTGCTTCCTATCTGCATAGACATAATCCAAATATCTAGGCCCTGGAAAACTTTCCTTCTCATGACCAATCTCATTTTATAATTTCTGAAGAAAAATATGGTAATATATTATATGAACAGCAAAATCCTCACATCTCATTTTTAAAAGATAATTACTCTTTAGACTGCACTTGAATTGCTTTACTTTTTGAAGTCATGTCATACTCAGATCTACACCAATCTTCCTTATAAATCACCTCATTATTAGTAACAATCTTAGAAAAAGGCTTTACATTTTTTTGTACATAAGAGCTAAACACTCTATCCTTATTTATTCCCTTGTAATTGGTCGTTGGCTCTTGCATGTTAAATCTTCTATTGAGTTCAGGATTTTGTTTTTTGTTTTTTTAACAAAGACCTGAAAGTCTGACAATTGATCAAATGTCCTTTTTTTCATTTAGAATTATGCTTAGATTTGCTGGGTATGCTATTTTTGGCCAGAAGCCCAGTTCTTTTGCTCTTTAATATATAGTGTTCCACGATCTGCAGTCTTTTGGTGTCGCAACTTCTAGGTCTTGTGTGACTCTAATTGTGGCACCACCATACGTACATTTTTTTCCTGTTGCTCATAATATTTTATCCTTGATCTGGGGATGTTGGAATTTGATAATACTATTCCTGTGAGTTTTCCTCATAGGATTTCTTCCAATTAGTGATCGGTGGATTTTTCTATTTCTGCTTTCCCCTCTTGTTCTAATGCTTGAGAACAATTTTCTTTAATCATTTATTGTATTGTTACATTAATATTCTTTTTTGTCACAGCTTTCAGGTAGTCCAATTATTCTTGTTATCTTTTTTTAATCTGTTCTTTAGATGCATTGTTTTTCTTGTGAGATGCTTCACACTATTTTCTATTTTTTCATTCTTTATAGATTTTGTTTTTTCAATTCTTCATGTCTTATAACTTCACTGGCTTCTCCTTGCACAATTCTGATTTTCAAGGAATCATTTTCTTCCTTAAATTTCTAGATCTTGCATAATTGGTTGACTTCCTTCTCGTAATCTTCTTGTTTTTCTTGTATTATTCTTATTTTTCTTTTCAGTTTTTCCTCAATCTCTGCCATTTGATTTTTAAAATCTTTTCAAAATTCTTCAATAAATTCTGTTGGGACAGGTGATCATTTGACATTACTCTCTGGGGTAGAAGAGGGTTTCTTTCCTTCATTATCCTCCTCTGAAGATGCACCCCAATCTTCTCTATTCCCATAGTAGTTCTCTATGGTTGGATTCTTTCTCCTTTGCCTGTGCATTTTTTTAAATAATAGTTTAGTTTTTACAATCACCTCTAGTTTTGGGGTTTGGGGGATGGTGCCTCTGGCCTCTAATCCTCTTCAGTTCTCCCTTTTGACCTTGAGCTCAAGCCTCCAATCTCATGTAAGTGCCACAGCAAGTGGTATCCCACCCTACTACTTCTGCATTACCGGGTGTGTGCTGGTTCCTCCTCACCCCCACCCCATGTCTCCACAGCACAGCTGGGTCTGGCTTTCTCCATCAACAGAGGTTCCCTCAATCTTCCCCGGACCAGAAGCCCTACTCCTCTCACTGACCTGGAGTAAAAGTTCTTGTGGCTGGGACCAAGGTAACCTCCCAAACCAGCTAACCCCAGGGCTTGTTGCCTATTAAGTAACTTGCCACTTGTTGTTAAAGTGAACCTAGCCTGGAGGTTTTTGCTCTCTGCAGGAAGGACATCTCATCCTGGAATTTTTCTTCAGATTGTCTCCAATTGTCGCGAGAGGACCCCTCTTCTGCCCCTATTCTAAGTTCTAGATCTAAGTTCACCCAGAGGTGCTATTTCACGTCTTTTGTAGAGGGAAATCTTGACAGTTTGAAATGTTCTAACCTACTCTGCCATCTTCACACTGGAATTTCTTTTATCTCCACTAGAGCTCTTAGGATTATAGCAATGATTCTCATCGATGAATTAGACTTGTTCAGAACTTTGAGATTTAATTGCCTGGCTGAATGCAACTGAAACCTTTGAGGTGATGTAGTCCTCTTGCATCAATTTTAAAAAGTGGTTGCCCAGTATACATTTTAAGCATCAAAATAATTGATTTTTCATATCTAGATTGGTCCTCTTTTCCCAATCAACTTTCCAAATGGAGCTTTTTTCCTCCATAATACCCGGTTGGTTCTCCTAGTTCAAGAATAATAAAAATCACATTTAGGCTTCATGCCTTTCAAAGATGGTAGGTGCCCCAAATTATGAGGTATGAGTTGTCATACCCTGAGCAAATGGTATGGAAATGATATTTCAGATGGAAATAAGGGAGGCTGAATGCAAAGAAGTTTGGTGTCATCTTACCATCGTTGCATAGCTTTCTAAGATGGCAAAGTGTACCTCCTACTTTAGTATGTTTATTGACTTGTGAGTGTATCATTTTACCCCATCTTCAATCCTGATCTAAGAGGATTCCAGTTTTTAAGCCCCACTTACATTCCCAGACATTTATTTCCCTCTTGGGGTGGCATATACTTCTCACCCAAGATGAGTTAAATGACATAGATTCAGTGTGCAGCGTGTGGAAGGTTCCAAAGGTCAGATTCAGTGAGCTGCAGATTGTCAAGGGAGTCCATTCAACACTCCTTACAGGGCTTTGGAAATTTGGGATCTATTTTCTCCCTAGCCCATGTCTCCTATAAACCTTATTACACCTACATCCACAGGTACTCATAGAGAAGATCGTCACAATTTGATCACTTTGGCAAAAAATTACTATATATTCTTCCATAGCCCCAAGAGTACTGTTTTTAGGGAAAGATAGAGCATCTGAATTCCTACTGAAGTGCTACTCACTTCCTGATGCTACTTTTCACCTTCCATTCACCCACATTCTCCTCTTAGTTTTCTAATTTTTTTCTGAGATTCTGAGCATGGAGAATTAGGATTAGGTTTCCGTGTTTTGTTTTTCCTTGGTTAAAATGAGGGATCAATTCTGGGATGAAGCTATCTGGAGCCACATCTATCTACTGATGATTCTAACTGCTTGTAGGCTTCTTTCTAAGTTGATTCCTTCTCTCAAAGTGCAGCACTTTAGCCTCAACCTTCATCAATTTGCTCTTGTATCAGCTGACTCTTTTCAACTGACATGGTGTCTGGCTTTTCTTCAGTGCCTGAAATTTTAATTGGGAAGTATGTTCCTTCTTTCTTGTGGTTCCTTCTATTGGTTCTAATTCTTCTATTCAACATGACTAATGTGAAAAAAGTAATGGGAATGTATATGTAGAGCCAATATCAGACTGCACACCATCTTGGGGAGGGAGGTAAGGAGGGACAGGGAGAAAATTTAAAACTCAAAAGCTTGTGGAAGTGATTATTGAAAACTATAAATTGATTAATAAAAAATTAAAAACAAATACAAATTGGGAGGAATCTATGTGATGCTTGATGGGTAACATGAGATGTTCAAAGAACACTGCATGATCTACATGAAAAGAAGTCTAATAAGTATTCCACATACATTGCCCCAGTAGCTCAAGTCCTCTCTCCCACTTAATTTAGCAGACATGCTTTTCCCCAGAAAATGTGAAGTGATATTGTCGGGAGGTATCTTGTTTCCAGTAAAAACAGAGAGGTGAAATTGTAGGTCAGTTTTAAACTGGAAGTTCTTATTGACCTGTGGTATTCTAACTGGTGAGATGTGGTGAAGAAGAATCCAGCTACTACACAAGTTGACAACTCTTTCAAAATGACCTCTTATGCGGAAATATTTTGTAGGTCTCAAGCAAGGGGTCATATTGATAGTAGGGCCGGGGAATACTTAGTGGGTCTTGTTGTCATACCCTGAACAAATGGTATGGAATTTCAGAGCTGTTTAATTAGCAATTCTCTAATGGCTTATGTGTCCTATTGTGGCCCTTCTTAGATCCTGAGGACATTTGGATGCTAGAGACTGATGACCCTCTAACCCTTCTACAACAGATAGCCTTGATGGAGAAGGAAAAATTGCTGACTCTATTAGAAGTATGTATGAAGAGACCTTGATGTTCAAGGAGCTGCTGAGGACAGTAGGAAAAGCAAATTGTGATTCCACTGCAGGTGCTTAAATCTGTTCTGGGCTCTTGAGTTCTTTCATTGCTATGGGTCATGATTTTTTGCATGAGGAACCCAACACTAAACTTCAAAGAGTTGGCATCCCCCATCACATGACCTAAATTGTGCATATTTGAGATTCAACCTGAAGGAGGAAGGAAAAGTTTATTACTTTTGGCTTTTATGAAGTTAAGGGTCATGCAAAGGTAGACTAAAAAATAACTGGAAACTAAATGATCTAATCGTAAAAAATGGATGGGTCAAACAAGAAATCATAGAAACAATGACTTCATTCAAGAGACTGACAATAACGAGAAGACAACATACCAAAACTTATGGGATGCAGCAAAAGTAGTTCTTAGGGGAAGTTTTATATCTCTAAATGCTTACATACATAAAATAGAAAAACAGGGGATCAATGAATTGGGCATACAACTAAAAAACTAGAAAAAGAACAAATTAAAAATCCTCAATTAAATACCAAGGTAAAAATATTGAAAACCAAAGGAAAAATTAAGAAAATTGAAATTAAGAAAACTATTGAACTAACAAATAAAACTAAGAATGGTTTTATGAGAAAAGATAGAAAGAGACATTCCATTTAAACTTGTGCAGACATTATAAAATATTTAGGAGTCTGCCTACTGAAACAAACCCAGGAATTATATGAACACCATTACAAAACACTTTTCAGGCAAATAAAGTCAGAATTCAGTAACTGGAAAAACATCAGTTGCTCATAGGTAGACCGAGCTAATATCATAAAAATGACAATTCTGTCTAAGCTAATTGACTTATTCAGTGCCATACCAATCAAACTACCAAAAAATTATTTTATAGAGTTAGAAATAAACAAGATTCATTTGGAAGAACAAAAAGTTCAGAATGTCAAGAGAACTAATGAAAAGAATTGCAGGGGAAGGTGGCCTAGACATTCCAGATCTTAAATTGTATTATAAAGCAACACTTATCAAAACTGCTTGGTACTGACTAAGGAATAGAGTGGTGGATCAGTGGAATAGGTTTGGTATGGAAGAAAGAGTAGTTAATGACTATAAATAATCTATTGTTTGATAAACCCAAAAGAACCCAGCTTCTGGGATAAGAACCTACTCTTTGAAAAAAATGCTAGGAAAACTAGAAAAGAGTATAGTAGAAAATAGACATTCATCAAAATCTCACACCATATACCAAATTAAAGTCAAAATTGGTTCGTGATTTGGATTTCGAGACTGATACTGTAAGCAAACTGGGAGGGCAAGGAATAGTTTAGCTATCAGGTTTATGGAGAACAGAAGAATCCATGACCAAACAGGAGATAAAGAACATTACGAAAAGCAAAATGCATAACTTTGATTAGATTAAGTTGAAAAGTTTTTGCACAAACAAAGCCAATATAACTAAGATTAGACGGAAGTTAGAAAATTGGGAAAGAATTGTTACAACCAGTCTCTCTGGTTGTAAGGGCTTCATTTGTAAAATAGATAGAGAATTAAGTCAAATATATAAGAATACAAGTCATTCCCAATTGATAAATTTTTAAAGGATATGAACAGGCAGTTCTCAGATGAAGACATTAAAGCCATCTCTAGTCATACGAAAAAGTGGTCTAAATCACCATTGATTAGAGAAATGCAAATCAAAATAGCTCTGACATAACACATCACACCTATCAGATTGACCAACATGACAAAACAAGAAAATGAAAAATGTTGGAGATTTGGGAAAATTGGAACACTAACGCATTGTTGGTGGAGTTGTGAAATAACCCAACCATTTTGGAGAGCAATTTAGAACTATGCCCAAAGAGTATAAAAATGGGCATACGTGTTGACCTAGGAATAGCTCTTCTAGGGCTATATCTAAAGAGATCATACAAATGGGAAAAGGACTCTCATGTACAAAAATATTCATAGCAGCTTTTTTTGTGGTGGCAAAGAATTGGAAGTTGAGAGGATGCCCATCAATTGGGGAATGTCTGAACAAGACGTGGTAATGTAATGGAATACTGTTCTGCTATAAGAAATGATGAACAGGTTGACTTTAGAAAAATCTGGAAAGGCTTGTATGGTCTGATGCTGAGTGAAGTGAGTAGAACCAAGAGAACGTTGTATACAATTACAGCCATGTTGTGCGATGACTAATATTGATAAACTTAACCCTTCCCAGCAACACAAGGATCTAAGACATCTCCAAAGGCCTCGTGATTCAAACTATGGCGTGTGAATGCAGATCAAAATGTACTATTTCCTATTTTTTTCTTCTACTGAGTTTTGTTTCTTCTTTCTGGTATTTCCTCCTATTGGTTCTAATTCTTACTTACAGCATCACTTATGTGAAAATATGTTTAATAGGAATGTATATGTATAGCCTATATCAGATTGTGTGCTGTCTTGGGGAAGATGGTGGGGAGGAAGGGGGGAGAAAAACTTAAAACTCAAAAGCTTATGGAAGTGATTGTTGATAAATCAAAATAAGTTAATAAAACAAAACAAAAACAAAAAAAGCACATATTCCTCCAAAAATTCTCAAAAATACACACTTTTAGAATAATCAACATTAATCATTACAGGGGAAACCATCAAAAGAAAATTAGGGTAATTAAAATTAATGGTACTTCCACCACAATTTACAGGAGGGCACAATCTGCCTCATACAAAAATTTACGTAACTATACAATCAACGTTAAGTGGTATTTTGCAGAAAAAGTCTCAAACAAACACCAGTCTCCTAAGTTACGAAAAAGATGAAAGACCACCTAAGACTGGGGAGAAATTTTCTTAATCTCCCTCCAAAAAAGAAGCAGATTATCAGACCATTTCAAGTAAAAGATGCATAGGAAAATTACGGCCTTAACAGACATCAAAAATCCATCCAACTTCCTGAATATCTCAGGGCTGTTACTGGAAAATGAAACTCCAAGCAATGAGGATTTTCACATCTAACTTTCAATATGACAATGAAATCAAATGTTTGGAATTGGAGACTCACAAATCATACTGGTCTCTCAATAAACTTACCTGCCCCATGGCCTCTCATTTTTTCCTTTATCCGACTTATAGTTAGACAATTTGTCATACTCAGGGATGTATGACAATTTCCAAAGGGATCTATACCAAAAGGTCAACAAATCAGATGCATATGACTCAAAATCTCAAGTGTCAAATGAAAAGGTTCATAGTAGCAACTAATTTCCAAGAACATATTGAGGGGATTTACCCATGAGGAATCATACCACCTTAAAAAATTCAGAGTCAGACCACTTCTAATCTAAGGACAAACATTTAATTGACATTATTGCCTCTCATGAAGCAGGCTAAATTCCAAAAGGAACCAACAACTTTAGTGAAAGCAAGACGGATTTTTAAATGGTAAAGATGCAATTGCATAACAAATTATGAATATTAAAAAGGCAGGAGGGGTTTGTTAAGAGATTAGTTAATGGGGAGGGGTCCTAGCCTCAGTGGAACTGCACATGTGATTACCCACAGTGCATATAGAAAAAGCCATTTGAGAGGAGAATATGACAATATTATAATAAGCCTCTCTATCTCATAAGTTCTCTTGTGGTATAGTTAAAGCCAGATTGGGTGATTAAATCCACATATGCCTGTAGCTGTTTAGTGGCAGTCATGAGGAAGTTAGAACTATATTAAGATTTCATCACCTACCATACATTAAAGTACAAGACTGCCATCTTAACAATCACCAAGAATGATGAGCAGTCCAATTCAAGTTGTTAGTGAGATAATAGATCCAAAAGCCATTTTAAAATATAAATACCAGAAATAAAATAAAATATAAATATCATAAATTAAATGAATGATAATCCAAAATTTAAAAATATATTCATCAAAAGTAATTTCATCTGGATTAGGAAGAAAACATATTCAAGGTAGTGTTGAAGATGGAGGGTGAGCCTGAGCCAAAATGATAACCCAAATATGAAAACAACTTGATGATTTAGGATTTACATCAAATCAGAAGATAATGAATAAGGTTGGATCAGTTCACAACTCCACCAACAATGTATTAATGTTCCTTTTTTACCACATCTTCTCCAGTATTTATCATTTTCCTGTTTTGTCATGTTAGACAATTTGACAGGTGTGATGTGGTACCTCAGAATTCTTTTGATTTGCATTTCTCTAATCAATAGTGACTTAGAGAATTTTTTCAATTGACTATAGAGAGCTTGAATTTCTTCCTCAGAAAACAGCCTATTCATATCCTTTGACCATTTATCAATTAGGAAATTACTTGCATTCTTATACATTTGACTTAGGTCTCCGAATATTTTAGAAATGAGGCCTTTAACAGAGACACAAGTTGTTAAAAATTTTTCCCCAGTTTTCTGCTTCCCTCCTAATCTTGGTTGCATTGGCGTTGCTTCCACAAAAACTTTTCCAATTGATATAATGAAAACCACCCATTTTACACATTTCATAGTGTTTTCTATCACTTGTTTGTTCATAAATTCTTGTTGATAAATGACAGGTAAACTATTTCTTGCTCTCCCAGTTTGCTAATAGCATCAGCCTTTATATTTAAATTTTGACTTCATTTTGGTATACAGTGTAAGATGTTGTCTATGCCTAGTTTCTGCCATACTATTTTCTAGTTTTCCCAGAAGTTTTGTTAAATAGTGATTTCTGATCCCAGAAGCTGGAGGCTTTGGTTTTATCAAACAATAGAATACTATAGTCTTTGACCACTGTTTCTTGGGTAACATATTCCACTGATCCACCACTCTATTTCTTAGCCAGTAGTAAGTAGTTTTGATGATTGCTGTTTTAGAATGCAATTTAATATCTGGTATGGCTTGGCCACCTTACCTTACATTTCTTTCCATTGGTGCCCTTGATATTTTGACCTTTTGTTCTTCCAGATGAATTTTGTTATTTTTTTCTAGCTTTATAAAATAATTTCTTGGTTGTTTGATTGGTTTGACACTGAATAAGTACATTCCCACAGCTTATCCTACTTTCTATCTCTTTTTGCTGTGTCCTTCCTCAAAAGTGTTTACTTTATGGGCACTGCCTCCTGCCCTCTTTTCCCTTCCACCCTTCTTATGTCCCATTTCCCTCCCACATTCCTATACAGTAAAATAGCTTTTCTATTTCCAACTGAGTGTGTGTTATTGCTTCTTTGAGCCAATTCTAATGGTAGGTAATAAGGTTCACAAGTTGCCAACCATCTCTTCCATCTTCCCATCTGCTGTAAAAGATTTTTTGATGCCTCCTTCATATGAGGTAATTTATTCCATTCTACACTTCACTTCCCCTTTCTTTCAGTGCATTTCTCTTTCTCACTTTTTAATTTTATTAATTTCTTTTAAATCCTTCCATTGAGGGAGAGAGTCAGGGTCAAGAATGCACTTTAAAGGAAAGGACTTGCCTGACACCTCCCCCAAGCCCCTTTAAATACCTTTAAAAATGACTCTAAACAAATTTCAGAGCAGCATAACCTATAAAAACATGGAGTGAGACAAATTTCTGGCTGAAAGACAACAGATAAGATTTGTTTTTCCAGGGGCCGGGAGGAGCCCAGTGCAGCACAGGCTGCCCCAGTGCAGACCTGGCCAAAGAAGCAGGCCTCTGGGCAATGGAATCACCAGTTGTAGTGGTTGTTTCCAGACCTCTCAGCCCACAAACGCCAAAGACAACTTAGAAGGTCACCAGGAAGGGTCTGTCACAGCTGGTTGAGAGTGGAGTGCAGTCCAGCACTGGTTGCACCAGCACAGTCCTAGCCACAGCAAACCAGGACTGTGCCTTGCGAGCTAGTGAATACACAGCAGCAGCTGCTGTAGCAGCAGGAACTCAGAGCCCAAGGACAGTAAGACGCTCAAATAATAGGTCAGAAGGACATTGCAGAGGTCTTTTTGTCAGTGCTAGGGCAAGACTCTGATGCTTTGCCCATATTTGAATCTGGCTTACAATCCTGGGTGGTTGTCTCAGGGTGAGGAGGAGCACTAGCACAGCACACCTTGTGGCCACAGCAGAGGGGGAATTCCTCACAGTTCCAGGGCAGAAAAGAGTATTTGTGTTGCTCATAAGCCAGAACACAGTAATAAACACCTCTCCTTTGATCACATTACCTTGCAAGAACTGAAAACTTACAGGTCTCTAAAAGCATCTCTGAAAAGAGCTGCACAAAACCCGTATGTTTGAAACACTTCACCCTCTACCCTGGAATAACAACCCTACCTTAACAAAGTATTTAAAAGTCACTTATGTATGCGTAAAAGAAGGAGATAACAGCAATTTACAAAATCAAACATTCTAACAGAGCGCAATCCAAAGATATACTAATTTGATAAGAGGAATGATGGTAGGAAAATACTAAATCTTTATTTTCTGTAACTGAACTATTATGTTTCTATAAGAGCAAAAAACTTTGCATGTATGGTAAAATCACTACACTTAATAATATACAATAATCTCCAATGTGAGGTGAAGTGTTTCTGGCAGTGTTTATAGTCATTGCATGGCTTGATGGCATGTGCAGTGCATTTTGTTTGTTCAGAACCAAGGCTATAGTGAAGCCATGTGATGCAATATGGGCAAGCACTGCCAGAAATGTTTCTGATTCATTATGCATTTTATTTTGAATGAATTTTTGGTCTTTCAGAACACTTTTACTATTGCTAATTTTTTTGACCCCTATATTCAACCAAGCAACCCAATATGAGTCACAACCTACAGTTTTAAAAATGCTGATATAGATCATTTTATAATTATATAAAAGTTACATAAAGATTATATATCTGCATATATATACTTTTGATTTCTTTATTGATAAACTACCTGTTCATACCCTTTGACCATTTATGTATTGGAGAATGGCTCACATTATTATATATGTAAGTGTGTGCATGTGTGTGTGTGTTTGTGTGTGTGTGTGATATGATTCCATTACTTGAAAAACTGTCCATAAATATATTTCTCCCAATTTTCTGTTTTCTTTCTAATTTTGGATACATTGGTTTTATTTGCAGAAACTTTTTCTTTCCTGGGGGGTAGGGTGGAGAGGGATGACTAGTACCTCTGATGTGAGGGCTGCTCCCCTGTTTTCAAGACTGTTTTCCACCTTTGGTGATCACCTGTTCCAGCAGCCCTTGCTGTTCTAACTCTCACCTGTGGTTCCAAGAAGCTGTAGCATGTGCAGTGTCCACATCCTGATACACCATTTCAGCAGATGGGGAAAACCACATTAAGGGTAACCAAGGGGTCACAAATCCATCAGTGAGGTAGGGGGTGTCTACCCTAAGCATGTGAAGATTTCTTCTGGTGGAATGGGCAAATGAGCACTGTTTGTTCCAATGGCAATGAAGGCAGCTGAAGCAGGTGCTGTGGAACATTTAGAGCTTGGTTAGACATCAAAGATGCCAAGTTCATCCATTGTATCTTGAACCATCTCCAGTTGTCTTCACTCTGTCCTGCCACTGGACTGTGATGTCTCTGGAGTAGAGAGTGAGGCCAATGACTTTATGCAAGTTGGCCCCATTTATGTCCAATTTACAGATGAATCAAAAGACATCACCCAATCCCTTTTACCATTTTTATGCAACTCAAAGTCTTTTGGCAACAGGCAAATAATGAAGCGGCAGATACAGACACACTGAGAGCTGTAGTCACAACCCTGCCCACAGGCAGCTTGGGTCATAAGGCCATCTTCTCACTAGAAGCAGCAGTAAGATATGGCAATCCCCTGGGTGTCTGAGCAGCCTTTTAAGGATCACAGTGCTCACCTTTGGTGTGAGAAAGGAGCTAGAAAAGGTGCCCCAAAATGGCTGGTACCCCAATCGTGGCCTGATTAGTGAGGAAGGTTGCAATCCCACCTTCTGGTAGGAAGACAAAGTACAAAAACATCTGCAAAGATCATTCCATTCACCATTGGTAGAAGGAATGTGCACACACTTGTCAACAATACAAAAACCAGTAGCCCTGAAAGAAGAACTGCTCTTGTTGCAAGAAAACTCAGTAGGGATCATAGTCAAATAGCAGCTCTGAGTGAAACAAGACTTGCAAATGAAGGCCAGCTTCCTGAAGTTGGAACTGGAGATACATTTTTATCTGGAGTGGCCTCAATGAAGGGGAGTGCTGTGAAGCTGTTGTATGTTTTGCAATCAAAACTAATCTAATTTGTATGCCTATCAAAAAGGAGTGAATGCTAAAGTTAACATTTCTAGCACAATATTGAATAACAGTGGTTATAATGGGCATACTTGTTTTACCCCTGATCTTATTGAAGGTGCTTCTAGCTTATTCCCATTACATAATGCTTTCTGATGGTTTTAGATAGATACTACTTAACATTTTGAGGAAAACTCCATTTCTTGCTGTGTTCTCTACTGTTTTTAAGAGGAATGAATGCTGTATTTTTTCAAAAGCTTTTTCTCCATCTATTGAGATAATCATATGATTTCTGTTAATTTTGTTATAGATATGGTCAATTATCCTGATAGTTTTCCTAATATTGAACAAGTCCTGCATTCCTGGCATAAATCCCACTTGGTCATAGTGCATTATCTTTATAATAAGTTATTGCAATCTCTTTGCTACTAAATTGTTTAAAATTCTTGCATCTATGGTTGATTTTGTAAGAACAGGGTGAGACTTGCATGAAACAATGAAGCGTGGAATGACCAGAATCAAGAGAGTCTTGTATAAAGTAACAGCAATAGTGTTCTAAGAACAACTTTGAATGACTAAGTTATCTCCAACATGATAACTATTCAAATCAGTTACAAAAGATCTATATGTCAACAAGAAAATCCTGAAAGAAGAGATAGTAAGAAATATCCCATTTAAAAACAGCATAGAGAGTATAAAATGCCTGGGAGTACACCTACCAAAACAAACTCCAAAATTACATGAATACTTAACAGTTCTGATATATATATAAAGTCAGATTTTACTCATTGCAAAAAAACATAAATTGTTTATGGTGAGTAAAACAAATATAATAAAAATGACAATTTGACAAAAACTAATTCATTTATTCAATACCACCTCAAAAAATTACAAAATATATTTACTAAGCTAGAAAAATACTAAGAAAATTCATTTTGAAGAGAAAAGATAAAAAAAATCAAAGAAATTAGTAAAAAAAATGGAAAATAAGGTTTAGCAGTGTCAGAAGTTCAATGATAGTATAATGCAGTAATTATTAAAACTATCAGTTACTGGCTAAGAAATAGAAAGGTAGACCAGTGAAATACAGTAGACATACAACACCCAGTAGCAAATAATTACTAAAACCTTCTGTTTGGCAAATGTTTTGGGGAATGAATATTAGGACAGCTGGAAAACAGCCTAGCAGAAATTAGGCACAGATCAATATCTGACACTCTTTGCTGTGATAAGTTAAAACGGATACTTGTCATAGTTATAAAGTATGATAGCATCAGAGAATGAATAGAACAAAAAACATATTACCTATCAGATTTATGACTAAGAGAACAATTCATGAGTAAACAAAAGATAGAGGGCATTATGAGGTGTCAAATGAAAAAAGTTCCATTACATTAAAGTCAAAAGGATTTGTACAAAGAAAACCAATGTAGCCAACATTATAAGGAAAATAGAAAATTGGGAGAAAAAATCTTTGTAGACACTCTCTTAGAAAAAGGTATCCTGTCTCATATATTTAATGACTTTGTTAAATTTATGGAAAAGCAACTCATTCCAAATTGTGAAGTGGTTCAAGGATATGAACAGGCAGTTTTTGAATGAAGAGATCAAAATCATATGTAGTTTTATGAAAAAAAGCTCTAAATTGTCACACATGAAAAAATGCACATAAAAATAACTTTGAGGTAAATTTTATACCTAGCAGATTAGGTAAAATGGTAGAAGAAGAAATAAGCTAATGTAAGACGGGATGTAGAAAAGTGGCACAGTAATTCACTGTTGGTGGAATTGTAAACTGACCCAACCATTTTGGAGAATAATAAGGAAGTTTGCTCAAAGATTTCTAAAATTGTATATACCCCCTGACTCAGCAACATGAGAATTAGGTCTGTTTCCCCAGGTGACTAAGAAAAAGGGAAAGAACTCAGCTGTCTCAAAATAATTACCGCAGTTCTCTTCATGTTGCCAATGAACTGGAAATCGAAAGGATGCCTGCTGATCAGAGAATGGCTCAACAAGTTTTGGTATTTCACTGTGATGAAACACTGTTACATTATGAGAAATGATGAGCTGGTTGATTTTTAAGAATGGGGAAAGACGAGCAAAAAATAATGAAGAATGCAGTGATTGGAATGGAGAGAATATTATACAAACTAGCAACAATAATATTCTCAGAGTAACATTGAATGACTAAATCATTTTGAGTATGATAAATACTAAAATCCACTACAAAGAACGTCCAGAGAAAGAACCAATAAACAGAAGTAGGTATACTATGGTTTTACACACACACACACACACACACACTCATGCACACACATGCACACAGGCACACACACAACCTATCTGTGCCTAATGATAGCCTTCTGCAGAGCAGGGTAAGGAGAAAAAAAATAAAATGTGCACTTCAGAAAACAAAAGAAAACCTAAAAGGAAACATAATAAATAGTGTAGCTTTGAAAATGATGTGTAGTTGTTATTAGAAAGTTGTTTTTTTTTTTAAGTAAACAGTGTGAAAGAGAAAATGGAGGTTTTATGTTGAATCCATTTTTTATGTTGTACTATGTACACAGAAGTGGTCTTTTTGGTCTCTTTGTGTTTAATTCAAAATGAATCCAAATGCAAAAGAAAAAAGAAAATCTAACAAAGTTTGTTCATGATCTGGGGCAGAAACTGGCACATGAAATTTCAAAC
>NW_020954605.1:26332-42876 GCF_900497805.2 Vombatus ursinus | reverse complement strand
CAAAAATGCACACTTCCAAAATGAATCCCTTTAATTTTCAGAGAAGAAAACATCCAAACCACAGCAGTGCAAATGAGGTCAAATACCCTGAAACCACAAGATAAAAGGATATGGTTACAAATTAAATGAAGTCTCTTAAGGAGATATTAGTTGATCCTAGGAGAAATCATACAATTGTTTATACTTAAAGAGAGCTGGGAAAATTTTTTAAAAGGAATTCTCTATTTTGGCAATTCTCAATTTCAAGATGGAAGAGGAGATAAACCAAGAGAGATGAAATTCTAAGGCTTTGGGAAATATTTGTCAACAAATGCTCAAAAGGTCAAAAATATCAGAACACTTATTTACCTGAGGAGTCATTGAAAAATCCCAGACTCAGTAACTGAGAAAAATCAAAGAAATATCATCTATGATCCTCTTCAAGTTACTGGCAATTGATATGTCAAACATTACCAATTTTAGTATCAAAGGTGAAAAAAAGAAATCCTCCATTAAGAAAAATAAATATTTCAAATTAGAACCTCTCACTACACACATCATACTGGAGTAAATAAAGAAAACTGCTTAGCTCAATGTGTCTCCATCTTTCTCTCATTCTACCTCTCTTTGGATCTATGTTTTGCTCACAAAATACTGCATTTTCTTAAGCCAATTTATGTCTAATAACCAGGAAAATCGCTCATATGAATAAAACTATGAAGTGTCAGGTAAGCATGTGCAAAATAGAAACTAATGTCTAATATGCTGAGGAAATCAGTAACATACATAACCATGTATCCTGCTATATCCAGAAATGCTAACACTTTTTTTCTGTAACTTTCACAGTGATGAACCCTCTAGGAATAATCATTGAATCTAGAGTTAAGTACAGACTCTGTGGAGAAAACAGACATATACTTCATCAGTCTCTTAGATGACAGAGTTCTGTTTGAGAAGAAGACACATCCCAGATTCTGGCAGACATGACTTCCAAAAAGAAACTCAAAAGACTTCACTTCCAGAATAATCAATTTGAAGTTTCAGTGTAGATAAATTCTAAACCAGAACTAACCAAAGAAGTGAAATACCAACAGGCACAAACTAGATGGAGATTTATCATCAGTTATGCTTACCAATTAAATTTAATTCCTTTAGGGGATATTAGTTCTTTCTAGAAGTCTATTGCATAAAAACATTGGGAATTTTTATAAAAGGAATCCTCTAATATCCAAGATAAAAAGAAGTGGGAAACAAGAACAAATGAGATTCCAGTTAAAAGATTTCTGAACCACAAATATCAAAAGAATTTCTACATAAGAACAACAAACCTTAAGAAGTAATTAGAGAAAAGGCAATGCCATTCCAGATGAATACAAAATACATTAGATAAAAGGGAATCCATTTCCACAGGCACCCACAACACTTGTATAGATTCAATCACATAGAGTTTCCTAGCACAGTAAAGAGCAATGTAAATTGCTCAAGGAATGTTCAGTACTCTTGCTAGCACCTGGCAATATAATAAAAATGTCAGTACTACTGACATTACTTGACTCCTTTAATGCTCTATCAATCCAATGATCAAGGGGACACATTAGAGAACTTGATAAGATAATAACAAAACTTATTTGGAGAACAAGACTTCTAGAATATCCACCCAGGGAAATAATGCAAAGAAGTAAGGACCAAGTGAGAATTGACACTTGCAGACCTCAAACTATATTGTTTTCCTATATGCAAAAAAATAAAGAGATAGATTTATAGAATAAACTAGACAAAGGAGATTTAGAAACAATAGAATGCAAAAACCCACTGTTCCTTAAAGTGGAAATCATAAAGTACCTATGTTACAAATCATGAATAATAAGAGAAATACAAATCAAAACAGGCTTAAAAAAAAACAAACAAATCTAAACAAACATAAAAAAAACCAAAACCCTTAGGTGCCTGACTGTGTTGGCTCTTTTGTAAGAAAGAATGTGTAAGATCCATACTTGAAAGATTCATATGAATTGATTCGTAATGAACTGAGCAGAACCAAGAAAACAATATGCAAATTGAATACAATAATGAAAATGGAGAGAACACACGTATTTCTCAGTTTTGATCTGTCTGTCTGTCTCTCCCCTCTCTCTCTTCTTCCTTCCTCCTCCCTTCCCCCCCTCCTCTCAGTATTCCAGAAGCCATGCAATTCCTTTCAAAATGACATATTTTCCTCCACTTGACTATTTTGTGTGTTCCCTGTCCACATAGAAAGAGTTCAATCTTTCCAGACACTGAAAGAACTTTCCAACTCAGAATTAATTTCCATTTTTGCCTGGTGAAGAACTATGTGGGGAAATATTCCAGGACCTTTCAAATTCTCACATTTTCTATATTAAATGAGCCATGAAAATTATCAAATGAAGACTGCAATATAAGATATCCTCCACCTTGTAATAAGTTGCAATCCAATTAGGTTTGTCATGATGCACCATCATTATGTTAATTTTGCTTTCTTTCTTCCTTGGCCAAGGATGAATTGTGAGGCCACCTACAATTTGGTCTCAGAGGAATTCCCTTGTTTGTTGCAGGACAAACTCCTGTTGGAGTTATGTTAGCATAACTGTTTTGTGCCTTCCTTTTTCTGAGCCTGTGTCTGTAGCATGTAAATATTTTTGTGTAATCTTTTATCACTTCCCATCTAAGAACATTTCTACTGACCAAGCATCTATTACTTTCTCCAAAACCAACAACCTCCTCATCCCCATGGATGATCCAGATGATGACATTAAAATGGATGCAAACCTACAGATTTTCTGAGAAAAGACCAAGCTTCATCTTTTCTGAATTCTACTTTGCAGCACCATTCCTGCCTTTTTTTTGGAACAAATAGAAGCTAAAGACTTTTTATTTTGTTTTCAAATTATTTTATTAATTTAATTTATCAACAATCACTTCCATATGATTTTGAGTTAAAATTTTTCTCCCACTTCCTTCCCACCATCCTCCCTGAGACGGTGGATAATCTGATAGAGGCTCTACATATACATTCCTATTAAACATATTTTCACAGTAGTGATGTTGTAAGTAAAAATTACAATCAATAGAAAGAACTACCAGAAAGAGGAAACAAAACTCAACAGAAGAGAAAAAAAATTGCAATTCAAAATCCATAGTTCTATCTTTGGATATGGATAGCATTTTCCATCATGAGGCCTTTGGAGATGCCTTAAATCCTTGTTTTGCTCAGAAGGGTTAAGTTTATCAATATTAGTCATCACACAACATAGCTGTTATTGTGTACAATGTCGACTTGTTTCTGCTCACTTCACTCAGTATGAGACCATACAAGTCTTTCCAGGTTTTTCTCAAGTCAGTCTGATCATCATTTCTTATAGCATAATAGTATTCCATTACATTCATTTACCACAACTTGCTCAGCCATTCCCCAACTGATGAGCATCCTCTCAATTTCCAATTCTCTGCCACAATAAGAGCTGCTATGAATATTTTTGTACATGTGGGTCCTTTTCCCATTTGTATGATCTCTTTGGGATATAACCCTAGAAGTGCTATTGCTGGGTCAAATGGTATGCACATTTTTATAGCCCTTTGGGCATAGTTCCAAATTCTCTCCAAAATGGTTGGATCAAAAGTTGCAAGTGTTATCTTCCCTTGGAGGGATGTAAACAATTGCTCTTATTAACAACGTATGGTAGCTTTCTGTCCATTTATCTTTTTATGTCTCTCTTGAAGATCAAATTTTTTGTTGACCTCTGATCTTTTTATCAGGAAGGTTTGGAAGTCCCTTTTTTGATTAAATATCCATCTCCTCCCCTGAAAGACCATACTCATTTTTGCTGGGTAGTTGATCCTTGAGTGCAATCCAAGCTCCTTTTCCTTATAGAATATCATGTTCCGATGCCCTACGGTTTTTTAATGTAGACAGTTGAAAGGTCCTGTGTAATCTTGACAGTGGTACCATGATATTTAGATTGCTTCTTTCTGGATGCTTGCAGTATTTTCTCTTTGAACTGGTAATTTTGGAATTTGGCTATTACATTCCTTGGTGTTTTCAGTTTGGGATCTCTTTCAGGAGGTGAGCAGTGGATTCTTTCTATGGACATTTTACATCTGGTTCTAGGACTTCAGGGCAGTTTTCTTTTATGATTTCCTGAAAGATACTGTCCAGGCTCTTTTTTTCTCATGATTTTCAGGTACACCAATAATTTTTAAATTTTCTCTCCTGGATCAATTTTCCAGGTCAGTTGTTTTACCAATGATATATTTTATGTTGGCATCTCTTTTTTTTTCATTTTGCGTTTCTGTTTGACTGATTCTTGCTCTCTCCTAGAGTCATTAGTTTCCATTTCTCTGATTCTAATTTTTAACACTTTCTTTTCTTCTATTAGATTTTGTAATTTCTTCCCAATTGGCCAGTTGTAATTGTAAGTGTTTTTTTTTTTCTTTAGCGTACTTTTTTTCCAGTCGGCCAATTGTGTTTTTTAGGGACTTGTTTTCTTCAGTGTACTTTTTTTTTTCCAATTGGTCAATTCTATTTTTTAGGGACTCTTCTACCTCTCTCACTTGACTTTTAAAATCCTTCTTGAACTCTTCTAAGGAGGCTTTTTGGGCTTCAGACCAGGTCATATTCCCTTTTGAAGTTGCAAATGTGGGTTTGTTGACAATGTTGTCCTCTTCAGAATTTCTGTCTTGATCTTCAATCTTCTCATAATATGAATTTATGGTACATTTCTTTTTACTCGTGATGTTTCTCTATTCCCTGGCCTTTAAAGGGAGCTCTCCTGCTAGGGAGCAGAGGACACTGACCCAAGCTTCTTGTGTTGGGAGCCTAGGTCTTGGTCACTGGCTTTGTGCGCTGGGTCCTCTGATGTTGGCAATTAGAGGCCATAGGGTTCTGGCAGCTTGTCCGGTGTTGGGTTGGTTTCAGTAAGGCTGGAACTTTCAGGCAACTCCAGGTATCTTTCTTCAGCTCCTTTCAGATGAATGGTGAAGAGTGTTTATCTGCCCAGGGCCCTTTGTAGTGCTGTTTCCCTTATATTTGCTGAGGTGCAGGGAGACTCATTTGCTGTAGAATGCTGAGGCACCAGGATCATCTCCTGATGTGCTAAAGTGAGGGTTTCTGCTAGCTGGCTGGGACACCTCCCCTTCCATACTGCTCCCCTTCCCCCAGGACAAGAGGTGCCTTTCCTGTTAATCCTTCAATTTACCTGGGCTACTGCACTGCTGCTCCCCATCTTTTGTCTAGTTCAGCTCTTCCAGGGTTTTTCCTGGGGTGATATTTTCTGGGCTTTCAGAGGTTGATAGGGGAGGGTGATAGCTACTACCTTTTTACTCTGCCATCTTGGCTCCCAGAAGTGGAAATCCCATTCCTGTCTTTTCTTAAGAAACCCACACCTATGTTCTCATCTCTTCAAGAGGGTTTCATTGTCCCTCATCTCATCCCAAATAATGGAACTTAATTTTGGTCAAGTATCTAATTTATATTTTTTTATTCTCAACCCATTCTTCCACTCCACATCATTGCATCCAGGGAACTTTGCAGAAAGAAGTTACAATTCTCTTAGTGTCTCAATTTCCCCTACAACTGTTCTGTTTCCCTTTTCCTTTAAATTTCCCTTTATAGGCTTCATACAGAAGATTGTCAGAATTTCCTTTTTGGAAACCCATCTTATTTTGGATTTGGGAGCAGCTGAAAGTAGAAACTTTTCCTAAGACCCCAAATCCTAATCTTTCCCAGTATTGGTCAATAGGAAATCCAGCTTTCTTCTTCATCCAGTATTTCATGCTATATCTTCCAAGGCCCACAAAAGGGCTAAAAACTATACTTTACACTGCAGATTCTTTTTCCATCTGTCTTAATTTGCCAAGGCACAATTCCCCAAAAATCCTCCTCTCTGGATCATGCTTCCATGACAGTTTCCATTAAAGTGCTTCAGATTTCCATAGCTGTGTCAAGATATTAGGAGACACAAAGTTTTCCTGAGCTAAGGCCCAGCAGGCAGGGTGTGCCCTGAGTTTGGCATTTTGGTAATCCTTTGTACTCACCCTCTGCATGATCTCAGCCTCAGTAAAATCCCAAAATTGTTTCATACCAGCATCAGGTGGTCTCTGCGCTTGGACAAGCAGCTTTAGTACCCATATGCCAGTTATGGAGTTCTGCTACAGATGTAACTTGTCACATTACTGTTCTTATCCATCCTTGACAGGGCTATAGCTCACTGCAGAGTCATTGGTTTAAGCACTGACATCTCTCAACACTAAAGCAGCCCCCCTGCCCCTTTGTGGAAGGGCTCTGGCCCATGTGTCCTTGCTTGCAAGCCATTTCCTTCACTTTGAAAGTAACCTGCTTTTTGTTTCCTGACCCTCCCACTTTCTCCAGCTCTTTCCACCCACAGGTGAGAGGCCAGTTCAGGTCTGGTTAATGTTAATTGGTGAGAGACGGGGTAGGGGACATGGAATTTGGCTAAGTGGACTTTTTTATATCAGTGGGAGTGGACTAGGCACAATCAGAGATTTCTCCAGAGTCCCACCCTTCCCCTCCCCTAATGAGTCCACTGCTCTTTCCTTCTGGGCTCTTGTTTTGGGTTGAGCTTGCCTTTCTCTGAAGGAAAATTCCAGGGCCCCTCCTTTGACCTAGATTGCTCTGCTAAGCATATCCATTCTGCATTTATCTGTCAAACTTGGCCCCATTGGAATTACAGAAATAAAGTTAAATAATCAAAAATTTGCCAAACATCCCAAACATCCTCAAAGCTTTAGGAGTTTGACGATTTATTATTTTAAGATTATGAAAGAGACATCCTGAGGCTTTGGAGTAATTCCAGGAACTCACTCCTTTCTGAGAGATCTTAGCAAGTTTTTGGGATATCATTCTGCAGACTTTGTTTTAAGGAAAAGATAAGGATTAAAAGTTATAAAAGGTTTTAGAAGTAAATGACATGATTAATACCTTCATTGTTCTACAGAAATGAAGGAAGGCATCTAGTTTGGAAGTAATTTCAGAGTGAAGAAAGGAAAAAAAATAGTTAAACAGTGACTCTTCTTTGACATTTCAGTTTACCTCTGATTTTGTTAATGATCTTCACCTGCCCATCTCTAGGCAAATTAAACTGACGATGTCTGATTGGCAACACTCAGAGGCAGGGTTCCTCCTTGAGGCTGCAGCATGAGAGGCAGTCACTCTAACAAAAGAGAATGAAATTAATAAGGAAGAACTTAGAGTTGCCAAAAAGAAAAATTTCCTTCAACTTCCTTGCGACTACAGCAACCTTGTCCCTTTCCATGTCCCTTCTGCATCCTTAAGGAGGGGAAAGTATGATCCCTTTAATCAATAAGAGACACCAGGTAGGAGACTGTTTCTACTGTAAAAACAAATAAAAAATTACACCATTGAAAGAGAGAGTGCAAAATGAAGGCTAGGATTTTGCTTGAAAAAATGGAAAGAGCCCCAGAAAATATTGAGGGGTCCTCCCAACACCCTTAGTCACTCAACATGATGTGGGTCCAGAAAGGGTTGGCTGGAGGGGTGACACAAGGAGGGGATATTCAGATCATACCTGTAATCCCCATGATGTTTGTAGGAGATGTCTCCTTGCTCACATAAGGGTAGGAGGTGTCCACCCTTGTAGACTCCTGTGCCACAGTCTCCTTTTTAAACTCTCTGCCTTCTCCACTCTCATGCCCTGGACTCATGAATGTATCTCAGTTAAAGGGATGACTAAGAAGACCCTTCCTCTTCCCCTTTGTATAGAGGGATTAACGCCTTTCATCTCTTTCTTCTGGTCCCTGAGGCACCTACTCCTCATTTAGTAGGGCATGATCTGCTCCATAAATTACAGGCCACTATTTCATTTGACCTAAAGGCAACCCCTTCCCTAACATCCTGCACTTCTGAATGTTTCCCTATTCCTTTAGAGGTTTTTTTCCTTAACCCCTACCTTGAACAATGCTTGAAATCAGAGATTTGTAACTCTCCCAGGGCAGACACACACTCTCTCTATCTTTCTGTCTCTGTCTGTCTGTCTCTGATCCCAGACCAGATTCCCAAATTAAGGCATAAAAAAGGTTGGAAAATGAAGGGAAACTTGAATTACATTCTGCCACTCTAGCTTTTCAATTCATGGCCAGCCCACCTGGTGGAAAGGGGTTACAGCTGTAGCATGCCTACCTCAGTGGCAGCCCTGTGCCCTTGAGCATCCTGCAACCCACTTCTTTAGGCAAGCCTAGGTCATCACCTAGGTGCAGTACATCCTGCTTACCCTGGGGCAAGTGGTCCAAGCCCCAAAAGCATATAGCCTCAAAGCTATAGCTGTTGGGGGTCAGGTCCAATGACCATCAATCACTTTGCTCTGCCACCAGGAATTACCACTAATGGGAAGGTCCTGGCATGAGCCACCCCAGCCCCTAGGCTGCAGCCAATGCCCTCCACCACACCCCAAAGCCCAGTCAATGTCTTCAGTGCAGACCAAGTTCTCAATAGGCCTGGTCCAGCTGTTACCTGGGAAGGTCCTGTTGGCCCTGGCAGTGCCTAGAGTCTCAGTATTAGGTGGGGAGAATTAGCCAGCCTCTGCCCTTGCTGAACCCAACCTTCTCTGTTCCAGCTGCAGAAATTTGTTGGCTGCATAATCTTAGGCAACCTATCTCATGACTGTTTATTCCAGTTTCCTTATCTGTAAAGAGAAAAATAACAGTGTCACTGTGAAGATCCAAATGGTATAATTATTGTGAAGTGCTTAACACGGTGACTGGAATATGCTAACCACTACAATTTTATTAGTTCTTTAATTGAATGTAGTTGTTCCATACCTACTAATGAAAGTAGTTTTAAAATGCCGAAGGTAAGAAGATCAAAGATTTTAATATGGGATGACTGGGAAATGCAATGTATGTCTTCTGAAGTTTGTCATTTCTGTTACTATTGTATTTCTAAATTTTCTTATATTGTGAAATTGGAGAGAACATTGTAACAGAAAGAGTGTTAGACAAAGCAGATTTTAATCTGGATGCTGTAAATGAATGGGGTTTTTAAAATTGTATGATAAAAAATAGATATTGGAAACCTATTCAATGCTGTCTCAATTGAGTTTCCAAAAATATTTTATTGAGTCAGAAAAATAATAACAATATTCATTTGGCAGAATGAATGTTCAAGAATATTGAAAGAACTAATAAAATTATGTAAAAGAGAGAGAGAGAGAAATGTGAAGTGTAAAATGATCTATTTCAATTACATTAAATTAAAAGGTTTCTGTAAAAATAAAACAAATATATCCAAGATCAGAAGGAAACTGGAAATTGAGGAGGTTAAATTTTATGCACATTTTTCTCAGATAAAGGTCTCATATCTCAGATATCCAAATAACTTTGCCAAATCTATAAGGATATAAGTCATTCACTAAGTGAAAAGTAGTTAAAGGATATGAACAGGAAGTATTTTTTTCTTATTTAATATATTTTTGACAGTCATTCTTAAAACTTGGAGTTCCAAAATCTCTTCCTTTATCCCTCCCTCCCCCCACTCATTGAGAAGGCGAACAATTTGATATAGGTTATATATATATGTAGTAATGAAAAAAATAGCCATAATAGTTATGGTGTGAAAGAAAACATAGGACTCAAGAGAAATAAAATTAAAAAAATAAGTTATAGTTTATATTCAAACACAATCAGTTCTTTTTCTGGGGATAAAGAGCATTTTGAATCATAATTCCTTCATAGATGTCATGAAGCATTGTATTGCTGACAATAGCTAAATCTCCACAATAGCTAAATCATCTTACAATATTGCTGTCACTTTGTAAACTGTACATTTCATTTTCCATCAGCTCATTCAAGTCTTTCCAGGTTTTTCTGAGGGTGTCCTGCTCATCGTTTCTTATAGTAGAATAGTATTCCATTATAATCACAAATTCTAACTTGTTCTACCATTCCCCAGCTGATGGGGATTTCTAATATTTTGCCCCCAGGAAAGAGGTGATATTGATATTTTTGTACCTATAGTTCCTTTTCCTTTTTTAAAAAATTTCTTTTAGGATGCAGACCTAGTGGTGGTATTGCTAGGTCAAATGGTCTGCATGGTTTTATAGTCATTTAGGCATAATTCCAAATTGCTCTGCAGAATGGTTGAATCAGTTCAACCACCAACAGTGCATTAATGTTTTGTTTTTTTTCCACATCCCTTGCAACATTTGTCATTTATCTTTTCTGTCCTATTAACCAATCTATGAGTTAGTTCTTCAAAACTGTTTCAATTTGTATTTTTCCAACCAATCATGAGTTAGAGTATTTTTTCACATGGCTATAGATAGCTTTGATTACTTCATCTGAAACCTGATCATATGTTCGATCATTTATCAATTGAGGAATGATCCTTATTTTTATGAATTGGACTCATTATGAGTATGTTTGAACAAAAAGGTCTTCATCAAAGAAACTTCAAAATTTTTTTTCAAGTACTATTGTTAACTGTATTTCCCTTCATCCTATTTGTGCACCCCATTTGTTTTATTCTCTTTTTCCCTGTCCCTCCTCAAAAGTGTTTTACTTCTTCCTACCCCTGCCCCAATCTGCCCTCCCTTCTATCATCTCCCCTTCTCTTATCCCTTCCCCCTTCTCCTTTCCAATAGGGTAAGGTACATTTCTATACCCAATTGAATGTGTACATTTTTCCCCCTTTGAATCAATTTTGATGAGTGTAAAGTTCACTCCCTGTCACTTTCCCTCTCTTTTCGTCCATTGTAAAAGCTTTTTCTTGCTTCTTTTATGTAAGATATTTTACCCCACTCTATATCTACTCCTTATAATTAGCCTAATAATGAGAAAGGGCTTATGATTTACAAATATCATCTTCCCATATAGGAATGTAAACAGTTTAGCCTTATTAATTCCCTTATAATTCCCTTTTCCCACTTACATCTGTATGCTTTTCTTGGATCTAATACTTGAAAATTTTTCGATACAGCTATAGATTTTTTTGTTTTTGTTTGTGTATGTGTGTGTGTTTGTGTGTTTTTAGGCAATTTGGGTTAAGTGACTTGTCCAGGGTCACACAGCTAGTAAGTGTCAAGTGTTTGGTCTGAAGGTGGATTTGAACGAAGGTCTTCCTGACTTCAGGGCTGGTTATCCATTCCACCACCTAGCTAACCCAGCTATAGTTTTTTCATCAAGGATGCTTCAAAGTCCTCTCTCTCATTGAATATCCATTTCCCCCATGAAGGATTATACTCAGTTCTCCTACGTAGGTGATTCTTGGTGTAATCCTAACTCAATTACCTTCCAGAATATCCTATTTAAAGCCCTCCAATCTTTTAATGCAGAAGCTGCTAAATCTTACATTATCCTGACTGTGGCTCCACCACACTTGAATTGTTTTTTATGGCTGCTCGCAATATTTTCTATTGACTTGGGAACTCTGAAATTTACCTAGAATGTTACTGACACTTTTCATTTTAGGATCTCTTTCAGGGGGTGATCGGTGGATTCTTTCAATTCTATTTTACTATTCCAAGATGGTAAATTGTTGTCACTCTTTCACACTGATGTCTAAAGAAAACTCCAAACCCCCTGAGAAAATTCTGCAACACAGAGCCAGTAGAAAGACAGAGTGGAGCCATCTTTTAACCCGGGAAACTTGAAGGATCAACAAAAATGTCCATCTCACTTGGGTAAAAGAGGAGCACAGTTCAAGAAAGGAAATGTTCCAGTAAGTCAACAATAAGCCCCACCCCAGGAAACCAGCAGGGCATCTTGAGCCCTATGATTGTGGAGCAGACAAATACAAACTCTAGGACACCCCACATATCCACAGAAACCATCAGACCCCAGCTTGGGGAACCAACACGTGTAGACCCAGTGCAGACAGGCAGCCATCTTGACAACCACATATCCTTGACTGGCATCTCCTACATACTCAACAAAGAGGCCAAAATGGTGACCCAGAATCTGCAAAGCCAGAAGAGAGTGATTGAGATGAAAACAGATTTGTCTCATCCCTTGGCCACACAAGGGAGAAGTATAGACTGATCCTTCTAGTCCAGGGACAAAGGACTATCCTCCGTCTTGGTGCTCACAGTGACTTCCTCTGTGGTACTTAGTTTACTGCCTATCAGAATGCAACTTCAAATATGTCTTAGACAAGTGGCTTGAGAGTATGTCTGCTCTATAATCACCACAACATAAACTTTTAAAAATCCAAAACCTGATACTGCAATGTGAACTTCTCTACTGTTAACACCATGTTTCAGTGAGAGTTTCTTTACTGTTATCATCATGTCACCATTTTCCCTCAATTCACATGATGCCATATTCTATTCTATTTTACTTTTTAAAAACATTGTAGTTTGTTCTTTTTCTCAATTTTAAACATTTTTATTGAAAGCTGTTTCATCTAAATTCAACACTGCCCCCCAACTTAACCAGCAGTGCATGAGTTTCACTGAAGGTTTTTACTATCTCAGCTTTTCTCCATCCCCTCCAACATCCCTTATTGTCCTTTTTTTGTCATATTAACCAATATGATAGGTGTGATGCAGTACCTCAAAGTTGTTTTACTTTACATTTCTCTAACCAATAGTGATTTTGAACATTTTTACATGACTATAGAGAGCTTCTATTTGGATCTACATTTTTACACTATCTGCTTTTTATGCTATGATAAACACCCTTTATGTTTAAATCATGTACACATTTTAAATTTATGTTGGTAGATGGTGTGAAATGTTGGTCTAATACAGGGATGGAGAACATTTTCATGTTGGAAGGCTGCTTTACTATTCAGCTGCAATCAGATAAGGCTGCATTCAAGAAATTCCATTTCAATATACTTACCAATGTACATTATTTTGTAAAAATGTAATTGCTGTGTACCCAATAATTTCATAAAATGAAAAGGATTGGTTCATTTTAAAGTTAACTACCTTTTTAGTTTATTGAGTCTACTTTTTTTTGGAAAACATTTGAATATTTGGTTGCAACATGGAGGACTGAAGATTTAGTTGATCCTCTAGATGGGTATAAGTCCTTTGTGATTTTAAGGATGTCTTGATTAGGACTAGTTAAGAGAATGTAAATCCATTGCAATAAGTGGTTGAAAAGCAAGAAAGCATTTCTTGGGCATGTTGCCAAAGGCATGGATATTCTACTGCATTTTTCTATATTTCAATCACATCTTTCTCAGCATCAGATTATGACTTTAAAATGTCATCTACTGTGAGCTCAATCAATCACATCTGTAGTTCTTTAGGTGCCTTGTTAATATCAATTTGGTGAAGCTGAAATGCTAATTTCAGTGTGACATCATGATTCTCAATAGGTCTATAACAGCTGCACTTCCCTTAGCCACACACACCCTGGTTTCAGTTCTCTAGCAGGATGATATTGCTTTCCCTCAATAATAGAGAGGCTTTGCTGGAACCTATGTAATTCCTGGCTTTCATTGCACCACCCCTCCTCCCAGCTTGAATCTGACCCAAGAGAAATTTCTCCAAAGACTGAACAGTTCTCTTTCTTTTTATCTGTTCTCTTTTCAAATCTTTTTTTAAATTTTAATTAATTTTTTTATGTTAGTTTTCAACATTTTTTCCACAAGATTTTGAGTTCCAAATTTTCACCCCATCTCACCCCTCCCCCGACCCCAAGATGGCATGCATTCTGATTATCCCTTCCCCTACTCTGCTTTCCCTGCTATCTCTCCCCACCTTCCCCTTCTATTTTCCTGTAGGGCATGATAGATTTCTGTGCCCCATTTTCTGTATTTCTTATTTTCCAATTGCACGTGAAAACATTTTTTTAAACAACTGTTTTTTTAAACTTTGGGTTCCAAATTTTCTCCCTTCCTCCCTGCCCACGCACCCTCATTGAAAAGGCAAGCAATTCAATATAGGTTATACTTGTGCAGTTATGCAAAACACTTCCATAGTAGACAGGCTGTGAAACTCTATTTCCCTTAATCCTATCCTGCCCCTCCCATTTATTCTATTCTTTCTTTTGACCCTGTCCCTCCTCAGAAGTATTTGTTTCTGATCACCCCCTTTCCCAATATGATCTCCTCTCTATCATCCCCCTACTCTCTTGTCCCCTTCCCCCTCCTATTTTCCTGTAGGATAAGACAGATTTCCATATCTAATTGCATGTGTATGTTATTCCCTGCTTAAGTCAAGTTCTATGAGAATAAGAATCACGCATTCCCTCTCACCTTCCCCCAGTTCCCCTCCACTGTAAGAGCCTTTTCTTTTGTTTTTTTTGTGAGATAATTTACCCCATTCTACCTTTCTCTTTCTCCTTCTCCTAGTATAATCCTCTCTCACCCCTTAATTTTATTCTCTAGATATGACCCCTTCAGCTTCAACTCACCCTGTGCCCTCTATGTATGTATGTATGTATGTATGTATCTATCTATCTATCTATCTATCTATCTACATATATATAATTTTTTCCCTCCAACTACCCTAATACTGAGAAAGGTCTCATGCATTACAGATATCATCTTTCCATGCAGGAATGTAAACAGTTCAACCTTAATAAGTCTCTTATGATTTCTCTTTCCTGTTTACCTCTTCAACTTCCACTTGAGTCTTGTATTGGAAAGTCAAATTTTCTATTCAGCTCTGGTCTTTTCATCAAGAATGCTTGAAAGTCCTCTGTTTCACTGAATGACCATGTTTTCCCCTGAAGAATTATACTCAGTTTTGCCGGGTAGGTAATTCTTGGTTGTAATCCTATCTCCTTTGCCCTCTGGAATATTATGTTCCATGCCCTGCGGTCCCTTAATTTAGAAGCAGCTAAATCTTGTGTTATCCTGACTGTGTTTCCACAATACTTGAATTGTTTCTTTCTGGATGCTTGTAATATTTTCTTCTTGACCTGGGAACTCTGTAATTTGGCTACAATATTCCTAGGAGTTTTCCTTTGGGGATGTCTTTCAGGAGGAGATTGGTGGATTCTTTCCATTTCTATTTTGCTCTCTGGTTCTAAAATATCAGGGCACTTTTCCTGGATCATTTCTTAAAAGATGATGTCTAGGCTCTTTTTTTGATCATGGCTTTCAGATAGTCCAGTGATTTTTAAATTCTCTGTCCTGGATCTATTTTCCAGGTCACTTGTTTTTCCAATGAGGTATTTCACATTGCTTTCTAATTTTTCATTCTTTTGGTGTTGTTTTACAATGTCTTGATTTCTCATAAAGTCACTAGCATCCAATTGCTCTATTCTAATTTTTAAGGAACTATTTTCTTCATTAATCTGTTGGACTTCCTTTTCCATTTGTCGAATTTTGCTCTTTAGGGCATTCTTTTCTTCATTGGCTTTTTGGACCTCTTTTGCCATTTGGGTTAGGCTATTTTTTAAGGTGTTATTTTCTTCAGTATTTTTTTGGGTCTCCTTTAGCAAGCTTTTCATGATTAACTTGCTTTTCATGATTTTCTCGCATCACCCTCATTTCTCTTCCAAGTTTTTCCTCTACTTCTTGATTTGCTTCTCAAAATCCCTTTTGAACTCTTCCAAGGCCTGGGACTGACTCATATTTTTCTTGGAAGTTTTGGATGTAGGAGCTTAGACTTTGTTTTCTTCTTCTGGTTGTATATTTTGATCCTCTTTGTCACCGAAGTAAGATAATATTGTCTGACTCTTTTTGCGCTGCTAGCTCATGATCCCAACCAATTACTTGAGTTTTGAACTCTTTGTTAAGGTAAGAATCTGTTTCCAATGTGGAGAATGTACTGTCCCAAGGTTTGGGGGTTTGTACAGCTATTTTCAGAGACACTTCTAGGGACCTGAAAATTGTCAGTTCTTCCAAGGTACTATGATAGGGGGCAAGGTGTTTCCTCTCAACCACCACAACAATCTCCACCAAGACAGCACTCCTCCTTGCCCCAGGACAGCCCCTCAGAACTGTGATCCAGATCCAAGCACCAGTAAAAAAGAGATTCCCTTCTCAGACCTGGCAAAGAGATCCTTGCAATCCCCCTCTGATCAGCCACTCGATTCTCCCTCAGTCTGTGGGCTGGAAGCTCAGAAACCAGCCGCTGGCCTCTGGGCAGCTGAGATCTAACTTCTTTTCTCACCACAGTATCTGCTCAAATCTTTTACTTCCATCTTCCACTCCCACTCCTTAGGTAGGCCTCATTCTCAAGGTTGCCAGACCCTTCTCACTGAAAGGTCAGACAAATTTGAAATCTGTCTCCTTCCAGAGCTGATCAGGAAATCAACCAGACTATTCATTGAATTCAGGAAGACACACTGTCTTTCAAGGGGAAAAACATCAAGGCGAGAAGAGACGTTCCAACTTACAGATTCTTTCTGCATCTGCCTCAATTTACCATGAGCCACATAAAATTCTAGCTTTTAGAAAAATTGCTCCACTGACACTATCAATGGAATGGCTTTACATTTCTGCTGCTATGAGTGGAAGCTGTCTTCCTTGTCCTCTTCCCATTCTTCTGTTGACAGAGCCTTCTTTTTGTTGTTTTTCTTTTGGAAAGGAAACCTGGTTGTATCTGATGTTAATGTCATTGTCCCTAAGCCACAAGAAGCCCTTTTCTCATCCTGTTTGCTTTCTCCTGCCT
>NW_020954605.1:22732-26265 GCF_900497805.2 Vombatus ursinus | reverse complement strand
AGGCAGTAAATTCACTGATACAAATACGCTTTATATGATCCGGAAATGCAAGCGTACAGGGTGGAGTGTCTGTCTTGAAAGCATTTGACCACTCAAGCATTCTGTCAGTCAGAGACAAGGTTGCCAATAGAATGGGGGGGGAAGTGATTTTAAGCATCTTGGAATTTGATGAGGATAAAATTGTTACCTTTATACAGAAAGATTGTGGGAAGATCTGGATGGGATTAAGGAGTGGCAAGTAGCCAGGGTTGTTACCAGGTGCACACAATGGAGTGAGTTAAGTGGAGGGAGACCCCTAGTGAATGGGCAGTTTAAAAGATTATTGACTTGGATGGTCCTGGGAACACCAGAGATCTGAGTCCAGGCCCCAAAGATTTGATGTTTTCCTTTTAGGGGTCCATCATCCCCCCTCAAACAAATGGGACCCAAAATCTTTTGGGGTAAGGGACAAAGGTCTCAGCTTCTGAAACTGCTTTCTGCTGGCAAGGAGTAGAGCTGTCCCTACCTTGAGGGCATCCAAGAGAGGAGATTGACTAGAATCAAGCACAGACTGCATCCAGGGGATGATGGGGGAATGTGGACTGATACCAACTGTTTGCTACAAACCGTAGGTAAAAAGCCTGTAGTCTGAAAGACAGAAATCTGGCAAGAAAGTCTGACAACCTGGTTCAATATTTTGGGCTCAACTATAAGGAGAAGTAAAAGTGACAGAAGAAGGGGACAAAGAAAGAAAGAAAGAAAGGGCCCCATTAGAATCATTTACTTTTGACTCACAGGATGATCTGATCTTGTTATTGGCTAAAAATTTCCACTGTTTTCACTTACTTTAGGAGGATCAGATGCCATTGGGAAGTAACAACACTTTTGCAAGAAGAAGTTTTACACCCCATTTTCAATAATTACACAAGTGAATGTGCCAGAGACTGACTTTTACTCCAATTATAATAAAATGCTTGGGAGTATTTAACTAGGCCAAATTCTCTTCCTCTAACCAAACTAAAGATATTTCAGACTTAATTTCAGTAATTAACAGAATAACCCAGTCACTACATTGTTTAGGATATAGAAAGGAATATAATTTTAGTTTGAAGAGCTCAGATCTTAAAGACACACTTTATTAGACCAACCTTAGTCTATGGGATAATAATTCACTTGACTATGCAGGCAGGCAGATGACAAGCCTAAATACTAATTTACTGACCGTTTACTCTGATTATAGAAATTTGCTATAAAAGGATAAAGAAGGGACAAGCATATGGGCCAAGATGTAACAGGATAAAATACCTTTACCTGTGCTTGAATTTAGATAATTCACAATTTTCCAACCATACATTATCAATTCCACCTCATAGCCAGGCTTAGGAATGGGTATGTTTCAAACTAACACAATGGGAAAACTGAGCTAGGAGGATCTCTCCTTAAACTGAGTCTAAAATTGTCCTCTCAGCTTCTCCAGATGAAGATTTCTCACCTCTATCACATTCTTTCTGAGTAGCTTATGGCATTTCTCTCAGATGGTGGATTATTGACTATTGATTATGGATAGATTATTGTGATCCATCAGATAACTCAAAATAAAATCAGTTAAAATCCCATGAGCTTGTACCTCAAACAGCAAATTTCAATAATCATAATTTAGGGAAAATTTTTACCAAGATTTGTATCTCAAATTTCAATTTGTCCTGCTGTAAAAGCCAGTCATTAGAGATCATTTCTGTATACTTGCAAAATTTCCAGCAAGCCAAGTTCGTTGGTTAAGAACTCATAATCCACACAAGCTTTTTGACAAGTTTACAAAATAAAGGAGGACCCATACAGACCCCAGAGAAGGGGCTTCCCATTTGCACCATCTATCCTTAGAACTGCTGTAGGCTGTGCCTTTTGACTAGCCCTGAGAACTGCTCTGAATGGACAGAATAAGATTTTCACCTCATCCCCTCCTTTCCACACACACAGGAACCAATTACCAGCTTGAGGTTTCAACAATCTTGCAATTTTCATAAGTGATAGTCAAATTGCTTTAACTCTAACACAAACAATAAACTTTGGATGCATTTCAAAATTACACAGGGAATTGACATCTCATCATTACATGTTAAAATACAACTTTTAAAAGATCGGGCTTACCCAACTTAGAAGGCTGACTACCTTCCTACCTCATGATGCCTTGATCCATGCCCCTGTCCTGTCTCCCGTAGTTTCTGGAGGTGATGTGGGGTGTGGTGAGCAGGAAGCTCTGAAACTGGGTAATACTTACAGGCTTTATGAGTGGGCTACAGGATGCATAAGGGTCAAGGGGAATTGCCAGTGAGGCCCAGCTGTATCTACTTCCTCTCCTCCCTTCTTCCTTTCATCAGATGGGGGAGGGTGAATTTGAAGGGAGAATGAGTGAAAGTCTCTTCTCTCAGTCTGATCTGGGATGAGAGAAGTTAACAGGAAAAGCTGAGGCTTCTTGTAATCCCCAAACTGAGATAGTCTCTTGACTTAAAGGAAGAGAATAGGGGAAAGGAGTGGACAGAATTGTAAGGTGTTTCAAAACTCCTTAATGATCAATCACAAAATCTCTAGAATTTAATAAAATGTTTTTTAGCTGTTCTAACTTTTCGCTGTAGCCTTAGTCTGGTCAGAGAAAAAAGAATCTTAAGAAGCTTTTTGAACTTTTACAGTTTTTCTTGCTATTCTAGATAGTACTGAGGCCAGGCAGAAAGATTTACTTTTCAAGGTCTTGGAGACCAAGCTTTTCACAGCTCTAAGTTAGGGAGGAATCTTGTGGAAATCCCACTGTGTCTGGCTGCCAGGATCCAGTGGTCATGAATCTGTAAGAGAAGGGGAATCCTGCAGGCCTGGGGACAGGGAGTCCCTATGTGAAGGAGGATCCCAGGTTGTACAGCAAACCTCAGGAAACCAAAAAGTACCTGCAGTTTTCCAATTCTCTAGAGTCCTGGGGAATTCGGAGAATTGGACATGATTCTGGATAGGGCCTCCTTCCCCTATGTGGCAGAAGATATACCCAGTTTAATGTCATCAAACCAAACCACTGAGATGAGAACCTGAGAGCATCAGGCCCCAAACCAAAAAAGTGATAGAGCAAAAAGTGAGGCTTGCATACTGTCCATTCTTTCTGAAGGACTTGAGGGTGTCAGCTAATTCCCAGTAACAGGGCCACAAAAATATGTGGCAGTCTAGCAGTGCTAGGAACCTCAAAATGCAAGGGTAAAATACAGCAGTCTGGCTTGAAAGAATTTGACCACTCAAGCCTTCTTTCAGTCCAAGTAGCAAGTTTATTTAGACAATTGGATGGGTGAGATTCCTAGTGCATCTGCACTATTTATGAAAACAACATGAGGGGCCAGGTTTTAAGAATCTGAGCATTTTGGTGAGGATAAGATTGATATTTTATAGAGAAAGACTGTGGGAAGTTCTGGATGGGATTAAGGAGTGGGAAACAGCCTGGTTCAGACAATGGAAACAGTTAATTGGCAGGAGAGCCCCAGTGAAAGGGCAGTTAAAAGGATTATTGACTGGGATGGGCC
>NW_020954605.1:22254-22692 GCF_900497805.2 Vombatus ursinus | reverse complement strand
CCTCAACAAATGGGAGCCAAAATATTTTCAGGTATGGGACAAAAGTCTCCATTTCTGAAACTACTTCCTGCTGGCAAATGGGGTGTATCTTGATACAGGTGATAAATGTAAAACACTTCTATAGTAGTCATGTTGTGAAAAACAAAGTGTATTTCCCTTCATCTTGTCCTACCCCCCATTTATTCTATTATCTTTTTTGACCCTATCCCTCCTCAGAAGTGTTTGCTTCTGATTATCTCCTCCCCCAATCTGCCCTCCCCTCTATCAACCCCATGCTCTCTTGTCCCCTTCCTCCCTTATTTTCCTGTAGGGTGAGATAGATTTCCATACCCCATTGTGTATGTTATTTCCTTCTTAAGCCAAGTCCTATGAGAATGAGATTCATTCATTCCCTCTCACCTTCCCCTATTTCCCCTCCACTGTAAAAGTCTTTTCTTG
>NW_020954605.1:22073-22138 GCF_900497805.2 Vombatus ursinus | reverse complement strand
TCTCCAGTATAATCCTCTTTCACCCCTTAATTTTATTTTCCAGATATCACCCTTTCATCTTCAAC
>NW_020954605.1:20632-21921 GCF_900497805.2 Vombatus ursinus | reverse complement strand
ACTACCCTAATACTGACAAAAGACTCATGAGTTACAAATATCATATTTCCATGCAGGAATGTAAACAGTTTAATCTTAATAAGTCTCTTATGATTTCTCTTTCCTGTTTACCTCTTCATATTTCACTTGAGTCTTGTATATGAAAGTCAAATTTTCTATTCAGCTCTGGTCTTTTCCTCAGGAATGCTTGAAAGTCCCCTATTTCATTGAATGACCATTTTTTATCTTGAAGGATTATACTCAGTTTTGCTGGTAGGTGATTCTTGGTTGTAGTCCTATCTCCTTTACCCTCTGGAATATCATACTCCATGCCCTGTGGTCCCTTAATGTAGAAGCTGCTAAATCTTGTGTTATCCTGATTGTGTTTCTGTAATACTTGAATTGTTTTTTTCTGGCTGCCTGCAAAATTTTCTCCTTGACCTGGGGATTCTGGAATTTGGCTACAATATTCCTAGGAGTGTTCCTTTGAAGATCTCTTTCAGGAGGTGATCGTTGGATTCACATGTTCAGAGAGTTTCTGAAGGAACCCTAAGAGCAGCATGGCCTTAAAGGAGAACACTAATGCATTATTGGTGGAGTTGTGAACTGATCCAACCCATTCTGGAGAGCAATTTGGAATTATAAAGGGCATTATAAATTTTATAAATTTGACCTAGCAATACAACTTCTAGCTCTATATCCCAAAGAGATCAGAAAAAGGGGGAAAGGACCCACATGCGCAAAAATACTTTAGCAGCTCTTACTGTGGTGGCCAAGAATTGGATATTGAGGGGATGCTTATCAATTGCGGAATGTCTGAACAAGTTGTGGTATAGGAATGTAATGGAATACTATTGTGCTCTGAGAAATGATAAGGAGACAAATTTCAGAAAAACCTGGAAAGACTTATAGGAACTAATGCAGTGAAATGAGCAGAACCAGGAGAACATTGTACACTGTAACAGCCACACTGTGCGATGATTTTGATAGACTTGGCTTTTCTCAGCAATGCAAGGATCTAAAACCACTCCAAAAACCTCATGACACAAAATGCTATCCACATTGAGAGAAAGAACTATGGAGTCTGAATGCAGATCAAAGATTACTATTTGTGCCCTTTTTCTTTCTTGTTTTGTTTTTACTACTTCAGGGTTACTCCCATTCCAGTTGCTCTTTACATCATGACTAATGGCAAAATATGCTTAATATGAATATATAAATACATACTATATCAGTTTGCATGCCGTCTTGTGTGAATGGGGAGCAGGATGTGGAGAAAATTTAAAACTCAAAATGTTATGAAAGTGAAC
>NW_020954605.1:18827-20599 GCF_900497805.2 Vombatus ursinus | reverse complement strand
GTTTAAAACAAAATAAATTATTAAGCAAAATTTCAAGAGAAAAAAATAAACATGACTGCATTATGAATGTTTAAGAAGAGCTGTGCCAATAAGTACCCATCTTACTGAATTAAGTACAGTAACTAAAAAGTCACTTCAAATGGATTTCAGAGAAAAAGGTTCCCAGTGATAGTCAACATGGAGCTGGAGTGTGAGGTCAAAATGATATCTCAAACCCGAAAAGCCCTTGATGATGATGGGTGCACATCAAATCATAAACAAATGACAAAATTGGGTTGTATTGAGAAGCTGAGAAGTAGTCTCTTTCAAGACCATAGAATATGAAAAAAATCCATCATATTTGAAAAAAATAAATTCCATTTTAGAGCTAGTGTAATATTCCTTGTGCAAGGAAAAAATACAAAAATTGGATAAAAGATTACCTGTAAAAAAAATCTTCTTTCTACTGAAAATAAAACCCACAGAAGATCTCAAGATGAGATACCAGTGAAGAACCTTCTAGAAATTACTTATGGAAAAGGATAAACACCAATGTAGAAGAGGAAAGGATTGCATGGAGAAAGCCTCAACATAATCCAAAAATTACTTTATGGAGTGTGGTGTGAGGTCAAGAACTTAGATAAATTATACAAAAACCCTCAAAACTGCCAGCCTTGAGGACCATGCATTTAAGTGGAAATTTTAAAAGAAAACTACCTCAACAACAATGTCATTGACCTCAAGGGCTCTTCCATCACCATCAATAGGAAGGATGTTCCTCTCAAAAACAATAAGAAATTAAATAAATGTCCAGACAGATACATCAGTTCATCCTGCAGGCAGTATTCCAACTAGGAATAACAAGAAAGTTGGGATATATTTTGCACAGGGATTCTCTGTTGTCCAGTACCTACCTTGGTAGAATATGAAAATGATGAAAGATTCCATTAAGCATTGGGTAATATTTCTCAATCTATGTGATGAAAAGGAGAATGCCAGATCCTTAGGAAAGGAACCATCTATACCAGCTAGGTGGTGCAGTGGATAGAGCACTGACCTTGAAGTCAGGAGGACTTGAGTTCAAATCTGGTCTCAGCCCAAACACTTGACATTAGCTGTGTGACCCTGGACAAGTCACGTAATCCCAATTGCCCAAAATTTTTTAAGAAAATTAATAAAGAATGGAACAATCAGAAAAGCATGGCCTTAAAACACAACTAAAAGCCATCTGAACTTCCTGCACCTTTCTGGATAGGGGCTTAAAAAATTAAATTCTAAGAACTGAGGATTTGTTGTTTCCCTTACAAAAGGAAACATCAAATTTTGGAAATCACACCACTCTTTCAATAATTCTGACTGCTTGAGGAACCCTCTGTTTTCCCTAATTCTCCTTAGAATAAGATAGCATGATATACAGAGAGATGTGAAGCACTTTCTAAAGGAGCTCCTATTGACTGCTTCACAAAATAGATGTATATGAATAAAAAAGTGCAAAGGTTAAATGGGTGCATCCAAAATAGCAATAAACTTCAATAATGCCTGGAGGGAATCAACATCACACCTACCAGGAATCACACAGACTACTAGAAAGGGCCAACCTTGCTTCAATTACCTAGAAGGGTGCACTTCCAATGCAAGTAGTTATGGGGAAAATAGATGAAAAAGTCATTCAAAATACCAGTATAAAAGACAAATTTAGAATCCTAAATTTAAAAGTTTCTTTTTCAAAAGTTATTCCAATTGGTTTTCAAAACAATATTTCCAGTGGTAGTGAACATGGTGCAGGCCAATAA
>NW_020954605.1:4727-18633 GCF_900497805.2 Vombatus ursinus | reverse complement strand
GATAAACTCACCCAAAATCCTGAAAAATGCAAGCTTTGAAGATGATGAATTTTACTCAGCAGAGAAGGAAAGTTACCCAACTACCTAAAATATATCCACATTCAACAAAAGACTCCATCAGCTCCCCAGTGTGCCGGTCGCACCGTGCACTCTCCTCCTATAAGGAGCAGGCTGCCAGGGTCATACTTACCGGTCTTTGGAGCCCACCTGGATAAACACAGAGACCAGTTGATCAGGAGGTGCAAACACTCGAACTTTATTCAGAGGCCATCACAGCAAGGCCCAAGCAGGAAAGCAAGAGCAAGAGAGCAGGAGCAAGAGAGAGCGAGCTCCGACCCCTACCGCCCCTATATACCTTCCTAGCCCCTCCTCCTCAGCGCACCTACCAGTGAATGATTGTAGGATCAGATACTGGAAGGGGATGTCTGGGGTTAGTGCTGCACCAAGGGAGAGGATGTGACAAAGGGAGCTTGTTCTCTGCCGTCCCACTCCCATATGACACAGCCCCCTGCCTTAGGAGCGTGAGCTCCGGTTACTTCCTAATATCTTACCCCTGCCCCAACTTGCCACAACCCCCACGTGGCACGTAGCCAACATCAGACAATCCCTCACACCCCAGTTTCTATGTTCCCTTCCAAGGTGTAAGCCACTGTTCACACAAATAAAGTCAGATCTAAATAATTGGAAAAACATCAGTTGCTCATGGGTAGGCTGTGCTAATATATTAAAAATGACAATTCTGCCTAAATTAATCAACTTATTCCATCCCACACCAACCAAACTACCAAAAAATTATTTTATACAGCTATAAAAAATAGTAAAATTCATCTGGAAGAAAAAAAGTTCCAGAATATCAAGGGAACTAATGAAAAGATATGTTAGGGAAGGTGGTCTAGCTGTACCAGATCCTCAATTGTATCATAAAGCAGCAATCATCAAAACTTCTTGGTACTGGCTAAGAAATAGAGGGATGGATCAGTGGAATAGGTTAGGTCTGCAAGATACAGTAGTCAGTGGCTATAGTAACTATTATTTGATAAACCCAAAGACTCAAGTTTCTGGGATAAGAACTATTTGACCAAAACTACTGGGAAAACTGTAAAAGAGAAAGGCAGAATCTAGGCATAGACCAAAATCTTACACCACATACCAAAATTAAGTCAAAATTGTTACACGATTTAAGGCTGATACTGTAAGAAAACTGAGAGAGCAAGGGATAGTTTACCTGCCAGATTTATGGACAACAGGAGAATTGATGGCCATACAATAGATAAAAAAAAATTATGAAATGCAAAATAGATAATTTTGATTATGTTAACTTGAAAAGTTTTTTTTTTTCCAGAAACATAGTCAATGCAGCCAAGACTATAAGGGAAGCAGAAAGCTGGGAAAGAATGTTTACAACTAATACTTCTGATAAATGCCTCATTTCTAAAATATGTAGAGAACTGAGTCAAATTGATGAGAATACAAGTCAATCCCAAATAGATAAATGGTGAAAGGATATGAACAGGAAGATTCAAGCTATCTATAGTCATATGAAAAAAATGTTCTAAATCACTATTGATTAGAGAAATACAAATCAAAACAACTGAAATACCACATTACACTTATCAGATTGGTCAACATGACAAAACAGGAAAATGAAAAATGTTGGAGAAGATGTGGGAAAATTGGAACATTAATGCATGGTTGGTGGAGTTCTTTAATGATTCAACTGCCTTGGAGAGAAAGTTGGAACTACGCCTAAACTATGCTATAAAAATGTGCATGCTTTTTGACCCAGCAATAGCACTTCTAGGGCTGTATCCCAAAGAGATCATATAAATGGGAAAAGGACTCACATGTACAAAAATATTTATAGCAGCTCTTTTTGTGGTGGCAAAGAATTGGAAATTGAGGCGATGCCCACCAATTGGGGAATGACTGAAGAAGTTGTCGTATATGACGGTAATGGAGTTCTATTGTGTTTTAAGAAATGATGAGCAGGTAGACTTCAGAAAAACCTTTGAAGACTTGTATGGACTGACTCTAAGTGAAGTGAGCAGAACCAGGAGAACATTGTACACATTAAGAGCCATGTTGTACAATGACTAATGTTGATCAACTTGGCTCTTCTCAGAACTACATCTCAAAAAGTCTCATGGTGGAAAATGCTATCCACATACAGAGAAAGAACGATGGTATTTGAGTACAGATTAAAGCATACTATTTGCTCTTTTTTCCTCTTCTTTTTTGTTTTGTTTCTTCTTGTGGTTTCTCCTATTGGTTCTAATTTTTTACAACAAGACTAAAGTGAAAATATGTTAAATAGGAATGTGTTGAGCCTATATCAGATTACATGCCATTTTGGGGAGGGGGGTGAGAAGGAATGAGGTGGGGGAAGAAAATTTAAAACTGAAAAGCTTATGGAAGTGGCTGTTGGAAACTAAAAATAAATTAACAAAAGAAAAAAGAGGGGTAAGAGAATAAGAATTTAAAAAAAAGATCTCCTTGGAGAATACATGAGGAGAATGGTTTGATCAGGACCTGTGGTTTCAAGTCCCAGCAGCTTGGAGAACTCCAGGCCGTTGCCAAGAAATGCCCCAGCCCAAGGGAGGATTCCATAGGTGTCAATGAGAAGTTCTGACTCACCCTGTGTTCATACAATACTGGGTATCTGTGTCTTTGTCAAATCATGGTTGTCCCAGTTGGGAAAGGGAATACTAGGATTTGGTGCGATGAAGCACCCCAGAAGGCATTGAGAGAAGTTCCCTGGAATCTCAATCACTCAGTATGGCTAGGCGCTGGGGAGGGCTTGTGGGGGGGGGTTGTGAAAAGGAGGAGGTGGTACAGGTGATGCCTGTTATCCCCATGACTCCTTTTGGAGCAGTTTTCAACACTTCTGATTTCCCCACTCACCTCCCCCAGAGTCAAGAGTGAGTCTCAGTTGTGGGGATTGCTAATAAGACCATTGTAGCCCAGATCTCAGAACCACTCTCTCTTTTTAGTGGAGTGATCAGTGCTTTTCTTCTTTTTATCCCTGAGGTCCCAGCCACTTGCTAGAATAGGTCACTATTGCCTTTGACCCAGAAGGGACGACTTCCTTTTGTCCTTTATCTGACCATCTGGCTTTCAACCTCTTTGCTCCAGCTTATTGACTTTAGATGTTACTGTTGTTGGGTTAGTTATCAGTGCCCCACTACGGTTTTGCAGTGAGCTCTTCCATCTGATTCATTCACCTGTGAGGAAGGAGGGAATGTAGTTCATGTAGGCAGCATATTCAAGCCTGCCACAGGAGAGGGTCATCTGGAATCTACCAGAGAACAGGAAGTGAGGTTGAGATTTTGACATATGACATTGGGATGCTATGGAAATATCAGAACTTCCTTATCTCCTTAAGATAGCCCATTAAAAGTTAGAAATAGACTTCCCATCTATCAGATTGTTTGCTGCTTCCCTAACTTGCAATGGTAATTAAAATTCCAGGGCACAATCAAGAGAACATCATTTACGCCCATGGAAATTACTTGGTTGACCAAGCAGCAAAAGCCACAGCTTTAACTCTGCAAACTCCTGAGGGAATGGCTCTTACAGTACAGGTCTCTAAGGAACGTCTGCTTTGTTCCTTAAGTATAGTCTTAGTATCTTACACTAAAGGCCTCCCTAAGACTTTTCACCTAGGGGCAGCCAGGTGACATAGTGGATAGAGCACCAGACCTGAAGTCAGGAGGACCTGAGTTCAAATCTGGCCTCAGACCAAACACTTAACACTTACTAGCTGTGTGACCCTGGGCAAGTCACTTAACCCCAATTGCCTAAAAAAAAAGGCTCTTAACTTAACAAGAGAAGAGATAGCAACTGCCCAGAAAAGAATGTTTAGCAAAAAGCAGGATTAAAAAAAGACAGGAGAGATGTGAACATGATAAGACTCTGGGACTATGGGTTGGGAGTTTTCACAAAGCCACTGTCAGCAGCTATGAGATGTCTCACCTGCCTCAAGCACAATGCATCCAAGCCTCTGAAGCCTGCTCATGACCAGTTTCCTCTCCCATATGTACCCTTTGAGACCTGGCAGATCAACTTTATTGAACTGTCACCTGCCCTTGGATAGAAATATGTTTTGGTTACAGTCCGTATGTTTTCCCCAGTGGGTGGAAGGGTTCCCCTGTCACACTGCTGCAGCCTCTGGGGTAGCAACAATTCTCTAAAGAAAACAATAATTCCATTGCCTAAAGAGATACATAGTCATAGAGGTACCCATTTCACAGGCACTTCATTGGCTAAGCTGCTTTCATCGTGGCCAGCTACTCAGCACCTCTATCATGCCTGTCACTCCTAGTCAGCAGGAATGGGTGAAAGAGGTAAGGGGGTATTGAAAACCTCCCTTTCTAAATTCTCTGAAGAGCTATGTATCCCCTGGCCCAAAACCCTCCTTTTAGCCCTCTTAAGCCTTAGTAGTAGATCATTAGGTTCCCAGAAGCTCAGTCCCTGTAGATGTAAAGTGAGAGGTGCAGGGACCTCTCAAGGGCCAAAGTACAGGACAGAGTCATCTGGAATGAATTCACAGACTCAAGCATGCTTTAAGTCAAGTTGGCAAAGGTTCATTATAATGCTAATTGGATGGGCAGCGCTTCTTAATGAAATCTGACACCTAATAGGAATGATGCTAAAGCAGTGATATAAGAGAAACAGTGAATTATGCAGCAATTATGTGAATTAAGTGATAACATACAACCTTGGTCACAGGCATCATTCACTACTGGAAACTGGGGTGGCAGAGAGGTTTCTTAAGGATGTACGGATATATCTTTAGTCTGCTATGTCTCTAAATAACATATTGTTACATGTGTTACATATTGTTACAACAAGTTGATGTCTGTAATTTAACCTGTGGTTTGTACATGATAACTGTGGGAATCAGTACATGGTAGTTTCATTCATACATGTCTCATTCATACAATGGCAATTCTACAGAGGTCAGCTGGTTCTTGTAACTGGGAGAGATAGTGAGATAGTTTACCTCACTGCTTCCACTCCTGAGTTATTGCCAGAGATAGGGTCTTTGGGCCGGGGAGAAAACTGTCAGAGATAATGTTTGGGGACTAAAGAGAAATAGGATCTGGGAAGTGGGGTCTGATTACAAGCACCCAAGAACTGCATCATTCCCCTCCATAAACAAGAGTGTTAACAGAGGAAAGTCTTGGTTTGTGAAATTGCTTCCTGCTGCAATCGCACACTGAGCTGTCTGTGCCTCGTGGGAACCTGTTCAAGGAACTGGGGTCTTTAGCCAGTGTGAGAACTTGGCCAATGCCAGGTCCAGTGGGTGACAGGTCATTCCCTCAGACAGATAGTGATAGCCAGCTTGAGTGGTCATTTACAAGTGGAGGGCATTCAGCCTAGAGGTGACAAGCATGGCAAGGAGATTAAGCAGATATGCAACAAAAAGGAGTAGGAGGAAAATGACCAGAAGTGGGGTGAATATGGGCTGATACCCTTCAGATAGGGCCATCTGAAATTGGATTGAGCTGTCAACTTTCAAATCATACTACATAATTTTCCTTTCTTAAAATACTGTCAAACTTCCTCACACTCTCTCAACAAACTTCAACTCTCTGAAGCTGACACAAAAGTACCCAGATCATCTATTCATGGACAGAAGGGGCTTGGATGAACCCCCATATGCCCCCAACCTTCTTATCTGTTTTCCATGTTTTCAATCAAACCTTTATGTTTCCAAATCTTTTGAACCCCATTACTCTGACTACTCAACTTTACATTTCAAACATAAGACCAGACAGCTCATCAGTTATTACTTGTCAGTAACACAACTGTATTGCTTTAAATAAAAGCGGTTCCTGACTCTAACCTCACAACTTGATAGATTCACATTTCTTGTTTATTCCTCTCTATTTACATTCACTCTGGAAGAAAGAGATACTTTATAAACTCAATCTTTTACATACGATAAGTTCAAATACTAATTTAACTTTTGCTTAGCCCTTGGGATGACTACAAATTCAGAGCAAAACAGCAAGATCTCAAATACTTACATTGTGCTTCTGTTTTTACTGGCCACTTGCTTTGATCATAGAAATTTTCTATAAAAGGCAATGGCAAAGACATACTAATTTTGACAAGATAGAACATCCTTAGCTCTGTTTGAATTCAGATGAGAGTGACAGTTCTCCAACCATGCGATATCAATTCCCCATCATAACCATACTCAGGAATAGTCAGGTGGGAAACATTCCTTTTCAAAGTAACAGCCAGGGGTTCCCATCCTAGATTGAGGCTAAGATTGTCCTCACAGTACTTTCCCAGATGCAGACCTCCATATATTAACAGTACAGGATCACATTCTCTCTAAATAGACTGTGACATTTCTCTCAGATACTGATTTAATGCAGACAACTGTACCCAAAATCAAACTTAACCCAAAATTACTTACAGTCCCATGAACCTTTCACCTCAGTCTTTCACTAATCACAGCTTAGAGTCAGATACAGTTATTTTTACTCTCATGGAGTTGCAATAAGCCACAAAAATTTACCAGAACTCACATACATAAGAGACTTCACTTAACAACTTTACTTCTCAAATTTAAACTTGTCCTGATGTAAAAGCCAATCGTTAGAAATCCATCCCAGCTATTGTGTATAAACTTGCAACTTCTCAGAAAAGCAAGTTCATTGTTTAGGAACTCCAAAACCAAACAAGGTCTTTTCCTGGAGCTGATGACCTTGCCCACGCGAATGGTTTCCTGGGATCTTGGCAAGGTTACAACATAAAGGGAATCGACATGGATCCCAGCGAAGGGCTGATCCTGGTGTCGCTGCCTGCCGACCCCCATACACCAATGAGAACTGTCCAAAACCAAGTTGGATAAGGCTTTCATCCAATTCTTTCCTTTCCACACAGAGTAATCAATTAATAATTTTAGGTTTTTGCATTAAAATATTAATCCCAAATAACTTTGTTAACAATCTTACAACTTTCATAGGTGGTAGAGAAATTATTTTAGCTGTAACCTCCTCTTTAACTCCAGACAAAAGTAGAAATACCTCGTTATCTAAATGGCAGTTATAGAACATTATAAGACAGGGTTAGCAGGGCTGATAAAGTAACATAACTGGTTTTATACAATTTTTCCCACCATCTTTAGTTTCTTTCAGTTCATACTTCAATAATATCCAAATTTTGAAAAGTTGCTTGACATAAATGACTCAAAAGTTTACCAATTGTAAACAAGGGTTTGCCAAAAGAAGAATGGGGAGAGGACAAGGAAAATGGTTCCCTCTCACACCAGAAAAAATGAAAATCTGTTTTATGGATAGCGTCATTGGAGAAATTTCTCTGAAAGGCAGAATTTTGCTCAGCTCCCGCCAAATTGAGGCCGATGCAAAAATAATCTGTAAGTGGAAGGTCCCTTCTCACCTTGAGGTTTTTCCACTTGGAGGATACTGTTTGTCTCCCCAAATTCAGTGAAGAGGCTGCCAAATCTCCTGATCAGCTCTGGAAAGAGGAAGATGTCAGGTCTGTCTGAAACTTTCTTCTCTCACTTGCATGCCCTCCACAATTGGAATGGACTATCAAGAAGAAGGGTCTGGCAACCTTGGGAATGAAGCCTACCTAAGGATTGGGAGGGGAAGGTGGAAGTAAAAGACTTGAACAAAGAAAAGATAAGGAGAAAGAGAATTGTTCAACCTTAGAGAAATTTCTCCTGGGTCAGATGCAGGCTGGGACAAGGGGTGGTGAAACGAAAGCCAGGAAACACATAGGTACCAGCAAAGCCTCTATTATTGAGGGAAAGCAATGTCTTCCTGCTGGAGAACTGAAACTGGTGAGGTGGAGGGAAAGTGCAGCTGGGGAGTAGTTAAGAAAATCAAGCAAGGGTGCCACAAACTGGAATCAGAGGACATGTAACTTGGATTTGTTACAGGAAATTCATGACTGGGCATCCATTCTGGCTCTCTTTGCCAAATACCTCATCCGGATCACCTTGGAAGAGGATCAGTTAGTTGACTTTAGAAAAATGGTTTGATGATTGGTTAGAAGAAATGAGCCAAACAAGTTGCTCCTTAGAACAGTTGGTAGTCATTGATGGAAACTTGTCGAAATCTTGGGGAAATGTTCCAATTGTCCTGCCCTCATTAGGTGTGGTTGTTTGTTCAAGCTTGCTGGGCAACCTTGAAGTCATGACTTTTTGAGTAATAAAACTATTGAAGTGAAACCTTGTTTGGAGGGCATGATGCCTTTCTGTTAGATCCTAAGTCCTCTGTAAGGGGTTTCTATAAGATTCTGAGTCTTCAATAGACAGGTATTTGTTGAGAATAGACTTCTGTCCAGGATTGCATAAGTGGCCTGTGATTCTTCGTTCCTTGGACTAAGGTGTGACATGGTTCTTTCTCTGATCCCAGTTCAGATGGACCAGACTCCAGCAAAGATCTGAGAGAAAAACTAAGAATTGACCATCAGAATTTGGCAATGAAGCCAAGACAGTTTAAAACATGTCCATCTTTTTGGTTTTCTTTTCACCTTTCCAATTCAGTAACACCTGATCATTCATAGGGAAAAACAGCATAATTTATTTTCATCAAAGTGCATTGTGAATGGGAAAAGATTTCTGGAGAGAGCCTTGTATCTTCTCCTATTCAGGAGATCCAGCAAAAGAAAGGAAACATCATTGATAGATGAAAGTCTTAGCCAGAAGAGGATAATAGAAGACAGATTTTGCAAGGTTGATATGTTGTACTGGTGAAGATAAAGGCCCAGAGAAGGAAGGATGGAAACTGTTCCCTTGTGACCAGTGAGGGAAGCAGAGGGCTCTTTTGGTCAAGGGTCATTGGAGCAGATCATTGTCATAAACACCTGTGGTTCTTTTGAGGTCCAATGTTGGTCAGCATTGTCTGGTGGAAAGGAAGACAGATGCACCAAGGATCTGCATGAGGGAACGCTACAAGAGATTCCACTAAGACTGGAAGGAGAGGCTCTTTGAGATTCCCCTGTTGATCTGATGTGTTTCCTGGCTTGGCCAGCAAAATATAAAGGTTTGTGTGCTCATGGAATATCTTCCCATTTCTATCTTTTGAGGATAGAAAAAGAGATGGTTCTTGAGTGGCAAAGTCTGCACACCAGGAACATATGTAGATGGATAGGAAAAATCAAGGAAAATGAAACCTATGCTGACAGAATGATACCATTTGTGTGAGGATTTGAAAACATTTGGTGCACAGAGGAAGGTGCCAAGGAATTGTGGAAGAATCTAAGTCTCTTTTGAATTTTTAAAGGAGTTAAAAAAAAAACTTCAGGTAAAGTGCACACTGTTGATGTTTATGGAAAATGGATTGTTAAGCAATCAGAGAGTTTAGCAATGTGGTTCTTTGGTGTGTTGATTTGATATTTATCCTGGCTTGCCAAGCAAAATGTGAGGATTTCTGTGCTCAAGGAATATCTTCCCACATTATTATTCTGAAGGTAGGAAAAAAGTGATGGATTTTGAGTGGTAAAATATGACTTGGTCTTCTCACCAGGATCATATTCATATGGACAGGAAGAATCAAGAGAAATGATACTAATTTTTCTTTTTTTCCCATTTCTTCTGATTTTGACCTTTTGTTCTGATTCTTCTATCACAACATGATTTATGGAAATTTTTTTAACATGATTGTACACGTATAGCTTAAATCCTATAAAAGTGAATATCAAAAACTAAAAATAAATAAATGAGTTTTTTTTTAATCTGAAGAAAGTAAAGAAAGTTAAAAAAAATGTTTAAAAAATCTGGCATTCACCAAAAATAGAATGGTGAATCAGTGGAATAGGTACAAATTAACTATGGTAAATCACTATAGCAATCTAATATGTAACACACCCAAAGATTCAAGCTTTTGGAATAAAAACTCATTATTTGAGAAAAACTGCTGGGGAAATTGGAAAACACTGTGGCAAAAACTAGGAATTAGACCGGGGATAGGGAACCTGCATCCTTAAGGCCACACAGAGGTCATAAAGTGTGGCCTTTTGGAATGAATCCAAATTTATAAAGCAAATCCTTTTATTTATTCATTTTTATTAATACTTTTTGTTCCCCTTTTATATTTTCATTTATTTTTTAAAAGGAGTGTATTTAAAATACCAAACAATAAAATAAATTTCAATGAAAAATCCTCCCAGATTGACTGACAGAATTAGAACATTAGTAAATCATAAAACCTGATGACTGCTATGATTATGATTTAGTTCTAACTTTCCCTTACCTAAATAGTACGACTACTGCATGAGGCTGGTTGGGGAGATTTTATGGGGGTACAGTATGCCAATCTATTATTAGCTTGTCACAACAGTGCGCTGTGTTTCAGATTGAAGTGGAATTTATGAATAGTTGCACAGCTCCATGTAATTTTTCAATTCTCTAGGCCTAATAGCACATCATGTTAAAGAAGACCAACAGAACACTTAAGGAAGAAAACAGATTTTAATGGGATTGGGGATTGCAATGGTATCTTGCCTCTATTAAAGATAAGATGAATTTGCTTGTTATGTGATACTGCAATATCAACATTAAAGAAATTCAATGCTCATCAGCATTATAACACTCATAGGGACCACAAATATTTTAAATTAGAGGCAGAGGTACAAACGGTTGCATGGCCAAAATGAAAAGATGAAAAGCAAAATCAAAGATGATTCAAGCAGCAATAGAACCTAGAAATAATGACACTGAAGCAGCTTATGAAGCAGCTTATATATTCAGGGTGAAACGGAAGCCATTCAGTGATGTAGAAATTGTGAAAGAATGCATTGTTGAAGCTGTTTGATGGTATAGACCCCGATAATGTACAACAATTGCCTCTTCCTTTTTTATAATTTTTTTTACTTTTTTCAAAATTAATTTATTTTTAGTTTTCAACATTCATTTCCACATGATTTTGAGTTCTAAATTTTCTCCCCATCTCTCCCCTCCACCACCACAAGGACTGTGCACATTCTGAATATTCCTTCCCCTGATCTCTCCTCCCTTCTATCATCCCTTCTGCTCTTATCCCCTGCCCCTTCTATTTTCCTCTAGGGCAGGATAGATATCTATACTCCTCCGTATCTTATCTCCCAGTTGCATGTGAAAACAATTTTTAACATTTGTTTTTAAAATTTTGGGTTCCAAATTCTCTCCCTTCCTCCCTGCCCACCCACCCTCATTGAGAAAGCAAGCAACTCAATACATGTTATACATGTGTAGTCATGCAAAACACTTCCATCATAGCCAGAGTTGTTTTGATTTGCATTTCTCTAATCAATAGTGATTTACATCATTTTTATATGACTATAGATGGTTTTAATTTCTTCGTCTGCTTGTTCATATCCTTTTATCATTTATCAATTGGGAAATGACTTTTATTCTCATAAATTTCACTTTGTTTTCTATACATTTTAGAAATGAGGCCCTTATCAGAAAGACTGGTTGTGAAAATTCTTTCTCAGTTTTCTACTTCCTTCCTAATCTTGGTTTCATTGGCTTTGTTTGTACAGAAACTTTTCAATTTGACATAATCAAAATTAGCTAGTTTGCATTTCATGATGTTCTCTATCTCCTGTCTGGTAATAAATTCCTCTGTTCTCCACAAATCTGACAGGTAAACTATTCCTTACTCTCTCTGTTTGCTTTAGGTATCAGCCTTCATATCTAAATGATGTGCTCATTTTGACTTTATCTTAGTATGTGATGTAAGATTTTTGTCTATGCCTAATTTCTGCCATACTCTTTTCAAGTTTTCCAAGCAGTTTTTGTCAGATAGTAAGTTCTTATTTCAGAAACTCTTGTCTGTGGGTATATCAAACAGTAGATTGCTGTAGTCATTGATTACTATGTCTAACCTGTTCCACTGATCCACCACTCTATTTCTTAGCTAGTACCAAGTAGTTTGGATGATTGCTGCTTTATAATACAATTTAAGATCTGGAATGGTGAGGCCACTGTTCTGCATTTCTTTTCATTAGTTCCCTTGATATTCTGTATCTTTTTTTCTTCTGAATGAATCTTATTTTTTCTAGTACTATAAAATAATTTTTTGTTATTTTGATTTGTATGGCATGAATAAGTAAAGTAATTTAGGTAGAATTGTCATTTTTCTCTTATTAGCTCAGCCTACCCATGAGCAACTGTTTTGCCAATCATTGAGATCTGACTTTATTTGTGTGAAAAGTGTTTAGTAATTACGTTCATATAGTTCCTGGGTTTATTTTGGTAGGTAGATTGCTAAATATTTTCTACTGCCTACAGTGACTTTAAAGGAATTTCTCTTTCTATCTTGTGCTGTTGGGTTTTATTGGTAGTATAGAGAAATGCAGATGATTTATGTGGGTTTCTTTTCTGTCCTGTAATTTTGCTGAAGTTGTTTAGTATTTCAAGTAGTTTTTTACTTGTTCCTCTAGAATTCTCTCAGTTTATCATCATATCATCTGCAAAGAGTAATATCTTTGTTTCTTCTTTGCCTATTCTAATGCCTTCAATTGATTTTTCCGCTTGCATTGCTACAGATAACATTTCCAGTACCATATTGAATAATTGTGATGATAATGGACATCCTTGTTTCACACCTGATTTTATTGGAAATGCTTCTACCTTTCCCCATTACATATGATGCTTGCTAAAGGTTTTAGTTAGATGCTACTTATTATTATAGGGAAGACTCTATTTATTCCTATATGCCCTGGTGTTTGTAATAGGAATGGGTGTTGTATAGGTTATTCCTGCTTGTATTCCTATCTCCTTTGCCCTCCAGAATATTATATTCCATGACCCGCAGTCCCTTAATGTAGAAGCAGCTAAATCTTGTGTTATCCTGATTGTGTTTCCACAATACTTGAATTGTTTACTTTCTGGCTGCTTGTAATATTTTCTGCTTGACCTGGGAACTCTGGAATTTGGCTACAATATTCCTAGGAGTTTTCATTTGGGGATCTCTTTCAGGTGGTGATTAGTGGATTCTTTCCATTTCTATTTTGCCCTCTGGTTCTAAAATATCAGGGCACTTTTCCTGGATCATTTCTTAAAAGATGATGTCTAGGCTCTTTTTTTGATCATGGCTTTCAGATAGTCCAATAATTTTTAAATTCTCTGTCCTGGATCTATTTTCCAGGTCACTTGTTTTTCCAATGAAGTATTTCACATTGTTTTCTAATTTTTCATTCTTTTGGAGTTGTTTTACAGTGTCTTGATTTCTCCTAAAGTCACAAGCTTCCAATTGCTCCATTCTAATTTGTAAGGAAGTATTTTCTTCAGTAATCTTTTGGACTTCCTTTTCCATTTGTCGAATTTTGCTTTTTAGGGCATTTTTCTCCTCATCGGCTTTTTGGACCTCTTTTGCCATTTGGGTTAGGCTATTTTTTAAGGTGTTATTTTCTTCAGTATTTTTTGGGGTCTCCTTTAGCAAGCAGTTGACTTATTTTTCATGATTTTCTTGCAAAACTCTCAGTTTTTCCTTTACTTCTTGACTTCCTTCTCAAAATCCCTTTTGAGCCCTTCCAAGGCTTGGGACTGATTCATGTTCTTCTTGGAGGTTTTGGATGTAGGAGCTTTAGCTTCATTGTCTTTTTCTGGTTGAATACTTTGCTATTCTTTGTCACCAAAATAAGATAATACAGTCTGACTCTTTTTGCACTGCTTATTCATGATCCCTGCCAATTATGTGAGTATGATCCTGCAGGGGAAAATATGGTTATTCAGTGAAATAGAGAACTTTCAGGTATTCTTCATGAAAAGACCAGAGCTGAATAGAAAATTTGATTTTCAAATACAAGACTCGAGTGGAACATGAAGAGATAAACAGGAAAGAGAAAATCATAAGAGACTTATTAAGGTTGAACTGTTTACATTTCTGCATGGAAAGATGATATTTGTAACTCATGAGACCTTTGTCAGTATTAG
>NW_020954605.1:0-4717 GCF_900497805.2 Vombatus ursinus | reverse complement strand
AGATAGATAGATAGATAGATAGATAGATAGATAGATAGATAGATAGAGGGCACAGGGTGAGTTGAAGATGAAGGGGTCCTATCTGGAGAATAAAATTAAGAGATGAGAGAGGATTATACTAGGAGAAGGAGAAAGGGAGAGGTAGAACAGGGTAAAGTATCTCACAAAAAAACAGAAGAAAAGGCTTTCACAGTGGAGGGGAAATGGGGGAATGTGAGAGGGAATGAGTGAATCTTATTCTCATAGGATTTGGCTTAAGGAGGGAATAATATACACACTCAATTGGCTATGGAAATCTGTTTTATGCTACAGGAAAATAGAGGGGGACAACAGAGTAGGGGGATGATGGAGAGGATAGAAGATTGGGAAAGGGGGCAAACAGAAGCAAGTACTTCTGAGGAGAGTTAGAGTCAAAAGAAAGAATAGAATAAATGGAGGGGACAGGATAGGATTGAGGGAAATAGAGTTAGTTTTTCACAGCATGTCTACTATGGAAGTGTTTTGCATAACTGCACAAGTATAGCGTATATTTAGATGAACGCCAAAGACAACTTGGAAGGTCAGTGGGAAAAGTCTGTGTCTGTGGTGAGAGAGAGAAGCCAGTGGCATCAGTTCCAGTCCCTGAGCTCAGTCTGGGCAGTGGCTGTCTCCAGAGCCTCTGGCCCACATACTAGGGGAACTGAGTAGCTGATCAGAGGGGAATTGCAGGGATCTCTCTGCTGGTGCAGGATCTTCTTGCTTTGCCCATGTATGGATCAGGGTCACAGTTCTGGCCGGCAGTCCTGGGGTGAGTAGGAGCGCTGGCATGGTGGAGCTTGTAGAGAGGCTGTGGAGAGGAAACTCTCCTCACAGATCCAAGACAGAAAACAGTGCTTATAGAACAGGACACAGGCAAGGAAAGGAGTAAACACCTTGCCCTTGATCATAGCACCTTGGAAGAAATGAAAATTTACAGGTCCCTAGAAGTAGCTCTGAAAGCATCTGCACAAAACCCCTGAATCTTGGGACAGTACATTCTCCAGACTAGAAATAGACTCCTACCTCAACAAAGACTTTATAACTGAAATAATTGGCCAGGATCATGAGCAAGCAGAGCAAAAAGAGTCAGAGCTTTGATGACAAAGAAGATCAAAACATACAACCAGAAAATGACAACAAAGCCAAATTGATCCTGATTCAGATCTATGCTTTCTTTCAAGGCAAAACAAAACAAAACAAATCACCAGGAAATGGAAATGCCACATATTGGGGCCCTAGTGAATGTCTCCTCCTATTTCTTCTCATAAAGTAGAAATAAAGGTTGGTTCTGAGTTGAAAAGTTGTAGCAGTGTCTGGAAACATCAATATTTTGCACATGGTCAGGAAGCAAATAGGAGAATGAGATAAAGAGAGTTTTAGAGAGGAAAGAGAAGTGATTTTTAAAGGGATCTTATAAACTCAGGAGCCCTGGGGCCTGTGGTGAAAGCCAAGAAGTACCAGCAGGAGAATATGTTTCCTTAAGAAGTTTCACTGTCTAAGGGGCAGAGAAGTAACTTCAAGATAGGAAGAAACATATATATCCTGGTTTAGATTGGTGTCACAGTATTGTTTTTGACGATTGGTTTCACACAAGCAAAATCAAACCAGCTCAGCATACATTAAAGATTTTTGACTCACCACCATGAGGTTTTCATGAACCTATGGGATTCAAAGAAAGATCAGAACAAGGCTGGGTTAAGAGGAGCTAAAAGATGATCTTGAATTAGAATGGGAAATAAGGGTTCTATTCTTACAGGTTTCCTGGTGTAGTTAAGAAAAGTTTGTGAATGAGTGCTTTACACACAAAAAAGATTTTCCAATAGCAGTCCTAATCAGGACATCCTTAAAATCACAAAGGACTTATACCCATCTAGAGGATCAACTAAATCTTCAGTCCTCCATGTTGCAACCAAATATTCAAATGTTTTCCAAAAAAAAGTAGACTCAATAAACTAAAAAGGTAGTTAACTTTAAAATGAACCAATCCTTTTCATTTTATGAAATTATTAAGTACGCAGCAATTAGATTTTTACAAAATAATGTACATTGGTAAGTATATTGAAATGGAATTTCTTGAATGCAGCCTTATCTGATTGCAGCTGAATAGTAAAGCAGCCTTCCAACATGAAAATGTTCCCCATCCCTGTATTAGACCAACATTTCACACCATTTACCAACACAAATTTTAAATGGGTACATGATTTAAACGTAAAGGGTGTTTATGATAGCATAAATAGCAGTTAGCATAAAAATGTAAATCCAAATAGAAGCTATCTGTAGTCATGTAAAAATGTGCAAAATCACTATTGGTTAGAGAAATGAAAAATAAAACAACTTTGAGGTACTGCATCACACCTATCATATTGGTTAATATGACAAAAAAAGGACAATAAGGGATGTTGGAGGGGATGGAGAAAAGCTGAGATAGTAAAAACCTGCAGTAAAACTAAAACTCATGCACTGCTAGTTAAGTTGGGGGGCAGTGTCGAATTTAGATGAAACGGCTTTCAATAAAAATGTTTAAAATTGAGAAAAAGAACAAACTACAATGTTTTTAAAAAGTAAAATACAATAGAATATAGCACCATGTGAATTGAGGGAAAATGGTGACATGATAACAGTAAAGAAGTTCTCACTAAAACATGGTGTTAATAGTAGAGAAGTTCACACTGCAGTATCATGTTTTGGATTTTTAAAAGTTTATGTTGTGGTAATTATAGAGCAGACATACTCTCAAGCCACTTGTCTAAAACATACTTGAAGTTTCATTCTGATAGGGAGTAAACTAAGTACCATAGGGGAAGTCACTGTGACCCCAAGATGGAGGATAGTCCTTTGTCCCTGGACTAGAAGGATCAGTCTATACTTCCAGCTTGTGTGGCCAAGGGATGAGACAAATCTGTTTTCATCTCAATCACTCTCTTCTGGATTTTCAGATTCTGGGTCACCTTTTTGGCCTCTTTGTTGAGTATGTAGGAGATGCCAGTCAAGGATATGTGCTTGTCAAGATGGCTGCCTGCCTGCACTGGGTCTGCACGTGGTGGTTCCCCAAGCTGGGATCTGATGGTTTCTGTGGATATGTGGGGTGTCCTAGAGTTTGCACTTGTCTGCTACTCTGCTGATTTGCTGAGGTGGGGCTTATTGTTGACTTATTGGGACATTTCCTTCCTTGAACTGTGTTCCTCTTTTACCCAAGTGAGATGGACATTTTTGTTGATCCTTCTAAAACACGGCTCCACTCTGTCTTTCTGCTGGCTCTGTGTTGCAGAATTTTCTCAGGTGGACATTTTTGGGGTGTTTTTTAGACATTGGTGTGGAAGACTGACAATAATTTACCATCTCAGAATAGTAAAATAGAAATTGAAAGAATCCACCGATCACCCTCTGAAAGAGATCCTAAAATGAAAAGTGTCAGTAACATTTTAGGCAAATTTCAGAGTTCCCAAGTCAATAGAAAATATTGCAAGGAGCCATAAATAAACAATTCAAGTATGGTGGAGCCACAGTCAGGGTAATGTAAGATTTAACAGCTTCTTCATTAAAAGATTGGAAGGCTTGAAATAGTATATTCTGGAAGGTAATTGAGTTAGGATTACACCAAGAATCACCTACCTAGAAAAACTGAGTATAACCCTTCATGGGGGGAAATTGACATTCAATGAGATAGAGGACTTTAAAGCATGCTTGATGAAAAAACTATAGCTGGGTCAGCTAGGTGGTGCAGTGGATAGAGCAACCAGCCCTGAAGTCAGGAAGACCTGCGTTTAAATCCACCTTCAGACCAAACACTTGACACTTACTAGCTGTGTAGCCCTGGACAAGTCACTTAACCCAAATTGCCTAAAACACACACACACACACACACACACACACACACACACACACACACACACAAAAACAAAAAAATATAGCTGTATTGAAAAATTTTCAAGTATAAGATCCAAGAAAAGCATACAGATGTAAGTGGGAAAAGGGAATTATAAGGGAATTAATAAGGCTAAACTGTTTACATTCCTATATGGGAAGATGATATTTGTAAATCATAAGCCCTTTCTCATTATTAGGCTAATTAGAAAGAGTAGATATCAAAGGAGTATATATAGAGTGGGGTAAAGTTGAGATGCATAAAAGAAGCAAGAAAAAGCTGTTCAGTGGAAGGAAAGAGAGGGAAAGTGACAGGGAGTGACTGAACTTTACTCTCATCAAAAGTGATTCAAAGAGGGAATAATATACTCATTCAATTGGGTATAGAAATGTGCCTTACCTTACTAGAAAGCAGGAGGGGGAAGGGATAAGAAAAGGGGAGATGATAGAAGGGAGGGCAGATTGGGGCAGGGGTAGGCAGAAGTAAAACACTTTTGAGGAGGGACAGGGAAAAAGAGAATAAAACAAATGGGGTGCACAAATAGGATGAAGGGAAATACAGTTAACAATAGTACTTGAAAAAAAATTTTGAGGTTTCTTTGATGAAGACCTTTTTGTTCAAACATACTCATAATGAGTCCAATTCATAAAAATAAGGATCATTCCTCAATTGATAAATGATCGAACATATGATCAGGTTTCAGATGAAGTAATCAAAGCTATCTATAGCCATGTGAAAAAATACTCTAACTCATGATTGGTTGGAAAAATACAAATTGAAACAGTTTTGAAGAACTAACTCATAGATTGGTTAATAGGACAGAAAAGATAAATG
>NW_020954604.1:13250210-13252755 GCF_900497805.2 Vombatus ursinus | reverse complement strand
TACTTCCTTCTCCCTTCTCTCTCCTGTTTTCTCCAAACACTGCCCCCGCAAACTCAGGACTTACTTGATTACCTTGTCTGCCTCTGAAAAATGGAGGCAGACAAGGGCAAGAAGTAGCAACTTCATCATGATTGGTTTCTTCTTCAAGCAGCTCCCACAGATACCACCTCCTGAGGTCCTCTCTGAGCTGAAGAGAACCACTGGGGACTCTCATATATATACACCCAGAGTGGGCTATCTCCCCTCTTCCCCATTTCCCACTGCCAGCCTCAGTAAACAGAATAATCAGTTGGCATAAATGGCAGGTCAGCAGCCGGCAGGGTCTTAGCTTCTTATCCAGAACTTGGTTGCTTAATCTGCTATTGAGTACCCAGAGCCTCTTGGTCCCAAACAAATAGAGCCAATGCAAACATGATAACTAAGTACAAATTAGATGTGGGACTCCCTCCCCTCTCCTCATGGCCAAGGGTATCACCCCTAGCCTGGGATGGGGGAAGGGATGGAATTAAGTGGTAATGATATTGCTCTCTAGCTTAAAAGGAAGGACTGTGGAGTGAAAAGATTAGGAAGGACTTTCCTTGAGAAAGGAAGATGGAAAGACATTCATTTAGAAGAAAGAGTTCTTGAGGCCCCCTCTCTGTAAGGAAAAGTCAGTCTGGGCTATGGGAGAGATCCACTTACAGATAGTTTGAAGGATTTGTGGGATGCCCTCAGAATATAAGTTTGGGGTAGTGCGACTCTGCTCCCATATGCCAAACATCAAGGCCAATGGACTAGAGCCATGGAGAGAGAGCTTGAGGAAGACTGATTCTATGGTAGAATCTTTAAATCAAACAAGGATAATGACTGTAAAGTCCATGGAGGGAGGGACCTTAAGGGAAAGTATCTTAGAATTCTTTTAGAGAATACATTTTGTCCAATGCCTTCCTTTGCTAAAGGAGGAAATGGAGGAATAGAGGGGTTAAATTTCCTCTGCTCTTCACCCTCTTCTCTCACTGCACTCTCATTCTTCATGAGCTCATCTACAGTACCCCATTGCTTCCACGATCATTCAGTTAAATTTAACAAGAACTTCTAATATATCAGAAAAACCTGGAAAGACTTACATAAACTGATGCTGAGTAAAGTGAACAGAACCAGGAGAACATTGCACACGGTGGCAGCAACAGTATGTGATGGTCAACTATGACAGACTTAGATCTCAGCAATACAAAGATTCAAGACAATTGCAGAAGACACATGATTAAAATACCATCCACATCCAGAGAAAGAACTATGGAGTGAGAATGTAGATCAAAGAATACAATTTTTTGATTTCTGTTTTTTCTTTCATGTGGTTTTTGCCTGTTGTTCTGATTCTTCTTTCATAACGTGACTAATATCGAAATATTCTTAACATGATTTTGCATATATAACATAAAAAAAAAATTTCTACTGTATCTGTTGGGTCCGGCAGTTTGCTAGTGGCTAGAGATGAGGTTCCAAGGAAGATGTATGATGTCAGTGGCATGGCGTAGCCCCCACTTCAGTAAAAATTATTATCACTGCATGGATTCCATAGATAAGATGCTATGTTCAAAAAACCTTAACACCCAATGGCCAATATTCTGGTGACAAGTTCTTCTGCACTTAACTAGCGCTGGTTCAGTAACAATAAGCCCCGAGTCCATAACTGGACCCAGACTTCCAAACTTAATAGCATCATGCTAGAGCTTGGGCTTCTGTGACAAAGCCTTTGAAAAAAGAGGCACCTTCACACAATGATGATATACTGGAAAGGAAATTTAGTGGAGGCTTTTCTATGTACTCATTTTAATAATGACATGCAAAGCAGAATTAGGAAGAGTAATCCATCGTACATGTACATCTGTTTTGAGGGCAAAAATAAAGAACTTGTACCTTATCTGCCCCAAAGACACCAGAAGAACCTTCTTTTAAGAAATTACCCCTGCTGTACTAAATGGGAGATGAATTAGACCCTCTACTCTTGCTCTACTTTCTTGGGATTTTATCAGCTCCCAAGGTTTTGATGTTCAACTCTATGTAGATGATTCCCAGATCTATATATGCAACCCTAAACTGGCTCCTGAGTTTCAGTCCCACGTCACTAACTCCCTATTGCACATTGCTGACTGGATGTCCTCCAAGAATTTCATATTCAATATGAACCAAACAGAAATCGTTATCCTATCTCCCAAATGAATACCATGAGGGAAAGAGTCTTAGAATTCATTTAGGGAATGAATTTTGTCTAGCCCCTTCCTTTCCTAAAGGAAGAAATGGAGGGTCAGAAGGGTTCAATTTCTGCACCCTCTTCTCTCACTGCACTCTCATTCTTCATGCACTCATCTATAGTATCCCATTGCTTCCACTATCATTCAGTTAAATTTAACAAGAATTTCTAATATACCAGAAAAACCTGGAAAGACTTACATGAACTGATGCAGACTGAAGTGAACAGAACCAGGACAACATTGTACACAGTGACATCAACATCGTGTGATGGTCAACTATGATAGACTCAGCTCCTCTCACCAATGCAATG
>NW_020954604.1:13198710-13250200 GCF_900497805.2 Vombatus ursinus | reverse complement strand
TTCTTTTCCCTCAAGATGCAGCTTAAGCACCATCTTCTTCTACATGAAGCTTTTCCTAGTTCCTCCAGCTCCTAATGCCCTCTCTCCTTCACCACTTAGTATCTAACTTCCCTGTTGTTGTTCAGTTGTGGCTAACTTTTCATGACCTCATTGACCATAGCATGCAAGCCCTTTCTAACCTGTGGGACTTATCTTCTGATGTTATATATTTTATTATTTTAATATTCCCCCTGAGGTTTTCTTGGCAAAAATACTGGAGTAATTTGCCATTTCCTTATGCAGTGGAGGAAGGCAAACAGAGACCAACTGGTCACCAGCTCAAACACCAGCTGGTATGTGTATGTACATATATGTATACCACATATATATATGTATAACATTTTGTTGTTTTACAATCCTTTCTGTTATGTCTGGCTCTTCATGACCCCATTTGGAATTTTCTTGGCAGAGATACTGGATTGGTTTGCCATTTCCTTCTGCAGCTCCTTTTCACAGATGAAGAACTGACACAAACAAAGTAAAGTGACTTGCCCAGGGTCACACAAGTAGCAAGTGACAGAGAACAGATTTGAACTCAGGTCTTCCTGATTCCACTCTAGTTGACACTCTACCTTCTGGGTCACTTAGTTACCTAGTTAGCACCTCGTAGTATACATATATATGTGTGTGTGTGTATATATATATATATATATGTATATGTTTGTATGTATGTATGTATGTATACACATTCACACACACACACACACCCATAAAATTAAGGAACCTTGCAGCTCCATTTGGGGCAGAATTCTTCCCTTCCACCAAAGCTTTATTTCTAAAAATCTTCCCTCTTTAAAGTCCCTAAAGGTTCACTCCTGTGATTTCATTGGTGTAGGGAACTCTGGTGTGGAAACACCCTCCACTCAGGCAGATCAGCAACTCACTAGAAATTAAAAGTCATACAGAATTGTTTTCTTTGCTACTGAGTGGGTTGTACAATCAGGGACCTCAGGGGCAGCTAGGTGGAACAGTGGATAGAGCACCCGACCCGCAAGTCAGCAGGACCTGAGTTCAAAACTGGCCTCAGACCAAACACTTGACACTTACTAGCTGTGTGACCTTGGGCAAGTCACTTAACCCTGATTGCCTCACTTAAAAAACAAAAAAGAATCAAGGACCTCAGAGGCAGCTGGTAGTGTAGTGAATAGAGCACCAGGCTGTAAATCAGGAAGGCTGAGTTCAAATCTGGACTCAGACACAAATTAGCTGAATGACTCTGGACAAGTCACTTAATATCTGTCAGCCTTAGTTTTCACATCTATCAAGTGGGACAAATAATAACACCTACCCTGGGAGGGGAGAGGTAAGGATCCAAAGAGATAACATCTGGGAAAAGCACTTAGCAAGTTGCCTGACATATGCTAAAGTGCTAATTCCTTCTCCCCCTTTTCTACTTCAGAGGCCATCTAGTTTAACCCTCTTACTTTACAGATGAAGAAACTGAGTCCCAGAAAGGCCAAATGACTTGCCCAGGGTGATCACATAATTTGTATGTGTAACAAGCAGGACTGGAACTTCAGTCTTCCTGCCTTCAAGGCTGGCCTTCATTCCACTACACCACACTGCCTCTAGCTAATGTAACTGAAAAGAATACAGAAATTTAAGATTTACAAAGCTCTTCTCTACAGTACATCTGTGATGTAGGCAGTACTGTGTTATCAAGAGATCACAGATTGTGATCTGGAAGGGTGCTCTGAGGCCATTATTTTATCCATATTATAGATGAGGAGACTGAGACTCTTGAGAGATTCAATAACTTTCAAATATTCCAAAGTTTGATAAGTTTCTGAGGGAGGAGTCAAACCCAGGTCTGCTGACCCTAGGCTAGTGCTGTCCTCCCCATGCTACACTGCCTCTAGTGATCAATACAGGCTTGTGAACTAGGTTCTCAAATCCTTCAAACTCAGAAGCCCCAATGAATACTGCTTGTCATCTTTTCCAACCATGATTTGTACTTCCAGGAATAAAAGGGGCCATTCCAATCCCCTGTGCCCCCTCAATAATATACTCTCCCAATGCCTCATCTCCTCATCCCCTAGCTGGACATTCTAGGATTCCTCAGTCAATTACCTTCAAAATGAGACCTGGTCTTTTTGGATTATGCCTAGTGTCCTCTGTGTCCCCAACACCAGTAATTTCCCCTAAGTTCAAGCCTTAGGAGACCAAGGGAGGAGCCTGGTGCCAGGAGCACCATCTTTTGTCCTGGTCATCTGTGGTCTGTTTAGCAAGAAATTCCATAACTCCATGTTTCCTATTGAATATCTCTTCAGAGTTTGCTATGCAGCACTACATCCTTATTGATCTCTCTGCAACATCTGTGGAGTATTTTGATAATGATCTCATCTCACTGGGTCTTGTTTCCTTCTCTGTCAAATGGAAGGGTTGAATTAGACAGCCTCTAACTTTCTTCCAGCTCTGACATGCTGTAGTTCTATGAAGCTCTAGTCTGCCTTGGTTTTGGCCATCCCTTCTCATGACTTTATCTGAGATCTTGGGGATCCTTCTGGAGACCACAGCCTTAGGAAGGGTAAATTTAGGGAGGACATTTGCTCCCTTATCTTCCATCCCCCTCCTCAACAGTAAGTCCCTGACAATCTCAGGCCAGTCATCTTGAAGGCAATAAAAGGAACTTTAATCCAAGGTTATACAGTTCTTCTAGTCTTGCCCACTTGCCTTGGTCTATTCCCACAGTCTGAAAATTCTGAAACATGGCAACTGGAATGTTCCCCCTCAACAATGATCTAAAAACATTGGATTGGTTCTGAAAAGCTAGAGTGCATGATGTGGAATGTGGGGTTGAACCAATTTAGGAATTTTGGTTACAATAGAAAGTAGGGTTTGATAAAGCAATCCAAGAAAAATTCCAGCTAAGTGTGAGGCTTTTTTTCTTCTTCTTATGAGGCTCAGGACAAAGGGTTTGGTCACTTGAATAAGAGAAAGAGCTTGTGTTCCATCAAGAGTTTTTACAGGCCCTATGTATTTTCATTCCCCATTTCCTAAGGCCAGCCCCATCTTCTATCCTCACTCAAAGGAGATACTGCTGGACAGTTCCCACCAGCATTACTCTCTCATGCAATCCTGGGCTAAGTCTGTCAATCAGGATAGACAAAGGAACATATTAAACTGGATAGTGGTGAAGAAATGATCCTTCCTGGGTACTTTGGGGAGAACTATATAAGGTTATTGCATACTGATTGTCTATGTACTAGAGGTCAGATGACCAGTATTCAAGTCTTCCACTGCGGGATCTCAGGAGAGTCACCTAAGACTTTGAGAGAGATAGACATCATGGTGGGAAAAGTACTTGGGGACAAAAGATTAATTCCTAGTTCTGAGCATTCTAGCTGCAGGCAAAAAAAAAAAAAAATCCTGGGACTTGTCATTGGCCCTGTGAATGAATGCTAAGGACCACTGGGTCTCCGTCCTACAGCTGAACTCTTCTATAAGGGTTGTTTTCCCCTAATTAAAATGAGAGTTCTTTGAGAACAAGGAGTATCTGCATTTTTCTCACAATATTTGCAATAGTCTTTTTTTTCTCAATTACATGCCAAGACAATTTTTAGCATTCATTTTTACAAGATCTTGAGTTCCAAATTTTTCTCCCACCCTCCCCTCCCCTGTTCCAAAAATGGTAGGCAATTTGATATAGTTTATACTTGTACTATCATGTAAAACATACCATATTAGCCATGGTTGTGACAGAAATCTGAATGTGGATAGCATTTCTTCTGTACTTGTCTTGAACCATTGTGTTGCTGACAACAGCTGAGTCATTCATAGCTGGTGATCACACAATGCTGCTGATATGATGTACAATGTGTTCCTGGTTCTGCTCATTTCACTCTGCAACAGTTTGTACAAATCTTTCCAGGTTTTTCTGAAATCTGCCTGTTCATCATTTCTTATTGCACAATAGCATTCCATTGCATTCCTATACCACAGCTTGTTCAGCCATTCCCCAATTGATGGTCATTCCCTCAGTTTCAGATATTTTGCACCATGAAAAGGGCTTCTTCCCTCTTTTTTATGATCTCTTTGGGACACAGACCTAGTAGCATTATTGCTGGATCAAAGGGTAAGCACAGTTTTGTAGCCTTTTGGACATAGTTCCAAATTGCTCTCCAGAATGGTTAGATCAGTTCACAACTCCACCAACAGTACATTAATGTCCCAATTTTCTTACATCCTCTACATCATTTATCATTTTCCTTTTCTGTCATATTAGCCAATCTAATATGTATGAGGTGGTACCTGAGTCATTTTAATTTGCATTTCTCTAATCGAGTGATTTAGAGCACTTCTTCATATGCTTCTAGATAGCTTTGATTTCTCCATCTGAAAACTGCCTGATTATATCCTTTGACCATTTATCAATTAGAGAAATGCTTGCATTCTTATAAATTTGGCTCCTTTTTCTATATATTTGAGAAATGAGGCCTTTATCAGAGACATTTGCTGTAAAGAGTGTTGCCCAGCTTTCTGCTTCCCTTCTTATCTTGGTTGCATTGGTTTGTTTGTACAAAAGCTTTTTTATTTAATAAAAAATATTATCTATTTTACTTTTCGTAATGCTCTCTATCTCTCTTGTGTTCCTGAATTCTTCCCCTCCCCATAGATCTGACAGGTAGACTATCCTTTGCTCTACTAATTTGCTTATGTCACCTTTAATGTGTAAATCATTCACCCATTTTGACTTTATCTTGGTATACAGTGTGAGATGTTGGTCTATACCCAGCTTGGGTCCTACTGTTTTTCAGTTTTCCAGGAAGTTTTTGCCAAATAAGTTCTTATCCCAAAAGTTGGGGTCTTTGGGTTTATCAAACAGTAGGTTACTATGGTTCTTGATTACTGTGTCTTATGTACCTAGTCTATTCCACTGATCTACCACTCTATTTCTTGGCCAATACCAGATAGTTTTGATGATTACTGCTTTATAATATAGTTTGACATCTGGTATTGCTAGGCCACATTCTTTTGCACTTTTTTCATTAATTCCCTTGATATTTTGACCTTTTTGTTCTTCCAGATGAATTTTGTTGTTATTTTTTCCAGCTCTATCAAATAATTTTTTGGTAGTTTGATTGGTATGGCACTGAATAAGCAAATTAGTTTAGGCAGAATTGTCATTTTTGTTATTTTAGTTTGGCCCACCAATGAACAATTGATATTTTTCCAACTGTTTAGATATGAATTTATTTGTGTGAAAAGTGTTTTGTAATTGTGTCCATATAGTTCCTGGGTTTGTCTTGGCAAATGGACTTCCAAGAATTTCATATTGTTTATGATTATTTTAAATGGAATTTCTTTTTCTATCTCTTGCTCCTGGACTTGTTGGTCTAATAAAGAAATGCTGATGACTTATGTAGATTTATCTTATATCCTGCAACTTTGCTGAAGTTGTTAATTATTTAAAGTAGTTTTTAGCTTATTCTCTAGGGTTCTCTAAGTATACCATCATATCATGTACAAAGAGTCAGAATTTTGTTTCTCGTTGCCTATTCTAATTCCTGCAATTCCTTTTTCTTCTCTTATTTCTTGTTATTATATATTATATATATTACATATATTACATATTATAATATGTAAATGTATTATATATTATTTGTTTAATTAAATATATTATTTATATTAATTATATATTATATATATATATATTTATTCTCTTATTGCTTATTTCTTCTCATATTCCTTATGGCTTATAGCCAATATTTCTAGTACTATATTGAATAATAGTGGTGATAATAGGCATCCTTACTTCACCCCTGATCTTATTGGGAAGGCTTCTAGCTTATCCACATTACTGATAATGCTTGCTGATGGTTTTAGATAGATTACTGCTTATCATTTTAATGAATGCTCCCTTTATTCTTATATTCTCTAGTATTTTTAATAGGAGTGGGTACTGTATTTTGTCAAAAGCCTTTTCCCCATCTGTTGAGATAGTCACATGCTTTCTGTTGCTTTTTTTTTTTTTACTGATATTGTTAATTATGTTGACAGTTTTCCAAATATTGAATCAACCCTGCATTCCTGGCATAATTCCCACCTAGTCATAGTGCAAAATCCTTGTGCTATATTGCTGTATTCACCTTATTAGTATTTTGTTGAAAATTTTTTAATCAAAATTCATTAGGGAAATTGGTCTATACTTTTATTTCTCTATTTTAGCTCTCTGGGTTTGGTATCAGTACCGTATTTGTGTCATAAAAGGAGTTTGGTAGGACTCAGTATTTGCATTTTATTTATATTCTCAGCACAGTATTTGGCACACAGTAAGCACCTAAGAAATAGTTTTCCATTCAAGTGCATCCCATGGCCAGGGTTTGTTTTTGCCTTTCTTGGTATGCCCTGAACTTAATACAGTACTTGGAATATAGGAGGAGTTTAACAAATGCTTGTGGACTTAATTTGGCTTTTCCTTTTAAAAATACCTTTCACTGATGCTATTTGTCTTTACTTTATAGTCTTCTCTGATGGGAAGAAACCCTCCTCTCCATCCAGATGTAACTGCCTCTTCTGACAAAGAAAAATAATGAAGAAAGAGCACCTGATTCATGGAAAATCTCTGACCTGAGGAGGAAGCGGTATTTCCCTATCTTCTAATTGAACTTAGCACAGTTCCTGGAAGCCTGGAGACACTGAATAGATGCCTATTAACTTGACTCTACTTGAGCTCTCTGTCATCTTCATTTTTTCTTTCTATTTAGCAGTGTGGCTTCCTTTTGATGATGTTTTCATTTGCAGATTGATCATTGTGAATAGTAGTTTATTTCACTGTATGAGGTAAAACAAATCTTTGTATATTTTTTCTTAATGCTCTCATTCTTTATTTGTTGCTGATCAATAAATAATATTCCATCACATTCATAGCCTTTACTTTTGGAGCCATTCCCAACTTGATGGGCACCTAACTTTGATTTCCAGTTCCTTCCTTCCACAAATTGTATTACTATGAATATTTTAGTATTTATATGGCGCTATTATTTCTGTCTTTGACCTCAGTAGTGGGGTAGCAGGATCAAAGGTATGGAAACTCTATCATTTTTCTCTGATGATTCCAAATTGATATCCAGAAAGGTTGAACCCATTCACAGCTCTACTTACCAGCAGGGAGTTATTGTACCTGCCTTCCAACAGTCCCTCCACCATTTATTATTCCTATTTTCATCATCTTTGCCATTTTTCAGAGAATGTTACGAGACCTCAAGGTTATTTTAATTTGTAATTCTATTGTCATTGGTGATTTGGAAAACCCAGTAAACTCTTTGGAAAACTCATTCTTAGCTTGGGCCTGCAAAATGAATATTTGTGTTCTCTTCTGAAGACATAAATACCTATGTATGGTGGATATAATGCTTATCTTCTGGTACATTAAGAATTGTCATGTGAAAGATGGATTAAATTTGTTCTGGTTGCCCTGGATAGTATTCCTGGCATGCCTAACAGAATCATGAGCCTATGAGTACAAGTTGTAAGGCAGTAAATTTTGACTCTAAGGCAGAGCTTCCTCATTTTGGAACTATCCAACAGAATCAACAGAGAGTGGGGGAATGGGGTGCGTTGGCTGGGGCATCAGGAGGTACTGAGGTAACTGTCACTAGGAGTCTTCTGGCAGACACTTGATAACCACTTTGGAGAATTGTTGTAGAGGGGATTACTAATTTGGGTAGGGGGTTGGACCAGATAACCTTTGAGGACCCTTACAACTGTGTCTATGATTCCAGTGCAAACATGGTAGAGACTGGCTCCAGGAAAAGCAGAGAAAGAAGAGAAAATTCCCAAGAGCTAGCTGGGTCTCAGCTGCCTTTGTCTCAATCACAGAGCAAACCAACACATCAGCAAAAGTAGGCCCAAGTAGAATTAAGTTTGGGGTCCTTTTCCTTTCGTGGAACTAGGTGACTGAATCCTAAAACTGACAGTTACAGATACACAGAGTAGTTACAGGGAACAGCTTTGTCCACCCTGGGAGATAAGATGGACCCAGATAAGGTGTTCCTTCATTTCTGGAGGTCTGAATCCAGTCACCCAGAGCATTTCCATCCCCATGTAGCTCTACCTCTCCCAGATTATACTAGATAGCTCCCTGCTTCCACCCTGTCTTGTCTCTGCTCCAAGCTGAGCTTCCCCCATTTACTCAGATTCCTCAGATCTCAGGCCAAGTTACATCAAGTCTCTGGGCAGCAGGTTTCTCCTGACCATCCACCAACTCTAGGACTCTCCTTCCTCTTTAATTCCTTCTTCTCCTCTTTCCATGCTGGAGTCCATATGTTTTAATTTGTTTTGTCCAATAACACTAATACTAGCAGAGAAATTCCCTAATATGGAGACAAACATGCTGATAAGCCTGTCTCTGGTAGTGTCTATTAGGGTATTTAGAAATATGTCTATGGGAATATATTTATAGGAGTCAATTACTCCCATACTCCTATTGGCAGACTGAAGGAGGTGATAGGTTCAGTATGCTCAGCTCTCATTACTCATTACTCATTACTCATTACTCATTACTCTCATCTGGAGTCCTGTGCTCAGTTTTGGGAGGAAAGAAATTGACAAACCCTTCCTTTGGCTGCTGGAAAATGTATTGGAAACCCTAATTTGGCATTGGTTGCCATGTTTGTTCTCTGATAGCACTTGCAGAGGCTGTCATGGATCCAGCACTGGCAGGACAATCTGATTGCTCAGACAACTGGGATGAAAGTGAGAGCCTATGGGAAAATGAAGCTGAAGGCCAGAGTCAGAGATTTAGGTTTATAGGGAACTGTCTTCTGACAGCAGTAGTGGAGAGTGCTTCCCTCTGTTATGGACCTAAGCAGAACACATCTTTGGGATGCCAAAAGAAATGAATGGCATTCAGAGTGAAAGCAGGAGTTTAAACATGCTTTGAAAAGGGGGCATATGGGGCATTCCAAGAGGACTAGCACCTGTGGTGGGAGGGCTTGCTGAGCCCTATCCATCTTTGGTGTCCACCTTTCATCCAGCTCTCACCTGTGGCTCCAAGAAACTGTGGCATGAGCAGCAACCACACCCTGGTAAACCATCTTGGCAGACAGGCTAAACCAGGTTGAGGGTAACTGATAGGCTGGCCTCCAACCTGTGGGTGAGTTAGGGGGATGTCTACCCCAAGCATGTGAAGATTTCCTCCAGCTGAACGGGCAGGTGAGAACAATTTATACCAATGGCCATGAAGGTGGCTGAAGCAGGCATGGTGTAGCACTTAGAGCTTGGCCAAAGTCATCCACTGCCTCCTGGGGATCACCAGTCATCTTGACTTTTGTCCTGCCACTGACTCAGGAAGAGAGTGAAGCTGAAAACTTTGGGCAACTCTGCCTCACTTAAATTCAATTCACCAACTAGTCAAAATCACATCTGGGATGTCATTGGTCCTCTTAGGAAAAGAAGGACCAACAACAGCAACAACAAGCAGTTTAAAATATGTGATTAATGTTTTCAACCATGTTATTTAGCTGTTTGGGATACAATTGCTCATTCCTTGGCTTTCAAATCTAAGATTACAGCAGTCCCGTCAAAAAGTTCAGGGACAATGCTTCTTTTATTACTATGATACCCAGTTCTTTTTCACTGTGAGTTCTTGACCTGGGGTCTGAGAATTATTTTTAAATTGGGTGAATTTATTTCAATGTAATTGGCTTCCTTGGTAACACTATGGATTTTATTTTATGCATTTAAAATCAGTAGTCTGAAAAGAGGTCCATAGGTTTCAGCAGACTGTCTGAGGATATGAGGTTGGTAGTTAAGAATAAAGTTGCATTTTCAATATCTAAAAAAGAAAGAAATTTCCCTGGAATTTTGTTCTGGGGTCAGAGTATAATTATCCAAAAAAGAGAAACTGATACACTTGAGTACAAGTCCTTAAGACAGAATTCGGTTCATATGAGCCCAAAGCCTTGAGGGGCCCTGGGAAATTAATATTTTTTATAACAATGCCTGATTGTCATCCCTGTTATGATCCTTAGACTAAGAGTTGTATGGTAGAGGGGGCAGAACCATCCAATAGGAGCTGGGGAGAAGTAAGAAGACAGAGATCTGATTCCTAGCCTTGGGGAGCTCCTGGCCAAATAGGGTAGATGTAGTCACAGTCCTTGTCCATGGGGAACTTCCAGTTGTATAGATAGTCTCTGCCCTTGGGAATCTTCCAGGAAAATAAGGGAGACATAGTCTCTATACTAGGGATGGGAGGGACTTGGATTGTTTAAAAAGGGTAGACACATTCTAAGATGGATGAGAGGAGGCAGAGATAAGATTGTGGGAAGATGAGTTGGTTGGGGGATCAAGCTTGGCTGATGGAGCAGAGTACCCAGTGGAAATATATAGAAATGAGGAGGCAGTGTGGTGTACAGACAATATGGGGCATGGGAGTAACCAATACAAGAACAGTTTGCAGAGACTCAGTGCCTGACACACAGAGTAGGTGGTGAATAAATTCTTGTTCATTGATTGGTTGATAGACATTCCAGAACAAACACTTTGGGCTTACTAAAAGAGTACAGCATGGTAGGTAGATGGAGCTGTTCAGGATTAAGCAATCCCAATTTGACACTTCGTATTAAAACCAAATTCTACAACAGAATCGACCCAACACCGACCCAACTCCTGAAGCTTCCTATCCTTCCCCAACACCCCAGCTCCTCCAACCCCACAAAGAGCATTTGGAAGTGAGAATGGTCCACTGATCAGGAATTACCTTCCCTCCCATCCCACCTCAGGCTTCATATAATATTTTCTTTGAAGCTTCTCTAATAAATTTATCATGTGGTTATCAATGTTGGTATTTCTATCTCTCCACAAGACTGTAAGCTCAGCAACACTTGGAATCAAGACATATCTAATCTCCAGAGGTACTAGCACCAACACCGAGTACACGGTTTCCCATGCAGTAAAGGCTTGACAGACATTGAATGAAAGAACAAATGAATGAAGGGTTAGAATGATTTTTATTTGTAAATTCCCAGGTCACACAAGGAAGATTCAAAATCCATCAGGAGTGACAGAAAGGGAGGAAGGAAGAGAAGAAAAGTTGAGGACAATCCCAAGAGCCAGGGAGATGACAATAGGCTGGAAGAAGAGCTTAGGCTAGGCTGGCAAAGCCCACCCTGTTGTTGCCAAGGTCGAAGACAGAGTAGTAGTTCCTGAGGAAAACATCCCCAAGAATCCAGAAAGGCTGGCCACTCTGGGAAGTCAGGTAAGTGGCCATGATCCCCACCTCACAATAGGTGCTGTCAGCCTGGAGGGGAGAAGAAAAGATGAGTTCATTATCCCATGAAGACCAACTTCCTCTAGGAAGCTGGCCTTGACTCTCTGGAAGTAGGACTCATTGAGCAGGAGATATTTGCCTTAGGCTTCAGCTTCTTTCTCTGGGCAGAAAAAGTTCTACATCTTCTCTAGAAAACCTTCAGTGGCCACCCCATCTCATAAGGACCTGTCCCTCCCCTGGATTAATCTAGCCACTAAGGAGAGGGGAGGGAGGGGCAGGGAATGAACACCCATTGCTTGGTAACACTGTTCTTTCTCTTTGTTTAACCGCTTTTTCACTTATATTGGAAAATCCAAAGGAGTCAACACTATGTTTCCTATATCTCCATAGCCCCCAAAACACACACACACACACACACACACACACATACACGCATACACTCTGTGCCAACACCATGCTGAGCACATAATTTAATGTTTGTTATTGACTGATTGATTGGCACATCCCATGAACCACATTGAATTTCTTAGCACAGTGCCTGGCACATGGCAAGCATTTGACAGATGCTCTACTTATCATATATCTAGCTATCCATCTATCTATCTCCCTATTTGTCTACTTATCTACCTTTCCTCTGCCCATACAGTCCTCCAAGAGAATTCCAAAATGGGGTACAGGAGCCAAGTCAGGGAAGTTCCCTGAGGAAGGAGCAACCCAGTTACTAGAGAGGGCTAAGTACTACTGACCTCTAACCATCTCTCTCTGATCTTGGCCCCAAGTCTATGAGCTGCACAATGGAAAAGGCTGCCCTATGAGACAATGACCTCCTCATTCCTGAGAGTATTCAAGATGATGTTGATGACTACTTCATGGAGATGTTGTAACAGAGATGACTCTTTTGTGTGAGGGTTGGACCGGATTATCACCGATGCCCCTTCCAGTACTGAGAATCTGATTCTATCACATTACATCTTGGAAGAGCTAAGTAATAGGGGTGTATCTCTTTCCCCCAGTGCCCCAAACCTGTGCTCTTTCGTCCTTCTCATCCCAAGAAACCTGGAGGGCAAGGAGCAAGGTATTTCTGAGGGTGTGATCTGGGCCCTCCTCTATCCTACAATCCAACTTTTCACCTCCCTCCTCTCTCCTTTACCCTGCCTGCTCACAGGTACCACCCCTGATAAGGCACCCCTGATAATGCCTAGGTGGGGGAATGAAGGGGACTCACCTGAAGGACATAGGCAGAGGGAGGAAGGGGGAAGTTAACATCATTAATGTTGAAGGTGAGGGTAGGCAGGCTGTCGATATTGCTGCAACTGACCAAATACTAGAGGAGAGAAACACAGGAAGAAAGATATATATATGGGGGCAGGTACTTAAGAGTTCCACCCTTTCAGAGGCTTCCTGGCCCATTTTCTACCTCCACTCTCTCCATATCAGTCCTGCCCCAAAGCACTAATCAAACCATACCCCAACCAAGGGACTCCTAGCTCTGAATGTTGTCCTTATGAATGGAGACAGGGGTCAGAGCTGCAGGGTTCTTTAAGGGAGCCAATAAAGATGGTGGCAACTTGTATATATTAAGCACTTTAAGGTTTACAGAATGCTTTCCACTCTGCAACCAGTGAAATATGGAATCCAAATATAATTATCCCCATTGTGTAGATGAGGAAACTGAGGCTTAGAGAGGATCCCTTACAGCTCCATTTTCATCCTCCTCAGCTCCGATGTACTGCATCAGCTCAGAGAAGATCGACTGGGGAGCAGTGAGGAGTGAAGTTCCAGTGTCCACAATAGCTTGGCAACCATCAGAGCACCAGCCAGTAGACTCGCCCCCAATGGAGAACCTAAAAGAAGACAGCCCCTGATGTGAGATACGTCTTGGTCATGTGCTTTCCCTCCCCTTGCCTGCATTCAAGGTTCTCTCTCCCATATCAGCCTCAATTTGCCTTTTGCTGAGGAAATACCACTCCTCTCATTTCAGAGAAAACCCAGCTTGAGGAATTCCCAGCCTGGGTCATCTTGGTGGTCCCCAATCCAAAACATCTGAATCTACTGGGCTTCCTCCCTCCTCCTTGAGCCAGGATTGGGGACATTGGAAGTGTTCTGACTTCAGTGCCCTTCCCTGATTGAGGACATTGGTCCCACACTTCTATTCTCTTCATTCAACTTTCTCATTTACGGACCAATCATAGAGTTGGTCCCCCATCCTTTCTTTGTAACTTCTATTTTGTATAAAGTCTCAAGATATCAACCCATGGGAGCCTTTATTTTTCTCCCTAGACTTTGGATCTCTCCCATTTAAGCCCCTGTTTTTCCACCTTGAAGGAATAATCTTCATTCATGTATCCATACTGAGTCCACCTTCCCCTCTCCTCACCACACCTCACATACCCATTAATGGCAATCTGCCAGTAAGCTTCCTCACTGACAGGGGCCCAGGAGATGTCTCCAGTGTACAGGCTGCTGTCCACTCCTCCAAAAGTGAGTTCACCACCATTGTCAGAATTCTCATCCCTGAGGACATAGAGGAAATAACAGCTTTGGGGAGGAGACAGGGACAGGCAAGGAAGAAAAGGTCTTTCTCTTTCCCTACTTCCTCCCACAACTGTTCTTATTCAGCCCACAGGCCCTCATTATGCATCAGCAATCCCTCCTCCACTGCTCTACTTCCCACATGAAAGAGGAACAGGCCAGCCAAGGTCACTCCCAGCAACCAAGGTCAAGTAGTCAGTGAGCTTTGGACTTGAGACCTGTGGCTGAGACCATCCTAGGGCAGTAGGAAGATACATTTCCTAGGCCTCTGAATCTTTGGAGGAGCAGCTTGGCAAAGTGGATAGAAAGGTGGTCTCCTAGGGCCAGGAAGACTGGAATTCTAGTCCCATCTGTGACTGAAGTGGTTGTGTGAAGGTTAAGTAAGTCACTTAACTTCCAGGCAATTCCCAAAGTTGCACTGGAACAGCAAGGTGGCGCTACAGTGCTGGGATAGAGTGCTGGGCTTAGAGTCAGGAAGACTCATCTTCCTGAGTTCAAATCCAGCCTCAGTCACTTACCAGCTGTGTACCCTTGGGTGAGTCACTTCACCCAATTTGTCTCAGTTTCTTCATCTATAAAATGAACTGGAGAAGGAAATGGCAACCCACTGAAGAATCTTTGGGGGGAAAACCCCAAATGGAGTCACAAAGAGTCAGACATGATTGAACAATGAAAAAAATAGCTTTCATTGGTAGAAAAAGTTCCTCCCTGGGAACTCCCTATACCAGTAAAATCACAGGTCCCATCTCTTTTCCTATATAGTGGCTTCATCTGTAAAGGAAGGTTACATTAGACAGCCTCCAAGATCCTTTCCAGTCCTAAACTGATGATAAAGACAATGGTCTCTATAGTTTCTCCTGGCTCTATATCCCCCAGAGTCTGTGAATATAGACTGGGAAAAGGGGAAGAATTTTGATTGCAAACCTCTGCCTGGCCTTCCAGAGATTCCACAACCTGGCCTCAACATCCCTATCCAACTCATATCCCACTGTTCCCCAACAGGCACCACAATTTTCCAGCCAGGTCAGTCTCCTCACTGTCCTCCTCACTTGCCCATATGCTTATCAAGTTGATCCAGAAACTACTCCCTCTCCATCAGCTAATCCCCAGTAAGCTTCTTGAGGGCAGGGACTACCTTTTAGCTTCCCTACATCCACTCCCCTCCCTGAGTCATCCCCATCCCCATATCATTTTCATGACAAGTGTTCAACAAATACCAATGAATTCACCAATTTCCCTACTAGGAGGGGAATAAAACGGAAAGAGCCACAGAGCAGAGGTTCTTTACCTTTTGTGTGTGTGTGTATGTGTGTGTGTGTGTGTGTGTGTGTGAGAGAGACAGACCTCTTTGGATGTCTGGTGAAGCCTGTGACCCCTTTCACAGAATCAAGTTTTTAAGTGCATAGAATACATAAGATTACAAAGGAAACTGACTATATTGAAACACTTATATGTGCTTGTGTGTGTATGTATGTATGTATGTATGTATGTATATATTCATAAAGCCCAGGTTGAGAAACCCTGTCTTAGAGAATTTCACCTGTTGGGACTAGGATTAGGTATAGGGTCAGGAGGTGGCTAAGGGAACAGAGGAAAAAGTAAACTAAGTCACCTACCCACTAAGGTAGAAGGCAAAGACAGGCTCATTGAGCAGGTTCTCCTGCAGGAAGCCCTGCATGACAGTGGTGGCCTCACCAGCACTGATGGCAGGATAGGCCAGGCCCAGGATCCCATCAAAGTTGGCATACACAAAGCTGCTGCCAGGTTCAGTCTCGCTCAGGCCAAACTCCTGGTTGGTGATGGAGATGCCCTGGATCTGTGGGGATGGGGGAGAAGTCCATCAGGAAGGGTTGGCTCAGGAGAAGGTCATGGGGAGAACAGTTTTTCCCCAGGCCTACAGATGAGCTTAGTCTCCCCCACTTAGTGAGGCAAGTGAGGAGAGGGTCATGACCCACTCAGACTCTGTTCTGATGCAGCTTGTGGTGGGGAGGGGTTAGAGAAGGAAGGAAACCTTGAGGGTCTTGGGGCCTTTTCTGCGGGATGGCAGCATGATACATAGCTTGATCATCCTCCCCACATGCCTCATGTTCCTTAAAGCTAATGAAGCCAGACTAAGCTCATGGCAGAAGGAAGAGGAGGAAGAACCAGGGAGGCAGAGCTTCCTCTCATCTCTGGCCAATCTCTCAACAAACTTGAGGAGAACCTTAGGGTTCAGCTTCCTGCCTCTGGCAGCTGCACTCCCACATGTCCCTGCTTCCAGATTTCCAAGCCCCATAACTGGAGCAGAACCCCCTGCCCCAGGTGTCCAATCATGAACTCCCCTTTACCACATTCCCCCCATAACCACTCACTGTCACAGTGTCATAGCCAAACACTCCAGTAAGGCTCCCTGTTCCATACTGAATAGAGAAGGTCTGTCCATCGCTGGAGTAGCTGGAAGACTTAGTGGGGTTGAACTGGGGATGAGTGGCTGCTCAGACAAAAAGAGGGTGTCAGTAGATGCCAATAAGTCCTGATCTCATCACCTCATTTCCCATTTCTTCGGTATTGTAATGCAATGGAAAGAGCATTCTTGGAGTCAGAAGATCTGGGTTCAAGTCTCATCTGTGATATTCATTAGCCACATGACTCTGGCAAAGTCCAATAACCTTTTAAGGTTATCAGTTTCCTCATTTGCAAAATGGGGATAATAATAGCTGTACTTTCTGTTTTATGTACTGCTGTAAGTCTGTTAGCAGTTAAAGCATGATATCCCATGGCTCATTATTACTATTTCCATTGTCTCTGGAATCACCTACTCTCACCTTCAGCCCTCAGACTGGGACGGTGAAGGGCTGACCTGCTGGAGGGCAGAGGTGAGTCCCTCAGGGTTTGGGGTTTAAAGAAGACTACCACAGATTTTTCCCTTTCATGTCTGCTCTTTCCCAAGTGGAATTCTCATGTTTTAGCCTTGAAGAGTACCCTTTCTTCTCTTTTCCATTTCACCTCTAAGGTCTCCACCAGCTCTAACTCTCAGGATGCAAGTCCTGGCCATTGTTCATGACCCAGTTCAAGGGCTGATTCTCTAATGAAGTCTTACCTGACCAGTCCTGGTCCATGGGGAGCTCCCCCAACCCCAAACTCCTCCAGTACTTACTGATGGTACTGTCCAATCTGACACACAATGACATTCTGTCTTTGGGGGAGAGGAGGTTCACACCAGTGATTCTGTGGGTGTGTCACCCCCACAGTGTGGAAATTGCCTGAAACTTACAGTCTTATAATTGCAGCACTTGGCACTGTGCCTAGCACACACTAGGTACTTCATGCATCCTAGCTGACCTACTGATTGAGAATCTTAAAGAGTTTCCTTGGGGCAGTAATGTCGACTTGCCGGTGATAACAAAGTCAGAATGGACCAGAAGCAGGATTTGAATCCAGGTTTCNTGACCTACTGATTGAGAATCTTAAAGAGTTTCCTTGGGGCAGTAATGTCGACTTGCCGGTGGTAACAAAGTCAGAATGGACCAGAAGCAGGATTTGAATCCAGGTTTTCCAAGATCCACACAGAAGGCTTAGGGACTGGGGTGAGCTAAGCTTTGGAACTGGGGTGATCTAAGGTTGATCCCCAACCACCTCCCCTGGTGGAGGGGCAATAGCTTCCCACTAGTAATCTCTATCCTTCCTCAGCTGCCATCTTGCCTGACCACATCTTCCATTTCCTCTGAACTGGTTTTTCTCCACCTTCCTATTTCTGCCCAGTAACCAGATCTACAATGATTCAAAACCAAGGATATTGACTAGAGCTGGAGCAGGTCTATGCATGTCCTGTCCATCTAGGAAGATTGCAGAGCCAGGACCAAGTCTTATACTTCCCTTGCATCCCACCTCCTCCACAAGTACAGAGTAGGTGCATCATAAAAATATGTAGGTTGGAGTGGCATAGGATGAGATAAAAGTGATTCTTCTCAGCTTTGCTTTGGGTATGTTATGGGACCCTGAAAAAATTGCTAGTTCATTCTGATACTCAAGTCCACCCAGTAGTCCCTCCTTGCTGCCTTGGAAGTAGGTGGCATATTTTCTGCAATTGAACCCTTTTCCCTCCCTTCCCTCCCACCACCTGGGGTACTCACTGCAGGCCTCGCTCTGGCAATAGATAGAGTTCACCCACAGGTTGGAGGAACCAGTGTCAAAGAGGACCAGGAAGTTCTGGGCTGGAGTCCCGATGCTGATCTCCCCATAGTAGGACATCTAGGGAGGAAGGTTGGGTCATCACACTGCAGAGTCCTATCCTGTGCCTGACACATGGTCATTGCTTAAGAAATGCTAATTGACCTATGCACTCAGATCATGCCCTGACTATCTGAAGTCTAGCAGCACCTAGCAAATCTGGGCTGTAGGCACAATTGCATTCTACCCTTTAAACATGCTTTCTTCTTCAGTACCCAGCCGTAGAGACACAGAAATTCCCAGATGGAAGGGACTTCAGATTTCATTTAATCCAAGCAATACCTGAAAGGTGCTTTCTGTAAAGTACCTGACATATGGTGATCTAGGCTTGGCTTGAAGAACTCTGGGGAGGGGAAAACTGATAGACTCAGGAGTCATTTTGAGATAGTTCAAATGACAAGTTGAATTTTTTTTAACCTAAGTCTATGACTTTGCATTTATTTCTTTTCAGCTTCATCATATTCAATGGGACCAAATGCTAGCCTACCAAGATCTCTGTGGCTCCTGATACTGTCATCCACCCTGTTCCTTAGCTATTCCCATCTATCTTTGGGTCACCTACCAATGCAACAACATGGCAGGGCCCATCTTGAGTCTCACCATGGTCACCCCCCCCATTAAAATGGAAGGATCCTCCAGGCAAGGACTTTGTCCCTTTCTGTCAAAGTGGGAGTTTCCTGAGGGTGGAGAGCATATCTCCTTTTTGTTGTAATCCAGGACCCTTCCCCTGGGAGATGCTCATCATAGCTGACTGGCACACTCTGAGCTGTGGATCCCAAGGGTCCCAGAAGAGCAGGGAGTCAGCCTTCAAGCTGAAGAGAGAGAGAAGATGCTCACTCACATCCATGTAATTGTCCAGGGGCTCATAGCCAGCAGCAAACCGGTTGAAGTACTTGGTGGCAGGGTCTCGTTTGTGATCCTTCAAGAAGTCATGCAGCACACCTGTCTCCTTCATCACCTGCTTCATGGACTTGAACCTCTTCAGAGGCACCCTGGGAGGGGGCAGTAGGAGGTGCTACTAGTGCAAATGTCCCAGAACTCACTCCTCCCTGACTCAACCAAGTGACTTGATTACTGTTTTGCTATGATTTGGATAAATGAGAGTTCTTTGCTATTCTCTGTGGGTGTTCATTGTGGAACTGGTATTTGATGAGAAAGGAGTCAAGTCTTGGATATAGAGCTTGGCTTCCCCTTCTACTCAAAATGACAAAGTGATCAGAAGTTACATGGAACCCAGTTATAACTCTTAGACTCAAAGTATTTAAGGGAGCAGATGGGTATAATTCTAGTCCAGAGAGTAACCTCCAGCCCCAACCTCCTGCTTCCCCTCCTGGCAGAAATGAGTCTCCCTTGGAGAAGGGTGGGAGGAGAAGAAGCTAGAGATTTCTAATCTGCCTCTCTTAGAGCCCCACACAATGACAGGTCCTCAAAACATGTGTGTCCCTCTCTACACATGGGACTCAGCACCACTCATTCCCTACAACCATAACATTTACCTCCCAGGGTGGTTGTGAGGATCAAAAGAGATAATATTTGTAAAGCACTTAGCATAGTGCCTTGTACATAGCAGGTGTTTAATAAATGCTTGTTTCCTTCCACCATCATATCCCTCACTCCCCATAGATTATAAGTTTCTTCAGGAACTATTCATTTAAAAAAAAATCTTGTGCCTCCCTTATACACAGTAAATGCTTAGTGAATGCTTGTTGGTTTTAATTGAATTGTCACAGACATTGAAAATTCTGGGTTGGAGGGTGAGGATGGCAAGGATGAGCCTCGAGGCATTGAGTCAATCCTTTACTATGGCCATTTCCCCCATAGCCCCAATATGTGGGATCCTTCTTTGCCTTTCAGAAGTCTTGGTTCTACAGACTTACTTGATGATCACACAATGACTTACCTTTTCTGGTCCTGGTCCCTCTTTCCTAACATCGTAGGCTCATAGACCTGAAGCTGCTAGGGACTTCAGAAGTCCTCTAGCTCAACTTCCTCGTTTTGTCCATCAGGAAACTAAAATCCAGACAGCTTAAGGGACTTGCCCAAAGTCACCTGGGATGTAAGTGACCGATCCAGGATCTGAATCTAGGAGTTCTGACTGCAAAGTCAAGGCTTTTATGCCTTTCCCAAAATGTCTTGAGTCTCATCTAACTCATTTTATAGCCAAGGGAACAGATAGATGACTCAATGCACAGAGAGGAAAACATGGAGTTAGGAAGACCTGAATTCAAATCCTACTTCTGATGTTTGTTAGCTATGGGACATTGGGTAAGTAATTCAAGTTCTCTGTTCTTCAGTTTTCCTAATGTGTTAAATGGGAATAATATTAATAACACTTACTTCCCAGGGTTGGTGTATGAATCAATTGAATGGAATATGGAGGAAGGGAGGAAAGGAATAAGCATTTATATGGTGCATACTATGTGCCTGACACTGTGCTAAACACTTCACAAATAAATAAGCATTTTGAGAAACTTTGGGCAATATACATATACTAACCATTATTATTATAAGGAAACTGAGGCCTAAGGAGGTTAATTGATTTGCACATTATACTACAGGTAATAAGTAACAGAGCTAGCATTCCAGCCCAGTTATTCTGACTCCCAGTTCAGGGCTCTTCCCAGGGCATTGTACTTCCTTCTCCCTTCTCTCTCCTGTTTTCTCCAAACACTGCCCCCCCAAACTCAGGACTTACTTGATTACCTTGTCTGCCTCTGAAAAATGGAGGCAGACAAGGGCAAGAAGTAGCAACTTCATCATGATTGGTTTCTTCTTCAAGCAGCTCCCACAGATACCACCTCCTGAGGTCCTCTCTGAGCTGAAGAGAACCACTGGGGACTCTCATATATATACATCCAGAGTAGGCTATCTCCCCTCCTCTCCATTTCCCACTGCCAGCCTCAGTAAACAGAATAATCAGTTGGCATAAATGGCAGGTCAGCAGCCGGCAGGGTCTTAGCTTCTTATCCAGAACTTGGTTGCTTAATCTGCTGTTAAGTACCCAGAGCATCTTGGTCCCAAACAAATAGAGCCAATGCTAACATGATAACTAAGTACAAATTAGATGTGGGACCCCCTCCCCTTCCCTCATGGTCAAGGGTATCACCCTTAGCTTGGGATGGGATGGAATTAAGTGGTAATGATATTGCTCTCTAGCTTACAAGGAAGAACTGTGGAAAGAAAAGATTAGGAAGGACTTTCCTTGAGGAAATAAGATTGAAAGGTAATCATTTAGAAGAAAGAGTCCTTGAGACCCTCTCTCTGTAAGGAAAAGTCACTCTGGGCTAGGGGAGAGACCCACTTACACATAGATTGAGGGATTGGTGGGATGCCCTCAGGATCCAAGCTGGGGGTGGTGGGTCTCTGCTTCTCCTATATACCAGACACCAAGGCCAGTGGGCTAGAGCCATGGAGACAGACCTTGAGGAAGACTAATTCTATTGTAGAATCATTAAATCAAACAGGGATGATGACTGTAAGGTTCGCAAGGGGAGGAACCACGAGGGAAAGAATATTAGAATTCATTTAGAGAATGCATTTTGTCCAACCCCTTCCTTTGCTAAAGGAAGAAATGGAATACTCTAAGGGGTTGAGTTTCTTCTGCCTTCCATCCTCTTCTTTCTCATTCTTTATGAGCCCATCTACAGTATTCCATTGCTTCCACTGTCATTCACTTAAATTTAACAAGAATTTCTAGAGTCAAGCACTTTGCTATGGGCTAGAGATATGAAGAAAAAAGTCAAACAGTGTCTGCCCTCAAGGAATTTACATTCTTCCCAGGTTGTGGTTAAGGCCAGCAACAAAGATCTGTGATTTCAGTGGCAAAGGTAGTTTCCACATCAGCACAAATAGTTACCACTGCATAAATCCCAAAGATAGGTTGCTATGGCCAGAAAACCTCATCACCCAATGGCATATATTCTGGTGATGAGTTCTTCTGCACTTAAATAGAGCTGGTTCTATAACAATGAGACTAAATGTCCATAACTGGATCTGGACTTCCTAGCTTGATAGAATCATGCTAGAGCTTGGGTTTCCCTGGCAAAGCCTTTGAGAAATCAGTCATCTCCTCACAATGTTTATATGCTGGAAAGGAAATTTAGTGAAGGTTTTTATATATACTCATTTTAATAATGACATGCAAAGCAGAATTATGGAGGATAATCTATAGTACATGTACATTTGTTTAGACAGCAAAGGTAAAGAACTTGTACCTCATCTGTACCAAAGATACCAAGATAACTGTCTTCTAAGAAGTCACCCCTGCTATGTTAAATGGGACCTAAATTAGACCCTCTACTCTTTCTCTGCTCTCTTGGGATTTTATCAGCTCCCAAAGGCTTAATGATCAACCCTATGCAGATGATTCCCAGATCTATATATCCAGCCCTAACCTTGCTCCTGAGTTTCAGTCCCACATCACTAACTCCCTGTTGCACATTGTTAACTGGATGTCCCCAAAACACCTCATATCAATATGACCCAAAAAGAACTCATTCTCTTTCCTCTCAAACTCACCCCTCTCCCTAACTTTCCTGTTTTGGTCATGGACCCCATCATCCTTCTAAGTCTCAAAGGTTCTCAGTCAACTTTATCCTTAATGCCTCACTCTCACATAGCCAATCAGGGGGTAAAGTTTTTCATTTCTCCTTTCCCAGAATCACTGGAATCAGCCTCCTTGTCTCTGCTCACAAAGCCACCACCTTAGTGTCATCATCTCTTGCCTAGATTATTGCAACCACTTCCTAATTGATCCCTCTGCCTCACTTCTCTTCATCTCTCCATTCCATCCTCCTCAGCTGTTAGAGTTATTTTCCTTAAGGTTCAAATCTATGTCATTCTCTCATTCAGTAAACTCCAGTGTTTTCCCAGTACAATGCTTTAAAAAAAAAAAAAAAACAACTCATGTTTTCCCATTACCTCTAAGATAAAATATAAACCCTTTTCTTTGGCTCTTAGAGTCCTTCCCAATCTAATCAATCTTTCTAGCCTCATGGTACATCACTCTCCTTCCCACTTAAGGCAATCCAGTCAAACTGTTCTTCTCTCTGTCCCTTACACAAGACATTCCATCTCCTGTTTACTTGCTTCATGTGTAAAATGCTATCCCTATTCACCTCTATCTTGTCAAATCTTGCTTTTCCCTCAAGACGCAGCTTAAGCACCATTTTCTTCTACATGACGCTTTTCCTAATTCCTCCAGCTGCGATTGCTCTCTCTCCCTAACTACCTGGTATCTAACTCTACTGTTGTTGCTGTTCAGTCATGTCTGACACTCAGTGACCCCTGGACCATAGCAGGCCAGGCCCTTTCTAACCTGGGGGACTCATCTTCCAATGTCATATCTTTTAGCATTTTAACACTGTCTCTGGGGTTTTCTTGGCAAAGATACTGGAGTGGTTTTCTATTTCCTTCTCCAGTGGATCATTTTTTGTCACATCTCTCCACTATGACCTGTCTGTCTTGCTCATAGTTTCATTGAGCTATTATGCAAGCCCCTATGCCACAACAGGGCAATTGTCCAGGAGCAGTATCTAATTACTTTGTATTTATTTGAACTTATTCCTATTTTTTTTGGTGAGGCAATTGGGGTTAAATGACTTGCCCAGGGTCACATAGCTAGTAAGTGTTACATTTCTGAGGCCAGATTTGAACTCAGGTCCTCCTGACTCCAGGGCCAGTGCTCTATCCACTGTGCCGCCTAGCTGCCCCTTATCCCTATATTTCTAAATCCCTGTAGTGGCAGGGTTAGAGATCCATGGGCCATTCAATGGGCAAGAGAACAAAGACAGTGTGAGAAGGAAGAGGAATGAAAGATGAGGTTACTAGGGACATAGAGTGGAGTTTTAGGGAGTTTTAGCCGGAGGTTCAATGCAGACATATGGAGGGAATGGAGGGTTTCACTTTGCCACGATTAAGGCCTCCCCAGAGAGGCTGTGTATCAGAGAGAAAGAGAGGGGCACTAAAAAGAAATCCTGGTAGAATCTCATTTACCTGAACACCTAGTACAGCTACGTCCCCAGCAAAGCCCAGGATCCATCTCTGGAGGGTTGTGGCAGGCACAGGGGCAGGGGCAGGGAAGCTAATCAGGTGACCTCTGGATAAGGGAGTAAGAACAGGGAACAGGAATCCATTGAAAAGCCCCAAACTAAATACTGATAATGAGTTCTGAGCTCACCCTTCACCCCTCCTCACTCCCCCAAGCACGAGGCCTTTGATTAGGCTCTCAGCAGGAAGTCGTTATCTATAGCAGTGTGGGACAACACTCAGCCAGCTGTACCCCCAGCTCCTGAGAACAACAAGATCTCACTCCAGAGCTCAAGCCTGGCAGGTACCACAGCAGCTGCGGGGGAGCAGGGGCCACACGGGAGCCTGGAGGAGGGTGGTCATATCCACGGTTCACTTGTTCTTAGGGTGGCTCCTGACCCCTCATGCTGGCCTTTGGGCCAGCGAAGTGAGGCAGCCTTACCTATAGAAGGCTGGCATCAACTTCATTAGAATGCCTGCTGAGAGAGGGTCTAGGAAAGGGGAAACTGAGGTCTGTAAAGATGACTTAGCTTTCTGGTCCAGACTGGGTTGGGATATTGGAGAAGCCCTGGGCCTCTTCTCAGTCCCTCCAATCCCCTTCCTCTGATTGAGAGGTGAGAGAATCATTCATGGAAGACAAACCAAGGAGAATAGAAGTCTCAGTGATTCTCTGGGTAGAAGATCTCATTTGGGCATTTCCAAAGTGGGATTCTTCCCCTTTTCTTGTATCTTGGATTCCTTTTGTAGTCTAGTGAAGCCTATGGAGCCCTTCTCAGAATAATGTTTTTAAATGCATAAAATACATGGGAGAAGCTTCGTGGTACAGTGGGTAGAGCATGGACCCTGGAGTTAGGACCTGAGTTCAAATCCAGCCTCAGACACCTAACACTTACTAGCTGTATGACTCTGGGCAAGTCACTTAACCTCAATTGCCTCTACAAAAAAAATAAAATAAAATACATAGGATTTCAAATGGAAATCAATTCTGTTGAAATATAGTTCTCAAAATAAAATAAACAAGTTCACAGAACCTAACTTTAAAAAAATCAATTCAGAGCTAGAAGGAAACTTAGTCTAACAACCTCATTTTATAGAGGAAGAAACTGAGACCCACAGGAAGGGAAATGACTTGCCCAAGGTCACACAGCTAGTTATTAACAGAATTGAACTGCAGAGAGTTCAGAAAGTGAGAAGAAAGGAAGTGAAGATATAGATTCTCAACTAGTTTAGCCATGGAAGGGAAAGATATAGGATGATAGCTGATTGGGGTGGATGGGTCAAGTGAGGGCTATTTTTACTGAAAAGGCAGAAAAGAAAGGCCTCCTTACTCCAAATATAGTGCTTTTCTCACTAGATCACTCTGCTTCTCACTATATCACACTTGGGTATCAGGGAACCCCCAGCCCCATCTGACAGAATTGTGGCCCTATTGCCCTCCAGGCCAAGCCTTGCCCCTCCCTCCCATTGGTGGATCTTTACTCTCAGTTCCACACTGATGAGCTACAGTCTGCTTATCCCTCCTCCTGCCTCCCCAGGAGGGGATCTCACAGCTCTGCTGATTGAGGACAGGGGCAGGGTCACCCCTGCATCCCCATCTCCTGATTTCTCTCTCCCACCACAGATGTACTTCCTGGGCTCTCCTGAGCCCTCACCCCAGAGACCATAGGGTAGAAGAACCAGGATATGATGAGACAAGGGTCTTGGGCTCAGGTCACACACATCTGCAGGACAAGCAGGGGTGAAAGGCCTGAGGGGCCCCACAGCGAAAGTAACAAGTTGGAGTTTCAGAAAGAGAACAGCTCCAGTGTGGTAGGGGAGAAGGGTACTGTTTCAGGGTTGTAGGTTACAGTTCAGGGTCCATGCTAAGCCCAAGAGCCCAACTGGTACATCAACAGGATCATGAAACTCATGAAACTCCAACTCTCCAAGATCCTCCATCACCTCATACCAAGGCCCTCATTACCTCACAGCCAGGCTGCTATGGGTCTGCCTCCTTCCAAACCAACCCTACACACCTCTGCCAGATTAAGCTTCCCAGACCTTGTCAAGAATGTCTGATGACTCTCTGTTTTTCTTAGCACTTTAAACTCAAACTCTATTACCTGGCTTTCAAGTCCCCCTTGAATCCGGCCCCAATAGTACCTACCCAACCTTGTCTCTCTACCACTCACACAACACACACACACACCCTGATTGTTCTATTTTCCAAGAATTTCCACCTCAGAAATCAGTAAACTCTCCAAGTCATGGCTTGGCTCATTGCTGTGTTATCTCTAGAAAGTGATGGAGAAAATGTTAATATTGCCGATTAAACTTAAAAGGCTGTCATGCGGCACATTTTTTCCCCAGAGAGCTAGTTGTTAAACATTTACTGGCACACCCCTGCCTCCACACATCCCTTGTTCCTTTTGTTCTGCTCTTTCCTTGTCATGCATAGTCACAAATTTGCAGATGACTCAAAGATAGCAGAGATAGTTAACACAGTACCCAAAAGGTACAACATCTGATAGCTGATTCTAATAAGAAGAAAGCAAATAGAGATATAAGAGAATGATGTAGAGGAACAGGGCCCCCACTGGCCAGTCCTCATTACAGAGATAAATTTAAAGTTTATACTTGAGTTCAAAAACTCAACATTACAAATACAAGATAACCTTGTGTGGTTATAATGGACTACAATCTCAATATGAATCAGCAGAATTTTTTTTTTAATTCTGGACCTATTGTTTATTTCATTGAAATAGAGAATTCCTGGTAAGATGAGGAAATCACTTCTACCAATTTACATCAACAAATTTTCTGCAAATTATAGTCTTACAGAGCTGCCTACAGCACTTGTGAAGATTAGAGTAGCCAGTACTTTTCAGAGGTATGACTTAAAATCAGGTCTTTCTAATGTTGAGGCTAGGTTTTTTATCTACCACATCAAGCTGCCTCTCACCCACCTTTGGCTCACGCTGTAGTCTGACCCATAAACCACAGTTATATCCAAGGTCAAGGTCACTGTTTGCCAAAGCATAAATGATGGGAGAGAAAGAGCCATGGTCTACCTGAGCTCCTTCTAAGGCTAGAAAATTCATGGACTGAATTAAGTGAAAAGGGTCTAGAACAGGGGATCAGAAAGGACACTGACTACAAGACCATAGAATGACTGGTAAACAAAGGCCACCATCTCCCCCAACCCACCAGGAATCCCTCATTGTCCCTGACTCACAGGTTCCTAAGATTTAGAGTTGTAAGTAACTTATTAATGGCCAACCCCATCGTTTAATGATGAGGAAACTGAGGCCCAGCCATCAGAAGAATTTGCCTTGGGTCACACAGAGCTGAGATTTGAACCCAAGTCTTGGCTCCAGATTCAGTGATCTTTCTACAGTGGCATAGAGATTCCCCAACCATTCTGCTGGTGGGGAGGAAGAAGCCACCAGTACTGAATCATGTTAAGATAGGTTGTCTCCAAGGGTCGATGGCTGGCCATATTTTGGTGGAGGGGTGGAGAAGAGGGTTTCGGTGATGGAGGACAGAAGCAGCAAGAAGTCTATGAGTAGGTAGAAATTTGGAGAGCCAAAATCCCTCTCCGACGTGGATGAGACCTGAATTAGGAGACAACCTTAACAAAGGCTCAAAGGATCATGGATTTATAACTTAAAGTTTCCTCAGAGGCAACTGCCCCACTTTACAGATGAGGGAACTGAGGCCACAAGTGGTTAAGTAATTTCCCCAGTCACATATCCAATGAGAGGCAAAACCATGATTTGAACCCAACTTCACTGACTTCAAATACAGCACTCTTTGCTTTGCTGCCTTGATTGTGCCCCCTCTTTGAAAATCCCACTTAAGTGATGCTTCCTCCATGCTTTCCTGATCCCCTCATCGAGAAATGATCCTCCTCCTTGAATCTCTCAGAACACTCCCATCTTTCCTGTGTACTTAATGCTCACCTATTGTGAATTATTACTTCTTTTTTTATAGGCAATCGGAGTTAAGTGACTTGCCCAAGGTCACACAGCTAGTAAGTGTCAAGTGTCTGAGGTCGGATTTGAACTCAGGTCCTCCTGACTCCAGGGCCAGTGCTCTATCCACTGTGCAACCTAGCTGCCCCACCTAATGTATATTATTAAAAGCAACAGCATAGAGGAAGAGCTGGCCTCAGAGTCAGGAAGACCAAGGTCCCAGTTCCTCCTCTGACCCATACTGACTCTTTGACCCTGGCCCAATCCCTAATTTCTCAGTATCCCTGACAAATCTCTATGATTACAAATTGCAGACCTGGTGCTGATGTGCCTTCATAAAGAGCCTTTCCTTACTGGGTCTTCCCTATACCAAAACAACAACAATTAAATGTGTTGTCATAGTTATAAGACAGTTAAGTGGCACTGTGGAGAGTGCTGAGCTCAGGAAGACTTGAGTTCAAATACAGCCTCAGACACTTAATGGCAATGTGACCCTGAGCAAGTCGACTTAAATGCTGTCTGCCTCAGTTTCCTTAACTGTAAAATGATGATAATAATAGCACCACATCCTCCCCACCCCCACGCCCCCAACCTTTTCCAGGGTTGGATGAGGTGAGGATCAAAGGAGATATTTGTAAAGTGTTTAACACAGAGCTTGACACATAGTAGGTGCTTAAAGTGAGTGTACATACAGTGTTCCAAAAGTCTTAAGCTAAATAGTTCAAAATTTTAGTTTTAAGCTAAAATAGCTTTAATAGTTTAAAACTGAACTGTATGATGTTTGGGACACTGTATATATTCAATTGAAAGTCCCTTGAGGACTAAACTAATACTGGTTTTACCTTTGAACTCCCCAAAGGCCTTGTACATAGAAAGGGTTTAATAAATGCTCATTGAATTGAATTAACAAAGGACAGCATTGGGTCCAGTGCTCATGCAAACACAGCACCTCTATCTGCACCCTTCACTCACTGAAGGGTGTCAATGTATTCATTTAGGGTTCCCACCCTCTTCCTGCCTTCAGACCCAATTTGCCTCCCCTCCTTCCATCTCCAGTAGGGTTCAAACACCTAAGCACTGCCACTTTCTCTCCTAATAAAGCTTAAACAATGATCCCAGAAGGTAAGAGATGGATCAAGACTGAGGAAGGAGACATTCCTATTCGGAGGGAAGTTTTCACATCCATATAAGCCATCTTGGTAAAGTATCAGACAAACAACTCTTTTATTTAAATTAACTTGCAAATATCATTAGTCATAGTATTTTGGAAAGAGCACTGGGCTTGATTTGAGTCCCAGATCTGCCTCTATTTGTGTGGTGAAGTCATTTCCTTTCTCTGTGTCACTTTCCTAATTTGAGAGGGAGCCAGCTGGGACCAGCTAGAAAAAGCCACTTGTTAAATTGTAAATCCAAGCATTTATACTTCAAATCAGCAAATGCTATATAACTCAGGGCTTGATTTATTATTTTGTTGATTTTCTAGATTTTAGGTAGTGATGGAGAAAATGTTAATAATGCAGTTTAAACATAAAAGTATGTCGTATGCACATGCCCCCTCTCCCCCCCCCCTTTGGATAGCCAGCTGTTAAACAATTACTAGCCCAGCTCAGGAGGGAGGGAGAGAGAAAGTAGGTATCTTCCCCCAGATTGCCTCTCAGGCTTCATAGGAACATAGAGAGGGACAGAAGTCATCAAGTCCAACCTCCATCTTTTATAGATGATGAAACTGAGGCCTAGAAAAATTAAGTGACTTGCCCAAGGTCACACAGGTGAACTAAACAGAGGTAGTATTTGAACCCAAATCCTCTGATTCCCAGTCCAATGTTCCTTGCATGACACCATGGATTTTGTTGAGAAGAAAGTGCCTTGCAAACCATAATGGTTTAAAAGGATTGTTATTATCCTACCCCAAGAATGCCCTTCTTTGTTCTCTTGTGAAACATTCTATTTACAATTTATTTGAAAGATCACACTGTATCTAGAATTCTTTGCTCTCAAAGTTTCCCAATGGGCCTTGAGCCAAAACCAATAAACTTCTTACCTAGCTTATTGAGGAGACCTCAGGTCTTACCCCAGCTCTGCCTCTCACTGGTTCTGTAACCTTGGGTAAGTCCCTTCACATCTCTGAGTCTTAGTTTCTCCATGTGTAAACTGAGTCTCATAGTCCCTGACCTGCTCAACTAGAATTCTAGAATCACAGATCCAGAAAAGATCTTTAAAGGGCTTTTGGTCTAACATCCTCATATACAACACTATTATGAGGGTCAACTGAGGTAATCACATGAAAGCCCTTTGAAAAATATAGGACACTTGCACAAACAAAGCCAATGCAACTAAGATTAGAAGGAAGGTAGAAAATTGGGAAAGAATTTTTACAAGCAGTCTCTCTGATGAGGGCCTCATTTCTAAAATATATAGAGAATTAAGTCAAATTTATAAGAATGCAAGTCATTCCCCAATTGATAAATGGTCAAAAGATATGAACAGGCAGTTCTCAGCTGAAGAAATTAAAGCCATCTATAGTCATATGAAAAAATGCTCTAAATCACTATTGATTAGAGAAATGCAAATCAAAACCACTCTGAGGTACCACATCACACCAATCAGATTGGTCAAGATGACAAAACAAGAAAATGATAAATGATGGAGAAGATGAGGGAAAATTGGAACACTAATGCATTGTTAGTGGAGTTGTGAAATGATCCAACCATTTTGGAGAGCAATTTGGAACTATGCCCAAAGGGTTATAAAAATGTGTATGCCTTTTGACTCAGCAATAGCACTTCTAGGGCTGTATCCCAAAGAGATCATACAAATGGGAAAAGGACCCACATGTACAAAAATATTTATAGCAGCTCTTTTTGTGGCAGCAAAGAATTGGAAATTGAGAGGATGTCCATCAATTGGGGAATGGCTGAACAAGTTGTGGTATATGAATGTGATGGAATACTATTGTACTATAAGAAATGATGAACAGGCTGACTTCTGAAAAACCTGGAAAGCCTTGTATGGTCTGATGCTGAGTGAAGTGAGCAGAACCAAGAGAATGTTGTACACAATAACAGCCACATTGTACAATGACTAAACTTAACCCTTCCCAGCAATACAAGGATCTAAGACATCTCCAAAGGCCTCATGATGGAAAATGCTATCCACATCCAAAGAAAGAACTATGGAGTTTGAATGCAGATCAAGGCATACTGTTTGCTATTTTTTTTCTTCTGTTGAGTTTTGTTTCCTCTTTCTGGTGGTTCCTCCTGTTGGTTCGAATTCTTACTTACATCACTAATGTGAAAATATATTTAATAGGAATGTATATGTATAGCCTATATCAAATTGTGCACCATCTTGGGGAGGGTGGTGGGGAGAAAAATTTTAAACTCAAAAGCATATGGAAGTGATTGTTGATAAATCAAAATAAATTAACAAAAAAGAAAAGAAAGAAAAAATATAGGACACCATAGATGCAGGAAATGTCTAAATAAAGTAAGGTACACGAATATGATGGAATATCACCATTTCATGAGAAGTAATAAATATGAAGAATTTATATGGGAAAATATGAACTGGTGCAAAGTGAAGTAAGTAGAACCAGAAAAATAATACATACAACTGCAAAAATGTGGGGAGGGGAACAAAGAAAGAAAGAAAGGGAGGGAGAAAAGAAAGAAGAAAGGAAGGAAAGAAGGAAGGGAAGGGAGAAACTGAATAATGTATAATTATAATAATTAAGTGTGGCCCCAAAAAAGATGTGAGAAAATGCATCTGCCTTCACTCTTTGTAGAAAATGGGACTTGGTTGACAATTTGGTTAGTTTCATGAATTGCTTTTTTTTTCCTTTTTTATTCTTTGTTATAAGTAATGACTATCTGGGGAGAGGTAAAGGAGTGATATATTCACAAATAAAGGTGATTAAAAAACAAATACTATTAACAAAATTTTTTAAATTGAATAAAAGGAAAAGTATAAGGCAAATGAGTGGTATCATTATTAAGCCAGGTCAATCAAAGTTAATAGAGTAGCCTGAGATATGAGACCCTTCCTCCCCCTATTCCCAAATCAAGCTTCACAGATCCATTCTGCAACCCTCTTTGTAAACAGGAGACAGTGTGGAGGTAATAAAGAGCACTGAATTTCTATTCAGAGGACTTGGGTTTGCACACTAGCATTGACACTAGCTTATCTGTGTGACCTTGGACTTACAGTAAATAGAACACCACAAATCTGGAAGGCCTGGGTTTAAATCCTACTTTGGACATTTGCTAGCCTGGTGGCAAGTCACAACCTCTCTGAACCTTAGTTTCCTCACCTGTAAAATAAGGGGTTGGAACTCAATGACCTCTGAAGTCTCTTCCAACTCTAAATCTTTGCTCCAAGTGTCTTTTTCAAGCCTCATTTTCCTCAACCATAAAAAGAGAAGGTTGGACTAAATGATCTTACAGACTCCTTCTAGCTCTTAATCTAGGATATTTTATCCCTCCAAAATTTATCTTTAAGGTCCTGCTAACTATGACTTCTTTAAGATAAGGAATCAAGGCAGTATGCTACAATAAAATGAATACTGACTCTAGAGAGAAGACTTCATTCTAATCCCCTATCTGACCCTATTCCCTGCAAGACCTTGGGAAAGTCACTTAACTTCCCTGAATCTCATATTCCTCATAAAAGGAGAGGGTTGGGATACAAGATACCATTAGGTCCCTTCCTGTCCTAAACTGATGAGCCTAAGGGTTCCATCAGCAATGAACAACACACTTCTTCATTTTACAGATGAAGAAAGTGAGGCCCAGAAAGGGAAAGAAACTTGCCCAATAAGCATTTATTAAGGACTTACTTTGTATCAGGCATATAAGTGCTAAGTTTGAGGAATACAAAGAAAGACAAAAACACGTCTGCCCTCAAGGAGCTTACAATCTGATGAGAGAGACAACATGCAAACAACTATGTACAAAAAAAAACAGATATAGACAGAATAAATTAGAGATAATCTCCAAGGCAAGGCACAAACATTACAAAGGAGCAGGAAGATGGTAAAGAGTTAAGTCAGGATCTGAACCTAGGTCTCCCTGACTCCAAATCTGCTGCTCCTTTCACTGGACTTCACTGACTTCAAGGTCATGGTGGCACTCAACACTTTTGACCTCATGCTCCCCTACCTAGAGAAGGGATTCCAGAGGACCTGCTATATGCAAAACTATAGAAGACCATGTCAGTGTGAGGTTTGACGGATAATCCAGGGGAGGAGGAGGGGAGGGTAAGTATACAAACCACCTGCTTGTCTTCTCTTGCTGAGGCTGGTTTTAATTATACTGGTTCAACACATAATTAACACAACCAAGGCTGTCATCCTGATGCTCCAGGGTCCTGGAATTCACAAGGGAACACCTGAATCAAAGCCTCATGGAGGATCTACCTCCTACACATGGCCTTCACACACACACACACACACACACACACACACAAATTGGGGGTGCGAGGGTAGGTGAGGATATGTCTTTATGCTCCTGAGCCATCTTGAAACTGCCTTGAACCTCCTTCAATTGCAAGCTTTGGATCAGTACCATGTAACCCCACTAGCTCCCAATTGTATAGCCCTCCAAGATGTCTGAAGTGAGTGTAGATAGCAGTTATTCCTGTTCTGGCCAGAAACCCCAAGGGTCTTCCCCACCCTGATTGATTCTTTTGTGAAGGCAAACTAGGCCATCTTTTACCTCAATTCTTACCTAGCCTTTAACTCATGAATGGGTATTGCCTCAGACAAACTGAGACCTGAGAAAGACCTTAGCTTAAAAAGGCCAAGGTCTTCCACTGCATCCTGGGCCATCACCAGTCATCCTGAATTGTCTTGCCACTGGACTCCCATGACTGGAGGAGAGAGTGAGGCTGATGGCTACACACCCTGCCTCACTTAAATCCAACTCCACCTGAAAGTCAAAACATCACCTTCCTGATGTCACTAGTTCTCTTCAAGAATAAAGGATGAGCAACCGCAAACAAGTGCTTTCTTTGCAACATCTTTGTAAGGTAGAGAGTACACAGATTGTTCTTACTTCACAGATTAGGAAATAAGCCCATACTACTAGACAGTGGCACTGCGGGGACCTGAATTTAGATTGTTTCACTATGTCCAGTGATCTGTATATTACAATAAAGATGAAAGGTCCTGGAGTCCAAACCCAGTTACACAGCCTATAGAGTCCTCAGCTTCATGATCAAGACACTTAAATGTCTCTAGCCCCAGTTTTCTAATCTGTCAAATGGGGATAAGATCTACCTCACAAGCTTGTTGTATCAAATGAGATAAGAAAGAGAGCTTTGAAAAGTTAAAAGTATTTATACAAAGGCTAGATGTTATTGTTGCTAACAAGTGGGCTTGTAGGACCAGGGCCTCTCCTGGTCCAACTAGAAAGGTCAGATCTAAACAGGAAGCTGCATCCTTTCCTCTTGTGGGGCATGCCCCAGGGGCTGGGAAGTGTAGCCAACCATCCTGTTTCTAAAAAAGAAAACTGGGCTATAGGCAAACACTGACTGATGATGATGATGGTGGTGGTAGTTGTAGTGGTGATGTAGGAAAAATTACTTCCATAGTGAAACCACACCCTAGCTTATCTGCAGGACCTTCTGGTGGTTGGAACCAGATAGCTGAACTAATGAGCAATAAACACCTCAGATGGGTATTATTCAATCCTACCCCTTCCCAGGGCCAGGAAGGCCTGGCACTGCCCCCTGTTCCTCCTTTCCTTCCCAAGAAGGAAAATTTGAGTCCCAGACATTCTTTGCTAGAAACAATCTTTCTCAAGGATGGATCAGTTCTGTTAGGGGGAACACTTGCTGTGGGTAGGTGAGGTGTGGGAGGAAGGGCTTTTACTTACATTTCTAAGTCCCCCTTAGGGGGCACCATCATTAATGCTATTGGGGAGTATGTCACAGACCCTCCTCCTCACCCTGCCCCCCAATCTGAAGGGAATGCTCAGAGGAACTGTGAAGAGAAGAAAGAGATTTACCCAAGAGCCTCTGGGGGTAATCCAGGCTTGTTTCACTTCTCCAGAGAAGGGGCAGCAAAGATCTGAAGCCCTAGAAACTCTGAGGGTATTCAGTTAGTTAAAAAAAAAAAAAAACTCAAACCCAATAAGCATTTGCACAGAGCTTTTCATCGTACAAAGCAATTTCACAACCTTTGTCCCATTTGCTCTTCGCAACAACCTCACACAACCATGTGAGGAAACCAGGGATTATAAACAAACTTGTATTTATTTTGTATTTACTTATTAGGTATGCAAGGTGTTTCCCCTAACAGAAGGTCAGCTCCTCAAGAACTTCTGTACCCCCAGCGCCTACCACAGTGTCTGACACATCACAAGTGCTTAATGCTGGCTGATTGCCTGTGAACCACACATTGAGGGCTCTTGCCTTTCACCTCTCTTTTGGTCCAGTCTGAGGCAAGAGACCATTAGCATTCCTGTCCCTCCCAGCAGAAAGGGAGCTGGGGCTAGGCGGAGATGAAGTGGCCCAGAAATGATCCAAAGGAAGGTAACCTAATTCACTGCCTCACTACTGTTATGTCAGGAAATGAAATCCATCCATCCATCCTTCCATATATGACCCACCCTATAAAAATAAAATCACACCCAGAATGGCCACCCTGGGGGAGGCCATAGACTAAGAGAGGGGAAGAGGAGGGAGATGGACATGATTCCAGGAACCATGATGGGCCCCCAGATAATGGGCCTCACACATCCTGTTATGTGTCTATCCCCCATTAAGTATGTCACTGATAGTCACAGACAATGCCCAAGGTCACCAGGAAGCTGGCTGGGGTGGACCATCCCCAGCCAGGTGAAGGGGAGCTCTGGGGAATTGGCCATGGTTATAACAACCACCACTCCTATTCCTGTAGGCCTTTACAGCTTACAAATCTCTTTTCTTACAACCACACAGGGGTTCCAGAGCACAGGTATTGTTATCCACATCTTACAGATCAGGAAACTGAAGCTCAGAGGTAAAACAACATGTCCAGAGGCACACAGCTTACAAATTTATAGGATTTAAGGCTCAAAGGAGCTTAGAAATCTAGTCCAACTCCTTCATTTTACAGAAAAAGAAACTGAGGCTCAGAGACGTGATGGAACTTACAGGATCATGGACCACAGAATTAGGGACATTTAATACCACTGAGTCCAATTCCCTTATTTCGCAAACAAGGAAACTGAAGCTGAGAAGTTAAGTGAGTTGCCCAGGGTAAGTTGTCCAACTATTAAGTGTCTGAGGTAGGATTTGAACTTGAGTCTCCCTGACTCCAAGTCCAGTGCTCTATCCACTTAGCCACCTGGCTGCCTCTAGCTTACCCAAAATCACACAAGTGATGATGGCTCACATTTATATGGCACTTTGAACAGTTAACAAAGCACTTGCCTCACAACACTGAGGTAATAGTGCAAATACTATCCTTATTTTACATATGAGGAAACTGAGGTCTAGCGACTTCATCAGGGTCTCTCAGGTAATAAATATCAAAGATGGGATTTAAAACCAGGTCCCCTGACAGCAAAGCCAGTGCTCTTCCCATTATGCCAAGCAGGAAGCAGGATTCGAATAAGGGTCATCCAGCTCTTTCCACGACATCAAGATGCCTCTTGAAAGAGCCTGTGCTCAAACCCAAGCCTTTCCCTCTGGAATCCAACGCCCTTTTTCAGATGGGAAGATCAGCAGTCGTGGTTGTGGGTAGGACACCAAGGCCAGGCTGGGATTGGACGGGTCGTCTCTCCATTCTTGTTGGTTGTATGTGGGGTTCCTCTTCTCTTCCATTTCCTCTTCATCGCCAAGGATGATTTGGGCTTCTCTTCAGCTCAGTTGGAGAGGCAGTGTGGTTTAGAGGGAACATCACTGGGCCTGGAGTCAGGAGCCCCGAGTTCCTATCCTGGCCACATGAAAGCCCCTTCATCTGTCTAGGCCTTCATTGCCTCAACTGTACAATGGCAGTGGGAGTGTTGGCTCTGACACTTTCACATGGCTGTAATGAGGAGAGCACTTTGTCAAGCCTAAAGCCTTCTAGATATAAGAACTCTGTCATGGGGGGGAGGGGTCAGGCATGGTGGGGAAACTGAGGCACAAAGAGGGACAGGAGATGGCTGTGCTGTCTTGCTACTCCCACCCGGGCCCTCAGCTGCTTGGACTGGAAATGAGATGTAATAGGATTAGAGCTGGATGGGACTCCAGAGGTCACCCAGTCCATTCTCCCTTCCTCACCCCCTCCCTCACCTTACAGAAGAGGAACTGAGGCCTAGAGATGGGAAGTGACTCAAGTCATACAGGCAGTAGCAGAGTCAGTATTTGAACCCAGGTCCCAAGCCCAAGCCCACCCCCTACTGCTGCTACTGCTTTAACCCTGGTTAAATAGAAAGGGCTGCATAAGAGAAATGGAAGGTCAGGGGAAGGACGGGGGCTGTCAAGAGGGGAAACAGAGGCCACCTCCCATGCTATCCCCACCTTACTCTGGCCTCACCCACAATCCTCTTCAAGCCCTGTCTCCCAACTCAAGTTGTTAATGCTCTCCACAAATCACTTTGTATTAAATTTATGCGCATCTTATATTAACAATTTTCATCCGTGTTGTTCCCTTCCCTCCTCACTTCCCCCCAAAGAAAAGGGATTTGTCTCTGGTTTGTCTTTGTATCCCCAGCACTGAGCACAATACCTGGCCCACAGTAGGCACTTAATAAATGCTTGTTCTAGTGAACCACATACAAGGTCATACAAACCAAATGGAGATTCCCTTTCTCTATCCAGGGTCCCAGCTGTTGTCCTGATAGCCAGACTTTAACTGGACAGGGTATCTGGGCAACTTCTGGGCCAGGATCCCTCAAGAAGAGAATTAGAAATGATCATAGCCCTTAAGACCTAACCCAGGGCTGACTGGGCTTCCTGAACAGCCTAGCCCCCCAGGCCTGACCAGAGGACACTTTCCCAATTCCATCCCCTCCCCAGAAAGGAACTCCAACACAAGGGTGACATCATCCACAGAGCCAGGATTTAAGAATAATAATAATAATTAATAAATATGTTAAATAACATTTAAAACAATAAATAGAAAAATAAACTGATAAATAAATCAAAGTACAAAATGCTTCCAAACTGCAACAGAAAAAAAAAAAGACAGACGGACAGACAGACACTTAATTGAGTAGCTTCAAATGTGATCACAAATGATCTCTTTTCACAGTTCACAGCTTTGCTCCCTCCTCTCCCAAGTGCCCTCTTCCCAGAAGGCTGGCTCCAGGAGACCGCAAGCCCAGTAGTGAGTATCTTGGTGAACCCCAGCATGCATCAGGGCATGATGCTTCCTTCCCCAGTACCCTCCGGCAAAGCAGCAGCAAACCCTCTAGAGAGGAGAGTTAAGGAAAATGGATCAAGGAACCAGGAGCGGGAACCAATGGCTGAAATCTCCTTGGATGGAGACTGAAAAGGAAGAGGAGGACCATAGGAAGGCACATTCTGGGCCATGACGAATGGGCCTCTCCCTACAGCGGCAGGTCAGTACTGTTGTGGCGGGTTTTCCGAGAAGTGCCATCATCTCGGGGCAGTGCCCTTTGCAGGCTGGACATTGCTGCCGTCTTTTTAAGGTCAATCACAGCGTAAGAATCTGACCGACGGGTAGGATGGGCAGAGGACACTGGAGGACGAGGAGCTGGGGGGCTCTGGTGTTCCTTGGGGCGGTCCCCAGCCCAGCCCTTCAGTTCCACCTGAATGTAGTTCAGCTGTCGTGGTGGTTCTGGGCCTGGCCGGCGGAAGTCAAAGTTGAATACTTGGGGAGATCCCCGGCGGCGGGACAGTGGCACAGGGAAGTTGATGTGACTTCGGGGGGCAGCCCGAGCATTTATGTAGTTCTGGAGTGGGGTCTCATCCTCATCACCACCGTCAGGGTAGCCATTAGAGGAAGGGGTCAGCCCATCCCTGGAGTCCCCATCATCGTCATCTCCTAGCTGCTGAGCCTGGCTCTCCCACACAGGTGGCAGTGAGGGCAGGTTCTCATAGTGCAGCAGAGCTGCCCGTCGCTGGGAGAAGCCATTCCAGCTCAGCTCCTCCTGGCTCAGTCTCCAGCTCCCACCACGGGACAGCCCCCCACCAGTGACATTCTCATATGTACACTTGGGCTGGGCCAGACACTCAGCTGGGCACTCGTTGTTGTTGTTGTGGGCTGGGCCACCCTGCTGGCCAGAACAGAGGGGACCCCCACATTCTGGCCCAGGGCTGCCACAGTAACCCTGACACTTCACCACATGACGGAGGGCGGAGCTTGGGTCCAGGACAAACTTCACCTGACCTGGCTGCAGGAACACTTTGGGGTCTCGGCTGTCTAGGACACAGCTTCGAGCCCTCGAAGGGAAGCCTACCCGACCTTCAGGCAATGGCTGTAGGCAGCGCCGGCCCCTTCTGTCTTCCTCATTTCCAGGTGTGTTGACGTAGGTGTGGGACTAAAAAAAATAAAAGCAAAATGCATGAAACCAGGGGAGAGCTGAGAGGGTCAGAGAGTGAAAATAACTTCTCCAAAGAGTAAGAGACAAGGGCTGGATCCATAATTGCATAGAGATAGGGAACTCACAGGTGAAGGAGCTCCCTCCACAAGTACGGGTTGTCAGCCTCCCCTCTCTGAAACATCTAGTCTTAGAGAGTTTCCTAGAACACTGAGAGTTTAAGTGACTTGACCAGGTTCATACAGCAAGATGTGCTGGAGGCAGGACTTAAACCCAGGTCTTCCTGGTTCCTAGGCAGACTTTCTTTCCATGACATCATGAAGCCTCCAAAAAGAACTGAATAAAAAAGATGAGGGGGGGAAAGAAAGAAAAGAAGTACCAAAAGCCAGGGGGTAGAGGGACAGACTGGGGTCAGAAAGAGAAAGCTGGCATCTTCTCCAACTCCAACCCCTCCAATAAAGCCTCCTCCCCTCCCCTTTCTTCTCCTGTCACAAGGTTCCCAATGGAGAGAACAGCCAAGCTCCCTCGGTGCTTCCTAACCCGGCTCCTGCCAATGAGCCCAAAGCCAGAGCTTAGCAGCCGATCGGCACTCACCTGCTCCTCGGGGGCAATAAGGGCATGAGTAGACTCCTCTCCAAGGGAAGAGTGTCGCAAGCTGCTCATAGAGGTGGGGCGAGGGGTAGAGTACGGTGGGCCATCCCCAGGGAAGCTGGGGAAGCCATTGGAGAAGCCAGACACAGTGTAGCCCAGAGCTAGAAGGAAGAAGAGGTCCCACCAAGGGCAGAGCTAAAGGCAACCTTGCAGCATTTCCTAGACAAGCATCCCTCCAGAAGGAAAGATCCATCATCCCCTGCCAGACACTAATCTTCCTTGTGCAGGGTTCTAATCAGTGGTTCATAAGTTTTCTGTAGCTCTCCATTACCTACTAAGTAAAGTTCCAACTCGTTTGTTTGGTATTTGAAGCCCTCCAACATACGGTGCCACTAGACAACCCTGGCTTTGCTGCTTGTTACTTCCTTCCAAAGTCTATGGTCCAATCAAACTTCAGAATATGCCTTGAACTTTCCCACTCCCACACCTTTGCTCATGCTTCTCCTTCTACCTACTATGTCTTCCTACCCAAATTTACCTGTCAAACTCCCCCCTTTTTTAAAGCTCACTCCAAGCCCACCTCCAACACAAAGCCTTCTCCAACCCACCCAGCCCAGAATGATCTCTAATCTCTTCACTCCCAGAACAAGAGTGATTAGTCCTGCACACTCTGGGCACTTTGGGGTGGGTCAGGATCTGTGATTGTTCTCTATTAACACAAAGAAATTTCAGGGAGGAAATTCCCTACCCAAGGGTGGGGAACCTGTGGGCCTATACCAATATCCATCTGTCATGGTTCTGCAACTTCTAGTTACAGAAGAATTACCTGCAGCACTGAGAGGTTGAGTGACTTGCTAAGGGTCACACAGCACAGAGGTATCCCCCCAAGGTGGGACTCAGGTATTCCTGACTCCAAGACTAGCCCTCCATCCAGTCTGCAACAGGCCATCTCATGTAATGCTTATTAATGGACAAACTGAACAGCTGCACTGACATTTACAGGGCATTTCCCTGTGTACATGGTGTGTGTGTGTGTGTGTGTGTGTGCGCGCGCGTGCGCGTGTGTGTGTGTGTGTGTGGGGGGGTGTGTGTCTATCTATCTTGTCTTTTAGTGAGCTTATCATAAGTGCTTAGCACAGTGCCTAACACACAGTAGGCACTTAATAAATGTTAATTGATTAGTTGAGGGGAGGGCAGGCACATTTCACATTCCATGTGAATTCCCCAGACCACAGTAATGCACAGCACAGAGGAGGTGCTCAGTAAATGGTGACAACAATAGTCCACATCCACATGGTGCATTGTGGATTATGATGCACTTTAGGTTTTGGTAAGCTTCTGGTTTTATAACACCTTCCAAAAGGTAAGCAGAAGAGGATTTATTATTCACATTTTATAGATGCAGAAACTGAGACTCATAAAGGTTAAGTGACTTGCCAAGGTCACACTGGAAGTGTTAAAGGTGGAATTTGAATTCAGGCCTCCTGGTTCCAAATCCAGTGCTCTTTCCACTAACCCTCAAGCAGGTGCTTGATGAATGAATAAAGATCAGTGTCCCACCTCTCCAGAAACTCATACCTGACAGAGATGGCAGTTAAGAAAGGTATAGTTGGCTGGAACCCAGTTTCAGACAGAGGAGTTCTAGGATGCTGGTACCATGAAAATCCATTATCTCTTTTCTGGGTCCCCAACCATCAATTAGGGCATGATATTGCACAGTACCCTGGTGAGCTGGGCCCTGTGCCCTACCTATCCTTAAGGACTAAGCACTATTGTTCTTGATCTTCCCAGGTTCAGCCTTCCCTGCCCCCTCCCCAAGGCCACTGGGTGTGAGGAGCTGAGGAGAGCCTCACCATTGGCAGCATGGGGGGTCTGGGGCAGGCCCATTTCGGCTGAGTGGCTGCTTCGGGTGACAATGACCGGCTCTTCCATCACGCTGATGCTGTTGCACTGCATGAGATCCTGCAGCAGGTTGAAGAGCTCCTCAGCCCGAGAGCACTTGAATGCAAAGATGCCTGTCCAAGGAGGGAAAGAGGGCATATTACTTGTGGCTGGGTGACTCTGGACGTGTCACTTCACCTCCCTGAGCCTCAGTTTCTTAGTTTTCAAAATGAGAACAATACATGTGCGGCCCCAAAGTGTTCTTGTGAGCAAAGCACCTACTGTACTTTCATACGTCAATGTCAAACCCTGGGGATTCTGCTGGACTGGGAATCTCTCCACTGATGCAGGTAGCATCTCAGCTCTAACTTGCAGTCTTAGAGAGATGCCTGAGGCTCAGAAGGATCAGTGAAGGGACTTGCCTGTGAGGTGAGGTTCAAACCCAAGTCTTCCTGACTACAACAAGACCAGCGCCCTGTTCTCACCACCCACTGGCCTCTCGTCAATCTTAAAAACATTCTTTAAATGTGAGCTATCAACAAGGATTCCCCACTTTCCAGACAATTCGTAGCTATGGAAGGAACAGAGTGACCACCTAGGAAGGCCAGGGAAGCTGCCACAACACATGCTAAGTATGGAGTTCAGTATGTTTTCAACCTAAACCAGGGGTTCTTAACCTAACAACCAGGGATAGATTTCAAGGGGTATAAAAAAATCTATCTTTATCCTCAGTGACATTTGATTTCCTTTGTAATCCTCTGTATTTTATTTTACACATTCAAAAATATTATTCTGAGAAGTGGTTCACAGGTTTCATTGGAGTGCCCACCTGGGGTGGGGAAAATGCGGCCTCAAGGCCACATGTGGCCTTCTAGGTCCTTGTGTGTAGCCTTTTGACTGAGTCCAAGTTTTAGAGAACTAATTCTTTTATTAAGGGGATTTGTTCCGTGAAGTTTGGATTCAGTCAAAGGGCTGCACAAAGGGCTGAGGACCTAGAGGGTCCTCAGGCTGCCTCAGGCTGTGGCCTCAAGACTGCAGGTTCCCCACCCCTGGAAGGGTCCATGGCACAGAAACGGTGAAGAACTCCAGATGCAGATGATAAGACTACAAACTGCTCATAACATGGAAGGATGGCATCTGAATACTGCTCTCCCTCAAAATACCCCCACCAACCCCAAGTCATAGCCCTGGCACCCAGTGTTTCTAGAAGCCCAATCAGCTGCCCAAATGAGATTTCACCTCCAAATCACAGGAACAATCACCATCCCAGCCTTCCTAAGGAAAGAGGATGCACAAAAACATGATGCTGGATATTTATTTTTTTCTGAATGCTATACCATTTTCACTGGGGTAGAGAGTGGGGAGGGAAGAAATAAACTCAGACAGGAAAAGTGTACCAAATGATATCTGCCCATACTTTGTGCCCCTGACTTCTTACCCACTGGGCCTAATCAATCAATCCATCAATAAGCATTTAATGGGCCCCACACAATACTCTCTCTCCATTACACCAAATGTCTACCAACTCTGGGGAGCACCTCCATGGCTAGAGGACAAATTGGAAGGGGTAGTCAAAGGAAAAACACCCTGTGACCTGGGTGGGCTAGCCTCAGCAGCTGGCACCTCCCTAACTGACCACTTTATCCAATGAGAGAAGACGTCCTCCCTCCCTGTTCCACTCCATCCACAGCAAAGGCTTGAGAACTGGAAAGAGCCATAGAAGCCATCTAGCCAGACTCTCTCATTTTACTTTATTTTGCACTGGGGACACTAGTTTATTAAAGTTGTGATGCACAAAAAAAGAGGTCTTTGGAGTTTGTAAAAACCTGGCATCGTCTCCTCTACCACAGTTTTCTTTTGTTTGCTGCCCTTGAGCCCTTGGGCTGGGGTCAGTTTGGCGCTTCCCCATGAGATGGCTATGGAGACTCCATCCAGCCCTTACTTCCTCTTTCCATCCAGACTTTCCTTTTTTTGCCACTTAGAGCCATTCATTTTATAAATGAAGAAACAGAGGATGAGAGAAAGAATCCCCAAGATCATACACAACAGTGAGCAACAGAGCTGGGATTCAAGTCTAGGCTAACTCCAGCTCCAGAGTTCTTCCCATCAGGCCTTGCTGCCTGTCAAATCCTCCCCCATCTTCTAACGCTACTCAAAGCCTACTAGGCTCCTCTGAGAAAAGCTCTATAGCCTAGAGTGATCTCCCCCCTTGTCTTAATGCAACTCCTAAAACATATGGCAAGGGAGCTTAGTCTCCCTTGCCCACAGATGTAGTGCTTTCACCTCCTCTGAGGTGTGGAGGCAGATTGTGTGGAATGCCTACGTGATCACAGCCTGGGACTGGGTCAAACCACCTGAGGGAGGGAGCCAGACAAAGCCATGGAAACGGCCCAAGGGTGCAAACAAGCTAATTCATCATTCTCCAAGAACCCCAAAGCTTCAGTGCACTACAAATGTGGCTGTGGAATAACATCTTGAGTTTTTTTTGCCAGTGTCTATAAAGGGGACAATGACAGTAACCATGGCAAAGAGAGGCACAAGGACAGGTGGTACGGAAAGCAGGGACTAGACAGGTAATTCCATCAGTGAAGGGAATTTAGTGAGGAAGCTCCCTTTTCCAACAGAGATCAACAACTGTTTTGCAAGTTAAGTCTTAGAGAGGTGCCTGGGGCAGAGATAGGTTCAGCAATTTGTCCAGTGTCACACAGCCAGTATGTGTCACAGATACAATGGAAGCCCTTCCAACTTGTGAGACATTACTACAGCTTACACTGAGTTATCACCTGGAGATCACCTAACTCAACCTCCTCTTCACTGTATAGGAGGGGAAACTGAGGTCCAGAAAGGTGAAGAGAATGGTCCAAGGTCACCCACAGGAAACGAGTAGCAGAGGCAGAATTTGAACTTGGGTCTTTGGACTTAAGAGTTTGTTCTCTTTCTACTTCACCACCCTGCTTCATTTTGTTCAGTCTTTGCACATGACACAATGAACACATTTCCAAACACTCCCCCAAATAATTTTGAGTGCCCTAAAAATATTTTTAAAAGAAGCATCAAACCCCAGATCTACTATCCTAGCTAGATCAACAGCCTTGCAAAAGGGAGATGGGCATGAAATACCCAAAAGCTGGTCTGCCAAGAGAGGAGAAGAAAGCCTCCTTCGACTTCATTAAGCAGGAGCCCAGGAACTTGGGTTTTTGCTGTTGTTGTTGTTCTGTTTTTAAATATTTTGATAGAAAAACCTGAGAAGACTTAAATGAACTGATGCAAAGGGAAGTGAGTAGAACCAGGAGAACACTATACACAGGAACAATAAAATTGAAACAATGATCAACAGTGAAAGACTTAGCTACTCTTATTAAGACTACAATCCAAGACAATTCCAAAAGACCATGAGGAGACCCACCTTCAGAGAGAGAACTGATGAACTCTGAGTGCAGAGAGAAGCATAATTTTTTAAAAACTTTCTTTATTTTTATTATTTCATTGTGTTTTTGTTTTCTTTTGCAATATGGCTAATATGGAAATGTTTTTGCTTGACCTTACATTTATAATCAAAATCAAAGTGCTTGTCTTCGCAAGGAGGGGAGAAAGGTGGGAGGGAAGTAATGAATTTGGAACTCAAAAGTCTAAAAAATGATTGTTAAAAGTTTTTTTTACACATAATTGGGAAATACTTAATGAAATAAAAATAATTTTTAAAATATTTTGATAACCATATTTCAATATAATTGGTTTCCTCTATAATCCTATGTACTCTATTTCAAGAATTTAAAAACATTTTTCTAAGAAGGGATTCCTAGGCTTCATCAGCCCATTATAGGGGTCCATGATACAGAAAAGCTGTGCAATAAGGTCCTCCCCTGGCAACCCTGGCAATCTCCTTCCTCTCTCTCTCTCTCTCTCTCTCTCTCACTCTCTCTCTCTCTCTCTCTCTTCTCGCACTCTCCCCCTTACAACTCCAGTCCTTGCTGCTCTCTTCCAAAAGGTCATAGGACAGACATGGCTCTGGCTGGTCAGTCACACCCACTCACCCGAGCCCACCATGTCCTTTCACTCAGAGCTAGGATTTGAACCCAGGCTATGTGACTACAAAGCCAGTGCTTTCCCCATTAAACCACACTGTTGGCCTGTAATGTTCCTTCTGCCTTTCACATCCTGACATAAGCTCGGACCTTTCACTGAGCCACGTGGAGGTGGCCCAATGACGGCTCTGCTCTGAATCCCCACACCCCTGCAGGTTGTGGCCTACTTCAGCGAGGGTCCCCAGGTCCCAGGTCCAGAAGTAGCAAGCCAAGAACAGAAATGTGCCCATGCAGCCACGAGAAGAGAGGCTGGTGCTCACCCTGTCCAGTCTGGCAGCGTCGGCCACTCTCAAAGGAGAAGAGGTTGGAGTCGAAGCCGTATCGCCGCAGGCAAAGGTAGGGCCACCGCACAGCATCACGTCTGTGGAGGTGCAGCACCAGCTCCCTCTGGGTCAGCTCCATCACCCCAGAGCCCAGCTCCATCCCCTCATCATCCACATTTATTACCTGGGTGTAGAGGGAAAGATCAATTTGGAGAGCACGGGAGCAATCACTGGAGCAAAGGAGGAAGCAATCATGTGCTAGTGGAGAGATTCGGAGGGCCAATTTTGGGATTTAGAACTGAAAGGGACCTTAGACTATCACAGCACCATAGAGTGTTGGAGCTGGATGGATTTAAACATCACTGGAACAGAAATTTAGAGCTGGAGAGATCTCAGAGGCCATCACGTCCAACTCTTTCATTTTACAGGTGAGGAAACTGAGGCTGAGGTTCAGAAATGTGAAGTGACTTACCCACAGTCACATAGCTAACAAACAAGAGAGCCAAGACTAAAACCCATGTGTTCTGACTCCAGATGTGGTGTTCATCCTACTGCAGCACTGCTTGTCAAGAGAACTGAGTTCTAGTCCCAACTAAGACGGACTCGCTATGTGGCTCTGGGAAAATCACTTCCCCTCTTCAGCTTCAGTTTTCACTTAAAATGAAGAATCTTGGACTAAGTTAATGAGAGCCTTGGACTAAATTAATTATCTTTCAGGTCTTATCCAGCTGTGACCCTCTATGGTTTTAGCACGGGAATCGTGGTACAATTCCTTAAAAGGAAAGAAAAGTGGATTTGGAATTAGAGGGGCTGGGTTCAAATCTTAGCTCTTTTACCAATTATCTGTGGAACTCTGAGCCACACACAACTTGTCTAGGCCTCTGTTTCCTCCTCTAGGCCTCCTCCTTATGAGGGTGGATGAGATTATTTCTAAAGTCTCTTCCAATGATAATATTTTGTGATTCTAGGATCCTGAACCTCAGTCTTCTTCACATGCCCACACTGGTCATTACCAGGGTGCAGGGTGGCAATTTAGGGGCTTTTTTTTTTGGAGGGGGCAGAGAGTCAAGAAGAAGGTGAAGACAAAAGTAGAAAGTGGTACTGACTGTCTCCTCCCTTCTCCTCCCCAAAGCTGCACTCCTTTGAGACAAGGGCTCCCTCTTCAGATGGGTAGTAAAGCAAGTCCCAACTTCAATGACCACTAGGAATGGGAAGGGGGCTCCTCCTACAGGTAGAAGAGAGTTCCTTGGTTCATATACGAGCCAACAACAGTCACGTCCTCTTGTGGGACTGAAGTGACTCCTCCTCACCATGCCTTGATTCTGGAGCACCTCCATTGATGGCCCAAGAGGTTCCCCAGGAACGGGAAGAGGTAAGTGGTGGTAGGGGGAGGAAGGGCAGCGAGGAGGGAAGGTACCTTGAATTTAGTAGGATGGTTGTTTGGTACACTGTCTCTGTAGAGGCAGCCAAGGCAGCTTCCCATGATGTCAGAACAGCTGGTCAGCCCTGGGACAAAAATGCAGGACAGAGGTAGTAAGCAGATCATGAGGCAGAGTCCTAGAATATACTCCACTCATGAGTATGGAATCCCAAACAGAGCATCGTAGTGGAAGCTGGGTTTTCTACTCCCTGCACCTCTGCCTCTCTGATCCAATTCAGCAAGCATCTATTGTGCCAAGCACTATGCTAGGTACTATGAATACAAAGGCAAAATAAGAAACGGTTCCTGACCTCACACATGTTATATATTTGTTTGTCCCAAATATTTTTTTTGTGGGGGGGGCTAGGCAATGGGGTTAAGTAACTTGCCCAGAGTCACACAACTAGTAAGTGTCAAATGTCTGAGATCGGATTTGAACTCAGGTCTTCCTGACTCCAGGGCCGGTGCTCTATCCACTGTGCCACCTAGCTGCCCCTGTTTGTTTTTTAAGACAGGTCTGTGATTTTTATCAGCATAAAGAATTCCCAATGAGGAAACTCCATCTACCAATATAGATCTTTACCTCCTCTGCAACTTGCAGAGGTCTCTGAGAGGTTAAGTGACTTGCCAAGAGTCACACAGCCAAAATATGTCAGAGATGAGGCTTGATCTCAGGCCTACTTGCCTCCAGGGCTGGTTCTCTATCCAATGGAGAGAATTCCACCAAGTGCAGAATAAAGTTTTGAAAGTCTAGATCCTGTCCTTATTTGTTCATACATGCCTGTTTTGTTTTTGTTCATCTCTTTCTGCCATATGAGACTTGGATGCTAGCCTGTCCTGTCGTTTCCCTGGCCCATCCTGCCCTACAAAACCCAGCCATGGGCTGGCAGAAACTCTCACAGAGCAGACTCAGCTTCTCATTCCTTCCTCAGTCTACAGGTTGGGAGGATCCAGGTTAAATGTAGCAAACATTAGATCTCGTGAACAAGGGAAATGAATGAAGGGGAGGCAAGGTGGGAAGGTACTACAAATGCCAGGACCACTTCTTCCATAAAGTCTTCCCTGAAATGCTCAGCTAAAAGTTGAGATTGGCCCTCAAATTTCTCATGTCATTTTGCCTGGACCTCTTCTCTGTCCTAATAACCTTTTTCCTTGTATCTCAATCATTTGCACATGTTCCCCTTCTCCTCCCATTAGACAGGAAGCTCCACACAGACACCTCTGTGTCTGAAAGAACTTCGGATTTCCAGGACTAGCACAGCACTGTGTACACACAAACACATACACACACACACACACACACACACACACACACACACACACAGAAGGTGCTCAATAAATCTCTTTTTTTTTTTAAGGCAATTGGGGTTAAGTGACTTGCCCAGGTTCACACAGCTAGTAAGTGTCAAGTGTTTGGTCTGTGGCCAAATTTGAACTCAGGTCCTCCTGACTTCAGGGCTGGTGCTCTATCCACTGCACCACCTAGCTGCCCCTCAATAATCTTTAATGGACTGAACTAAACCCAAGCTTGGAACTAAGCTAGAATGGGTTGAACCAAGAGAATAGACAAAAGTTGAGAAGTCACTAGCAGATAAGTATTATCTACATGACTACCATTCCCCTGGTTCCACCCCGAAGTTCTATTTTAACTGGAAAAGCATTGAGCATCAAGTCCTGAGTAATCTCCCCTTACCCCTCAGCATAGAGTTCTTACCTCACCCAGGCCATTGGGGAGCTGACCACAGGAAGGGGATGGGAGAGGACTCCCACTTTATCCCCACAATCCTCAGTGGGGAATCATGGTAGCCACCTTGCAGAGAAGTCACCCAGGCTTCATCTGGGACAGACCCAGAGTTCACCTAGCAAAGGAAATAATGGGACAGCAGGTTCAGCCAGAGACCTTTCATCCCTAGCCCAGAGGTTATGATTGTCAAGGAAAACACCTTGCTCCAAATCTTAATGCTAGGAAAACCATCTTTTATCTATGAAACACATTCAACTTTTCAAAGAACTTTTGTGAGACAGATAAGGCAAGAATTATTTGTTTCTTATGGAGAGACAAGTTTTCCTTCCAATTCCATTTCCTGGAGCCCTATAAAGGTGCTCCCTTATTTAAGATCTTATAGTGCCTGGGTCCTCTGGCCACGGGACCAATACTACCTGAATCTCAGAGTGTGCAAGCCCTAGACATCTACAAAGTTGGGAAGGGGAAAAGTATTTATATAGAACCTATAATGTGACAGACACTGCGCTTTCTAAAAACATTATCTCATTTGGTCTTCACAACAACCCTGAGAAATAGGTTCTATTACTATCCCTATTTTACAATTGAGGAAACTGGGGCAAACAGGCAAAGTTACTTGCCCAAGTTTCTAAGCTAGTTTCTAAGTGGATTTGTAATCAGGTCTTCCTAACTTCCAGGAAGAAGCCATCTGAATAGGAGGGAGGGAAAATAACCCCCAAACCCTCAGTCGGTTGAAATTGTACCCTCTTGTTTTATTAGTTTCTCATAAAACAGAGCTATAAGATACATTAAAGATCATCTAGTTCCAGCTAGATGTACTTTGTAACACTGTTCCAAATGGGAAAATTGAGATTTGTAATATTGCTCCAAATGAGCAAATAACTTCCTCCATGTCATACAATGATGGCAACAGAGCTGGGATTTGACTTGAGATCTTCACTCCAAATCTAGTGCTCTTTCCATTACATTCGACAACACATCACAAGAAATACTTTGTTTTCTAAATCAATCCAATTCATAACAGTAACAAATATGCTTTTAGACTATTTCTGTTCCGAAACAGACCCTGCCTATGCCCAACTGTCTCCCAAAATTTCTGTGCAACCTACCTGACACTTCCATGAACCCTTTTGACCAGGAGAGAGAGACAGTGTGTGTGTGTGTGTGTGTGTGTATGTGTGAGAGAGAGTGAGAGAGAGAGAGACAGAGACAGAGACAGAGAGACAGAGAGACAGAGAGATATCAGGACTGTTACCTAGCGAAACTTGCCAGACAAGATGATCAAAGGTCCCTTTGGGTGATAACATGGTAAAAGAAAGAGCACAAGCCAGGGAAACGGGTGCCTGGGGTTTGAGTACTTGCCCTGACTAGCTGCATAGACTTTAGGCAAGTTACTTTTCTTCTCTAGGCCTCAGTTTCTTCCTTTGTTGGGATGAGATGAAGTCGCTTCCAGCTCTAATGTTTTATATGCTGTGTTTTATATTCTAACATTTTATGTTCTAAAGTTCCTTCTAGCCCTATCATTTTAAGTTATTTTCTGTCATTCCATGTTCTAAGGTCCATTTCAGTCCTGTTTTTCCATCTCCAACATCCCAAGCTCTGTGTTTTAACATTCTATGCTTTGCTTACAATCTTATGTTGGGTGCTCCAATATTCTTTGGCCGAGGCGTCAATCATGCCAGTGGCCAGAACCAATTAAAATGTAATTAGGAAATATTTAGCAAAATAAATAAAAATATAAGAAAACAAACAAACACAGACATCATTACATTTTAAAACGAAGTTGATATGTAGCCCACAGGGGTCCTTATGAATGCTTCAGTGGCCCCCTTTCTTTTTGAGTTTGACACTACTACTTTAAGGTACATTCCAATCCTGGCATTCTATCGTCTTAGGGTCTAACATTCTATGTTCTGAGGTCTCTTCCAGCTCTGCTATTCTATGTCCATTCTAACATTCTAGGTTCTCAGGTCCCTTCCAGTTCTGCCATTCTATCTATGTCTGTTCTAACAGTCCAGGTTCTCAGGTCCCTCCCAGCTCTGCCATTCTGGGTCTGTTCTAAC
>NW_020954604.1:13187462-13198700 GCF_900497805.2 Vombatus ursinus | reverse complement strand
TCTAGGTTCTCAGGCCCTCTGCAGCCCTGACAGCCCCTGCTCAGCTCCAGCCTTAGTCTCCAAGCCTCCCGGCCCCCTGCCTGGCAGGGAAGAGGTCCAGCTCCGAGACCTGAGGAATGGAGGAGGCCGTCCTGGTGCCCCCCTGCTCAGGCCGGGCCGGGCTGGAGATGCCGGGGTGAGGGCGGGTGGGGGTGTCCTCCCCGGGCCCCGGCCCTCAGGGATGCCCGCAAGGACGGGGGGCGGGTCCTTCCTCCCTCCGGCCTCCAAGCCAGGCCCGGCTCCTCCAACACTCAAGGCCAAGGGCAGCTCCCCGAGGGCGGAGAGGAAGAGGAGGAGGGGGCGGCCCGGGCCCGGCGCGCCCCGGACTCACATCGCCCCGCAGTCCAGGCGGAGCCAGGGGCCCCGCTCCCGGCTCCTGGGTCGGGTTGGGTCGGGTCGGGTCCGGTTCCAGCGCCGGCCCCAGAGCTGAGGCCTCCACGCCCCGCCCCTCCCCTCCCCTCCCTCCGCAGCTGCAGCTACTGCTGCCGCCGCCGCCGCTACCGCCGCCACTGCCGCAGCCGCTGGGGTCAGAGGTCGCCCCGATCGTACCAACGAGACGCGAGCAGCAGGCCCGGGGCGCAGAGAGCAGAGCGTAGCCTGGAAGGTCTCCCTCTAGAGGACGCAGCGGCGGCTGCAAGCAGCGAGGGGCGCAGGAGGCCGCCAGAGGGCGCTAGAGGCTGAGCCTACCAGCGTTCATTAACAAAAGGCATAATAATTGCATTTGTATAGCCCCTTAAGGTTGGCAGAGTGCTTTACAAATATCACTTGAGATAGAGGTGCTATTATTATCCCCATTTTACAAAGGAGGAAAATGAGGCAGTTAAAGGTGAAGTGACTTGCCAGGATCACACAGGTGGGAAAGCACTGAGGGGTAGGTAGACTGGAAAAATCTCCTGCTGGGATTTTGTCTGAGTCTTAAAGGAGGCAGGAGGCAAAGCGAAGGCGGAAGAGCATCCCAGACAGGGGAGCGATCAATGACAAGATATAGGGATGGAGTGTAGTATGAGAAGAACGTTAAAGTACTCCAGCATTGCTGGATTCTGGAGAGTGATGAAACGGAACCAGATTGGAAAGGTATCAAAGGGCAGATTGTGAAGGGCTTTAAATGCCCAAAAAAGGACTTTATATTTGATGCTGGAGGTAATAGAGAATATATAATAATAAATAGGGATGTATGGGATGTTCAGGGAAAACTAGCACCTCTAGTGTGAGGATTTGCTAAGCCTATTCAGAGTGATAAGCACATCACCTTTGGTGTTCACCTGTCACCCAATTCTCACCTGTGGCTCCAGGAAGCTGTACCATGCCCAGTGGCCACACCCCCCAGTAAAATTGTCTAGGTAGGCAAGCTAAACCAGGTTGAGAGTAACTGACAGGTCTCAAACCAATTGGTGAATTAGGTGGGTGTCTACCCCAAGTATGTGAAAACTTCCCAAGGCAGGATGAGAGGATGAGAACAATTTTTTTTTCCCAACAGCCATGAAGGAAACTAAAGCAGGCACTGTGAGGTGCTTAAAGCTTGGTCAGACATTGAAGATACCAAGGTAATCCACTGCACCCAGGCCATGACTGGTTGTCCTAACTTTTGCCTTGGCACTGGACTTTGGTTACTCTGGAAGAGAGTGAGGCAGACAACTTTGTACAATTCTGCCTCACTTAAATCCAAGTCAAGACATCACCCCAAGATGTCATTGGTCCTCTTCAAAAATGAAGAATGAGGGACAGCTAGGTGGTACAGTGGATAGAGCACTGACCCTAGAGTCAGGAGACCTGAGTTCAAATCTGACCTCAGACACATGACATTCACTAGCTGTGTGACTCTGGGCAAGTCACTTAACCCCAATTGCCTCACCAAAAAAAAAAAAATGAAGGATGAACATCAATAAAGAGGTACTAGAATAAATTGAGAAAGACTTCCATTTTAGGAAAACTTTGGCAGCTAAGCAGAGGATGGTTTGGAGTGGGGAGAGACCTGGGGCAGTGAGATCAATTAGAATGTTATTGCAATAGTCCAGGTGATGAGTGCCAAAAGTGAGGTGACAGCTGTGTGAACAAAGAGAAGGGGACATATAGAAGACGTGCAGTGAAGGTGGAAATTACAGGGTTTTACAACAGTTTGGATGTGTGGGATAAGAAAGTAAATATCTAGAAGAAGCAGCTGATCTGAGATGTCAAATGTTTCAGAGAGGTCAAAAGATAAAGATGAAAAAAATGAAGTCAAATGTGTTGATTAAGAAGTCATTTGTAACTTTGAAGAAAACAATTTATACTTGAGTGAAGAGTCCAGAATAGGGAGAAGAATAAGAGCCTGAGAGACTCAGGAGAAAATAGAGAAATTTGAAAAAAGGGTGGATCTAGGAATGTAGAAACAAAGTCCTCCTGCTCACCACCACCCCCTTTTAGAACTATTAAGAAAGCAGTTTTCTCAATATCTTGTCTAAAAGTCTTTGCACTAATCTGAATGAGAAATGCTTATCAGTATTTTCCTATCATTTCAAAACAATGTCTGGCACTGAAATCTTTTTTGTTCATTCTTATCCAAGTTCTAACTAGTTTCTAACTTACCCCCAGGTCCCAGTCTTCTGATCAGCCTAAAAAGGAGTCTTCTAGGAAGTAGTTGAGTGATTATGATCCAACTAAGGGAAAGATAAAGTCTTTTATTACTTCAGTCGGTGCTGAATCTTGGATTCACCAAGTAGAAAGGAGAATTCTTGGAGGGTATAGTTCAAGAGAGAATGGCTTTGGTAAAATGACTGTCTAGGGTAGCAGTTCTCAAAAGGTGGTTGGGAACCCTGGGAGGTCCCAAGACCTTTTCAAAACATCCATGAGGTCAAAACTATTTTTGTAATAGTAGTTAGTCAGTAAGTATGTATTGTTGTTGCTGTTCAGTTGTTTCAGTCATGTCTGACTTTTTGTGACTCCCTTTGGAGTTTTCTTGTCAAAGAAGCTGAAGTGGTTTGCTATTTTACAGATGAGGAAACTGAGTCAAACAGGGTTAAGTGACTTGCCCAGGGTCACACTGCTAGTAAGTGTCTAAGGATAGAGTTGAACTCAAGAAGATGAGTCTTCCTGACTCCAGGCCCAGCGAATCTATGCATTCTGGTACTGCCTAACTGCTCAAGCATTTATAAAGTACCTACTTTGTACCACATGCTGTGTTAATTGCTGGGGACATAAAAAAAAAAAAGACAAAAGACAGCCCCTGCTCTCTATGAGCTCACATTCTAATTGAAGGAGAAAACAAGTAAACAAATATATTCAATCAAGCAATACACTGAATAAATAGGAAATAATTAAAAGTCTCTTTAGAAAGGCTTCCCATAAATTGAGAGGATGCTCATGAACTGGAGAATGGATAAACAAATTTTGGTATATAAATGTAATGGAATATGATTGTTCTATAAGAAATGGTGAGCAGGCAGATTTCAGAAAAACCTGGAAAGACTTACATGAACTGATGCTAAGTGAAGTGAGCAGAACCAAGAGAATATTGTACACAGTAACAGCAACATTGTGGGATGATTAGTTATGATAGACTTAGCTCTTCTCAGCAATACAATGATCCAAGACAATCCCAAAAGACTCATGATGAAAAATGCTATCCACATCCAGAGAAAGAACTATGGAGTCTGAATGCAGATCAAAGCATACTATTTTCACTTTTTGTGTTGTTTTCTGTTTTTTCTTTCTCATGGTTTTTCCCTTTTGTTCTAATTCTTATTTCACAACATGACTAATATGGAAGTATGTCTAACATGATTGTACAGGTATAACCTATATCAGATTACTTGCTGTCTTGGGGAGGGGGAAGGGAGAAAAATTTGGAATTCAAAATCTTACAAAAATGAACGTTAAAAACTATCTTTAGCCTCGTGATAGAAAATGCTATCCACGTCTAACGAAAGAACTATGGAGTTTGAATGCAGATCAAAGCATACTATTTGCTATTTTTTTTTCTTCTGTTCAGTTATATTTCCTCTTTCTAGTGGTTCCTCCTATTGGTTCTAATTCTTACTTACAACATCACTAATGTGAAAATATGTTTAATAGGAATGTATATGTATAGCCTATATCAGATTGTGTTCTGTCTTTGGGAGGGTGATGGGGAAGGAGGGGGAGAAAAAATTTAAACTCAAAAGCATATGGAAGTGATTGTTGATAAATCAAAATAAATTAATTTTAAAAAATAAAAACTATCTTTACATGTAATTGGAAAAATACTATTAAGTGGAAAAATAAAAGTAAAATTTAAAAAAAGGCTTCCTGTAGAAGATGAGATTTTAATTGGGGCTTGAAGAAAGTCATGGAAGCCAGGAGGGGGAGATGAGCAGGAGATCTTTGCAGGCATGGGACACAGCCAGAGAATATGCCCAGACTTCAGAGATGAAATATCTTATTCATGGGACGGCAAGGAGGCTAGTGTCACTGGATTGAATAGAACATGAGTATAAAAATCCTAGAGATTCATCTAAGAAGCTAGTTGAAACAATTAATTTTAGCAAGTAGCAGTATATAAAATAAACCTATGTAAATCATCAGCATTTCTATATATCATCAACAAAATCCTGAAAGAAGAGATAGTAAGAGATACCCTATTTAAAATAATCATAGGCAGCATGAAATAGCTGGGAGTATAGCTGCCAAGACAAACCCAGGAACTATGTGAAAATAATTATAAATCACTTTTTAATACAAATAAAGTCAGATTTAATTAATTGGAGAAAAGTGTTCATAAGTGGGCAGAGTCAATATAATAAAAATGACAATTCTACCAAAATAAATTGACTTATTTAATGCAATCACAATTAAACTACCAAAAAAGTATGTTATTGAGCTAGAAAAAATAATCACAAAATTCATTGGGAAGAACAAAAGGTCAAGTATATCAAAGGAATTAATGAAAAAAAATGTATAGGAAGGTTTAGCAGTACTAGATCTTAAACTGTATCATAAGACAGTAATAATCAAAACTATCTGGTACTGACTAAGAAATAGAAAGGTAAATCAGTGGAACAGAGTAGACTACAATACACAGTAGTAAATGATTATAGTAATCTTGTGTTTGACAAATGTAAAAATTTAAACTTTTGAGATAATTCACTATTTGGTAAAAATCATTGGGAGAGCTGGAAAGCAATCTAGCAGGAATTGGGTATAGATCAATATCTTACACCATTTACCAAGATAAGGTCAAAATGGACACATGACCTAGATATAAAGGGAGATATCATAAGTAAATTAGAAGAACACAGAAAGCATTACCTATCAGACTTATGGATAAGAGAAAAATTTGTGAATAAACAAGAGATAGAGAACATTGTGAGATGTAAAATGGATAATTTTGATTACATTAAATTTTAAAAGTTTTGCACAAATAAAACCAATGTAGCCAAGGATGGAAGGAAAGTAGAAAACTGGAGGAAAGTTTTATAAACTATCTCTTGGGTAAAGGTCTCATATCTCAAATATATAGAGAACTTTGTCAAATTTATAAGAATATGAGTCATTTCCCAATGGATAAATGGTCAAAGAATATGAACAGGCAGTTTTTGGATGAAGAAATCAAAGTTATATATTATCATATGAAAAAATACTCTAAATCATTAAATGCAAATTAGAACAACTTTGAGATATCATCTCATACCTGTCAGATTGGCTAAAATTATAAAAGGGGAAAATGACAAACATTGGAGGGAATGTGGAATGATTGGAACACTAATACATTATTGGTGCAACTCTGACCTGACCCAACCATTTTGGAGAGCAGTCTGGAATTATACCCAAAGAGTTATGAAACTGTGTATACCCTTTGACTCAGCAAGATCATTCTTAGGTCTGTTTCCCAACATAATCAGGGAAAAGGAAAAATAACCTATATGTCCTAAAATATTTCTAGCAGCTCTCTTTGTAATGGCAAAGAACTGGAAATTAAGATACCCACCAATTGGGGAATGGCTAAAGAAGTTGTGGTATATGATTGTGATGGAATACTGCTATACTATAAGAAATGATGTGCAGGCTAATTTTAGAAAAACATGGAAAGACTTGCATGAAATACTGAAGAGTGAAATGAGCAGAACCAAGGGAATCTTGCATATAGTAACAGCAACATTGTTTGAAGAGTAACTGTGAATGACTAAGTTATTCTAAGTATTATAAATAGTCAAATCAACTACAAATGACTTAGGAAGGAAAATGCTCTCCACCTCCATTGAAAGAACTTATGAATAGAAATATACATAGTATGGTGTCTATGTGTGTGTATGTTCATATATATGCATATGTATGTCTATCTCTGTGTATCTGTGGGTGTTTGCATATGTGTGTGTTAAATGGTGACCTCTAGTGCAGGGTGGGAAGGGAGGGAGACAACTTGGAACTTAAAACAGAACAACAACAAAAAATTAATGTAAACTTTTAAAAAAAGAGAGAAAACATGGGAAATTATATGATGTGGGGAAACTGAAAAGGTGAGGAGGGCCTTTGAACCCTGGAGGATTTCATATTCATCATTGGAGTTTGAGTAGGAAGATAACATAGTTGGACCTATGCTTTAGTGAAATCACTTTGGCAGTTGAATGGACAATAGATTGGAAAAATTTGAGGCAGGCAGACCCATCAGCAAGCTCTTGCAATAGTACAAGTGTGAGATGATGAGGGTGGGTACCAGGTGGTGACAATATCAGAGAAGAGAAAAGGAGTGTTGGAGCGATGTTGCAAAGGTGAAATCAATAGGCCTTGGCAATAGATTGGATATTGGGGTGGGGAGAAAAGTCAAGGATGGCACCTAGGTTTCAAACTTGAGGCACTGGGAGGTGGTGGTCCCCTTGATAGTAATAGGAAAGTTGGGGGGAGGGGAGGTCTTAGGGAGAAAGAGAATGAGTTCAGTTTGGGAAATTTTGATTTTAAGATGTTAACTGCATTTTCAGTTAGAAATGTCTGAAAGGCAATTGGAGATGTGAGATTTTCAGTTAACATAAAGCTTAGAGAAGGTTAGGTAGATTTGAAAATCATCAGAATAGATATGGACAGTTGAATCCGTGGGAGCTTACGAGATCATCAAGTGAAATAATGTGGAGGGATAAGAGGAAGACCCAGGATAGAACCCTGTGGGCTATCTGCAGTTTGAGAATGTGACCTGAATGAGAATACAGCAAAGGAGACTGAGAAGGAGCCGTCTAATAGGTAGGAGGAGAACCAACAGGGAGAGAGAGGGGGAGAGAGAGAGAGAGAGAAATATGATGAACAATGTCAAAGGCTGGGGCATCTAGGTAGCACAGCGAATAAAGTTCCAGCCTTGGAGTAAGGAGGAATTGAGTTCAAATCCAGCCTCAGACATTTGACATTTACTAGCTGTGTGACCTCGGGCAAGTCACTTAACCCTAATTGCCTTACCCCCCCCCCAAAAAAAAAATATTAAAGGCTACAGAGAAGTCAAAATGAATGAGGATTGAGGGGAAAGTCTTTGAATTTGGTAACTTTAGAGAATGCAGATTCAGTAGGATCATGATGTCAGAAGCCAGATTGTAAGGGTTAAGAGAGTGAGAGGAAAGAAAGTGGAAGCATCTATTATAGATGGCCTTCTCAAGTTTAGCAAAAAAGGGCAGAAGAGATGTAAGATAATAGCAGGATCAAGGGAGGGTTTTTTGAGGATGGGGGAGATATGGGCATATTTGTAAGTAGTAAGGAAGGTGTCAGTAGAGAGGTAAAGATTAAGGCTAAGTGTGAGAGTGGAGATGACAGAGAACAATCTGTTGGAGAAAATAAGATGGAATGGGATCACTTGTGCAGGTAGAAGGGTTAGTCTTGGTAAGGAGTAAGGCTACTTCTTCCTGTGAGACAAGAATGAAGGAGGAAATAGTGGCAGAAGGCATCTGAGTAATATGATATGAGAAAGAGGGAAGAAGAGAGAGGGTCACAGTGAATGACATTTTTTTTTCTGAAAATTTTGAAGTAAGGTTCTCTGCTGAAAGGTTGGAGGGAGGGAGAGCCATGGGAAGTTTGAGAAGTGATGAAAAGGTGTGGAAGAGCCACTGTGGAGAGTGGGATAGTCAGTTGATAAAGGACATAAAATTGTGGAACAAAAATTTGTAGTGGATGAAGGCAGAACAGTTACATGATTTTTTTTCCACCTATGTTCAGCAATCCACATGTAGGAGCAAAGAAGGCCACTGGTGGGAGTCATCCAAGGGAGGCTTGGCAGAGCACAATCAGCAATATAAATGATAAGGCAAATAGGGACTCAAGAGAAGAGGACAATGCAGAGTTTAACTAGTTCACCCAGAGGTTAAGATCAGCAAAAGTAGCAGCTAGATCAGGAGTAATGGCCAGGAGAGAAGTAAAGGGTCAAGGAATTTGGAGGTCATATGTGGACAAAAAGTAGGATTTGCTAAGAGAAGGAAGAGGGACAGGTAGAAAGCCAGTGATTATGGTCAGATGAAAGGATTTCAGAACTCTTGAGCATATAGATGGTGCGCTTGAGGATGATGGCAAGATCAAGTGTATGATCATCTTTGTTGTATGGCTAAAGTGGAATAAAGGAGTAGGTCATGGGAAATGAGTAGGCTGAGGAAATGAGTCATTAGGGTGTTTAAAGGAGAATCAATATGTATGTTGAAGTTCCCTGTATGAGGGCGGATGTTAGGAAAGAGAGAATATGAGAAGTTGGGGAGGAGAGAAAATTTGTGAGCCAGGTACTGAACTACTTGAAGAAGGAAAGCAAGTGACATGGAGGTCTGTAGACAATATCTACTAGGATTTTGATGGGATGGTAGATATGAATTGCATGAACCTCCAAGGAGGAAAAGTTACTGAATCATGGAGGCAGGGGGAGAACCTGGAAGTAGCCGTGGAGAACAAGGAACATTCTAATTCCCCCTCCTGCCACCAGTAAACCAAGGGGGAATGAGTACAGCCAGCATTGGGTGCTGTGTCACCAGAGAGGGACTAGTGGAAGGAATGGGAGAGGAAAATATTTAGAATGAAGGCAAGTTTATTGCCTATGGAACTGGCATTTAGAGGGAAATAGTGGGTGGTGTTTGGTTGGGACTTTGGAGCAAGAGGGTGAGGGGAATGGGAATAATGAATAAGGTGGTAGGGAATGGTGAATGGGGTTTAGATGATGCCCTACAAAGGTTCAGAATCCTTTGGATGTGTAAGTTATGACTAGGTATGAGAATGTGCATCTTTGAGCGGAAGGTACCATTCTTCTTCCCAGGGGAGACTGGAGATCAAGTAGGAGTACTAAGAGGTTTTAATCAATAATACGGCAAATGCTGACAAATCCCACGTTAAAAAAGAAAGCTCCATGGAGGGTCCTCAATAATTTTTAAGAATCTTGACTATTGTTTGATAATAATATAAAATGTAATTCTAAAGTGGCTTGTATCAGAGAGATTTTCAAAGCCGTGGGGAAACTGCTGGTTTTTAGATCTCTCTCTTCCTTTCTCTGTGGATGTTTAGAATTAGTTTAACCTATACTAAATAAATTGTTTTTGGAAGGCTTGGGTCACACATGAAGAGCACAGAGTTTTCTTTCCAGAAGTAAAGATGCTGTTATGGCAACCTATCCATGATTGTTCACCCTGTCCTACTCACTCATCCCTACTGAGACATGAAAAGTGTGTGCAGTCACTGCTCTAGAACAGGACTTCTTAAACGTTTTCCACTCTTGACCCCTTTTTGCCCAAGAAATTTTTATATGATGCTGAGTATATAGATATATAAAATAGGTATATGAATCAAACATTTACTGATAACAAATCACAAAGAAATTTATTTTAAAACAATTCTTTGGTATGCACATAATTTTATGACTTATTAAAGACAATAGCAAATTTGCATACTAATGAGATGGATGTGCTTTTTTATTTTTACATAAAGAAGTAAATCTTGGCAGAATATTTGATACTGCAGGATGACTAAGAGCATCTTCAATGTTTTTCCAGAGTTGATCGATATTTTGATTTTATAATCATCAATACTGAGAACACCTCTTCGCATAAATACACAGTACAAAATGGCAGGAGTATGTTTAAGGCCATTTCAGAAATTGTTGGAAATTCTGTCCTAATCCCAAGCCAAAATTCATTTAATAATTTTGTATGTACAGTAAAACCACCACAATTCATAACATACAGTAGTCTCAAATTTGAGTCGAGGTGTCTCTGGCAGTGTTCCTTGGTGTTGCATGGCAAGACAACATTCGCAATGCAAAGTACACACATTGTATGTTCAGAACCAGGGCTACAGTGAAGTTGTAACATGGGCAAGTGCTGCCAGAAACATCTCTGATTCATTAAGTGTTTTATTTTGAATTAAGTTTTGGTTGTTTCATGCTCAGAAACCTTTTACTGTAGCCAAATTTTTCACGACCCCCACATTCAGTTATACTACCCCATATGAGTTAAGACCCACAATTTAAGAAGCACTGCAAGAGTGCAGATTCTGTGGAATACTATTGTGCTGTGAGAAATGATGAGCAGCCCCTCTCTGTCTTCTCTGCTCTGCTGGTAGCTCTTCAGCTTTGCCCCTCACCCCCTGAGAATGTATGCCTATGCCAAGTTCATCTCTACCCCTGCCCTAGTGAGAAGCAGCTCTCAGCTGATGAGTAGGCCATTATCTGCAGTGGTGCTAAAACAGCCAGAGTTTCAGACAGATGAGAACCTCAGCTTTTTGACAGTATCGGGTCCCTTGACCTCACTTGTCCCCAGAGGTGGATTCCAAACTAGCTCTTTCTCAAGGGACATTGACGCAACAGCCAAGTTCACCGGGGCTACTGCCACTGTGGGGGTAGCCAGCTCTGGAACTGGGATCAGGCCTGTATTTGGGAGTCTCATCATTGGTTATGCCAGGAACCCCTCCCTGAAACAGCAGCTCTTTTCCTAGGCCATCCTGGGCTTTGCTCTGTCTGAGGCCATGGGGCTCTTTTGCCTGATGGTGGCCTTCCTCATCCTCTTTGCCATGTGATGGAGCCATTTCTATCCCCTAATGTTTCTGAAAGTTGTTCCTCATTGTCCTGGTCCTTCCATGTCTCTTCCAGCCTGTGTATACTTCCCTCTCCCCCTCCATCTTACCAGGCAGTGCTGGAGAAAGCCATGGGCTCAGGGTTTGACAGAGGGAAGACAATGAAATATTGTCTTAATAAGCAAAGAGAAAGAAAGAAAGAAAGAAAGAAAGAAAGAAAGAAAGAAAGAAAGA
>NW_020954604.1:12980493-13187452 GCF_900497805.2 Vombatus ursinus | reverse complement strand
AGAAAGAAAGAAAGAAAGAAAGAAAGAAAGAAAGAAAGAAAGAAAGAAAGAAAGAAAGAAAGAAAGAAAGAAAGAAAGAAAGGAAGGAAGGAAGGAAGGAAGGAAGGAAGGAAGGAAGGAAGAAAGAAAGAAAGAAAGAAAGAAAGAAAGAAAGAAAGAAAGAAAGAAAAGAAAGAAAGAAAGAAAGAAAGAATGAAAAAGAAAGAAAGAAAGAAAGAAAGAAAAGAAAAGAAAGAAAAGAAGTGGCCCCTGCTTCCCGTAGGAGGCAAAGGTAGTTAGCCAAGTCAAAGGTATGGTTTAAATACAATTTTATGGAATGGGGGAAGGGGACAAGAGAATGGGAGGAGCAAGCATGGCTCCAAAATGCCTGGGACGTCAGGTAGTCCAGAGGTGATAAACAAAGAGAACAAGAAAGGGGAGGGGAAAAGTTGTTCTGGAATTGAGGGTGCTTTGTGAAAGCACACAGAGAAGTCCATGGTGGAGGCTTCAATGCATAGTCTTCTTTGATCGCTTTTCTGACTGGTCACATCATGTATCTTATCTCCTATCTCATGTCCTGCTTGCTCTATCTGCTTCAAGCACTCTTTTCTACCTCATCACTTACACAAGTACTTATATGTCAGAGTGCTAGACCTATGGCCAAGAAGACCTCAGTACAGATGTAGCCTCAGATACTCCTTGTCTAATACTAGGCAAATCACTTCATTTTTGTCTGCCTCAGTTTTCTCAACTGTAAAATGGGGATAAGCATAGCATCTACTTCCCAAGGTTGTTATGAAGATCTAATAAGATATATTTGTAAAGCACTTAATACAGTTCCTGGAACACAGTAAGCACTTAATAAATGCTTGTTTCTTTCCTTTCTTATATTAAACATTCTATCTTCTGCCTCTGTGTCCTAAGGCATGAATGAATGAATGAATGAATGAGTGAATGAATGAATGAATAAGTGAATGAATGAATGAATGTTTTCCCTCCTCCTCACCTCTGCCTCTCAAAACCCATAGCTCTTCAAGGCTCAGCTTGGTATTAGAAGATTTTCCTAGTTCCTTCAGTTCTTAGTGCTCCCCCTAAAAAGACATCTTTTGTTTATTGTATATACATCTTGTATTGACTTACATGGGTACATATTGTATTTCCCTATTATAATATAAACTCACTGAGGACAGAGGCCATTTCTTGCTTGTTGGAGGTTTGGGGGAAGAGGGTTGTTTGTTTTTGTGACAGCCACACATTAATAAGTACCTAATAAATACTTGATGAATTGGATTGAATGGGAGGACACTGCAGGAGAAAAAAGGCAGCTAGAGGAGAGGAGGCTGAGAAACAAAGAACAGAGAGGTAGGGGTCACTGCAGGAAAGTGAAGGAGACCTGGAGAAAGGAAAGGAAACTGAGGGACACTGGTAAGAAAGAAGTGGGCTAGAGAATGAATAAATGAATGAATGAAAAAGCATTAATCAAACTCTACGTGCAAAACATCGAGCTGAATTCCAGTGGAAAAAAGAAAAAAGTAATACAGTCCTTGCTTTCAAGGAGCTCATATTTTAATGAGGGACACAATACATCTAGTAGATTTCAGCTGCAGATCGGATTTTTAAAAGTCTCGTGGTCCTTAGGGTGCAGCAGCAAAGCCGATGCTGAAACAGCTTTTAAATTTTCATTGCTACTGGTAAAACAACGTTGGTTTCTGATGTTGAATTTGTGACTGTGCCAAGGACTTTATTTTCTGGGTCTTGAGTAGCTGTGACCGCATAACCTTCAGAAGCAGCCACATATCCACAGAAGTTAATTTCCCCTTGATAATGGCTTCAAGGGCTGTGCTAGAAGTTAGGCTGGGGAATGCTGGCACCCCTCACCGGCCCATTTGTGGCATTTGGTTAGCAGTTGATGTTGGTGGTGGCAGGGGAGATTGGTCTCTTCTCTATACTGATTGCTCCCCTCGGCGATGCCTGAGGAGGGTGGTGAGCAGGGCTGGTGGTCTAAGGAGCACTGCTAGTTACAAGACTGTTGGGTTCACCGTCCTGGCCTGCCTCCAACAGGATGGAGAGGTGCTGGTGGTCTGAGGTGCCGGGGTGCTGCCTGAACAAGCCGAGTCCTGTCTCTCCTTCAGGTGCTTTGCTGCTTCAGAGAGATTCCGGAGGGGAGGGGAGGAAGTTGGGAGACGCTGGGGGTGATGAGAGGGAGGAGCTAGGAGACACTAGTAGGGAGGGAGTGGAAAGGGCTAAACACCTGAGAAGATTGGACGATACAAAGGGGAGGGGCGAAGACTCAGGACACTTTCCGGGTAAGGGAGAGAGAAGGGTGTGTCTTCATTTTACGTTAAATGAATGACACATAGATGTGTGCAAACCTATGCAAGTTCCAATATTTTATTGTGTTTGACTGTATTTGTAGTCCTGGAGGGTAAGGCTCCGTGTCACTGCTCTGTACCGGGATACAAGGGAGCGCTCTTCCTGCCTGCCCTCTCTCACCGCACGTCACACAATCTTTTTATTTCCAGGATCGGTGCTTCAGACTTTTGTGTTCCCAAAGCCGTCTGGCTAAGAGTGAAATTGCAAGGGGAGGGACTGGGGAGGAGAGAGGACGGGAATAGAGGGCGGTTCAGGGGCAGATGCAGTGGCCTGGAGGGAGGTGATAGCATGAAATTCCCTAACCTAACACAGCTTTGGGGACTGGAGGGGAGGGAGAAGAAAAAGGTGTCATGAACAGAGAAGTAGATCTGCTTCCTTCCTGTTCCCCATGTGCCCTGTTTCCCTCCCCATGGGTTTGGCTGCTAGAATGATCTCTGGAGGCGGATCCCATGTCGGAATCCTGCCTCTTTCCCTTCCCTTCTCTCTCCTCTCCTCTCCACCCATCCGGCCGGTGCTGGGGCCCCAAAGGGCATTGCCCCCGGCGGAGCTGGCGTCTGGTTAATCATTTAGCTGGTAAGAAGAGAAGAATTCATGCTCGCTCACCTGAATGCTGAGTGTCCCTATCCCGGGACCAAACACACTGGGTCTTCTTCATCTTCCACTCCCTAGGAAGCCCGCAGCACCTGGCCCCTCGAGGACTTCTTAAGCAAACCCTGGGGTCCGGAGGAGAGAAAGCTACAGGCAAGTGAATGGGGAGGGCCCAGGGGTTGGGACCAAGGGGAGCCTGAGAGGTATTGGAGGTGGAAGTGATTTTCTGTACAGTGTGATTTTAAGGGAATAGGAATTTCCTGTGTCCAAGTCAACATCATTTACGGAACTCCCTTCTGCTATCCAGCTCCATCCATACTCGACCTTCCTCTGGCACCTAAGGACACAGGATTACTATCTTCGTATATTGAAAGAGCTGTTTTTCTGAAAGGCTGAAACTAAGGGTTGGCAAGGCAGGCAGCTACCTTAGAAGGAGAGTCAAGATAGAGAGCATGCAAAATAAAAGCATTTATGTTAGCTGCTAGAAAACATTATCCTCCATGTCAAGTAGCTATTTCTTTTCTGACAAGTCTGTATATATGTCTTAGAATGAAGAACCAAAGCCTATGAGAGAACAGTAACACCCAGGGGGGACACAGTTTTCAAATGAAGTGATGATAATTTTTATAGGATCTTAGATTTAGAACTGGAGGGGATCTCAGAGGCCAGCTGGTTTGTTTTATAGAGGAAGAAAGTGAAACAGAGAAAGGTTAAGTGACATAGTTATTTAGAAACAAAGCTAGGATTGGAACCCAGGTCCTCTGCCACAAGACTCAATACTTTCCCCACTTCACCAGTTATGCACATGTAAACCTTTTATGCTCTGGAGTAGTCCTGCCCTACTCAGCCCCAGAAGGCAGAACTAATAGTGAAGTCCGGTGGAAGTTACAAGTGGAGGCAAAACTTGCTGACAGTTAGAGGTGTCCTAAAGTGGAAGGGATTGCTGAAGAGGAGCTAGTGACTTTTAAACAATTTATTAATTTATTTCTTTAGTTTTCAACATTCACTTTCATAAGATTTTGAGTTCCAGATTTTTTTCTCCCTCCCTCCCTCCCCCCCTCCTTCCCTTCCCCAAGGAGCTAGTGACTTGCCCCTTAGAAGAGATCTTAGAGTAGAATAGAGGCCAGATGACCACTTGCCAGGGATGTTGTTCAGATATAGTTTGGCAACGATGACTTCTGAGGCTCCTTCCAATTTTGAGATGATGATTCAAAGATTCTCTTTCTCAGGAGCTCAGCATCCTGCGAGAAAATGACTGAATAGAGGGGGATGTATGAGGGTAAACCTTCCCGTCTGGTCTCCTCCCTACAGGAAACATACAAGAGAACCCCAGGGAAGGTAGGAGGAAGGAAATGGACTGTGGGAGAGGTGGGATAGAGCAGGAAAGGGGATACCCATAAAGAAATATGATGGCAGATGGAGAGGTTGTTGGAGCAGGGCCACTTTACTATTTAAATAGTCTTCCAGGGGTGGGGGACCTTCAGCCTCAAAGCCATATGTGGCCTTCTAGATCCTCAAATATGCCCCCTTAATTGAATCTGAACTTCACACAACAAAACCCCTTAATAAAAGAATTTGTTCTATAAAACTTGGACTCAATCAAAAGGCTGTACCCAAAGACCTAGAAGGCCACATGTGGCCTCAAGGCTGCAGGTGCCCCACCCCTGATCTAGACTTTGTCTGTTGACCCCACTGCCAGGATCTTAAATGAGAATAACTCCCATTCACATAAGGATTTGTAGTTTATAAAGGCCAATTCCTTATAGCAACCCTGTGAGGTAGTGCAAGAATTATTATTCCCATTTTAGAGAGGAGGGAACCAAGACCAAAAGTCAATCATCAATCAACATATTTATTGATCATTTCGTTTCAAGCACTGTGCTAGGTTTAAGGACTGGTGGAGGTTGGGGGAGGCTGGGGATTCCATAATAGAGACACATAGGCATCAGTCTTCATTCAATGATTTTTGTTGTTCAATTGTGTCTGATTCTTTGGGGTTTCCTTGGCAAAGATACTGGAGTGGTTTGCTCTTTCCTTGTCCAGCTCATTTTATAGATGAGCAACCTGAGGCAATCAGGTTTAAGTGACTTGCCCAAAATCATACAGCTAGTAAGGGCAGATTTTAACTCAGTTCTTCTTGAACACAGGCCTGATGTTCTATCCACTTCACCACCTACCTGCCCCTCACTCAATGATATTACAGTCTAGTTAGGAAGAAAAAAAAAAGGAAAATAATGATAGAAAAATTAAATGCCATAGTGCAAGGGACCGTCAGTGCAATGGGAGTTCAGAGGAGGAAAAGACCATTGGGGATTCCCATGGTCAGGGAAGATTGCATGTCCTCTGAGTCTAGAAAGCTGAGTGGGATTTGGATGGGCATCTGGGAGAGTACTGAGGGTAGAAGGAAAAAAAGACAAAAGACTTGGAGGTTAAAATTAGGTGAAGGTGACAAAATCATAGAATCATATTCACAGAGCTAGAAGAAAACTCAGAGATCATCTAATTCAACCCCTTCATTTCACAAATAAGGATACTAAGGCTTAGAGGGGTGAAGTAACTTGTCTAAGGTAACACAACTAAATAGTGGCAAAGGTAAGATTCAAACTCAGGCCTTTTGACTCCAAATCTTAGAGTATAGCATAGTATGTATTGAAAATAGTGAGGAGATCTGACTGGGTCTGCTTAATGAAGAGCAGAACACAGAATCATAGAATGCTAAAGTGATCTTAGAAATCATGGATTCCAAACTCTTCCTTTTATGTATGAGGAAACTGAAGCATAGAGAGGTTAAGTGATTTGCCCAGGACTCTTGATTCCTAGCCCCTGGCTCTTTCTTCTTTACACAAGAAGCTAGGTGGCACAGTAGACAGAGTGCTGAACCTATAGTCGGAAATACCTGTTTCAAATCTGACCTCAGACACTTACTAGCTGTGCAACCCTGAGCGAGTTACTTAACATTTGATGGCCTCAATTACCCCATCTATAAAGCGGGGATAATAATAGCACCTACCTCCCATAGCTGTTGTGAGAATAGAATGAGATATTTGTAAAGTGCTTTGCAAACTTTAAAGCACTATACAAATACTAGTTGTTATTATTATTATGATGATTAATTATTACAGACCCCTTTCCTTGAGTAGATCCCTCTATGCTGTCTGAAGTCTGCTCCCAGCAAGATAAATTCACTTCCAGGGATCAGGAGACATCAGCCTGCTTGTTGGACAGTGAATCCTACTGCACCCTGGAGGAGGAAGGAACAGATCCCCTACCTTCTCAGGTAAGAAAAACTCTTTCCTCTTCTCCCTCCTGGACAAGCAGAATCTTGTATCTGTTTGGGGAATTTGCTTTCCTGGTTGAGTCAACTTCAATCAAAACTATCTCATACAACTCTCCCCACCTCCAGATATGCAGCCCTCAGGTCTTCTCTAGTGTTATGTTTTAAAATTAAGGTAAAATGAGATACAATGGCATTGATGCGGTTTAGGGGTTCAGGGGTGCTGGGACCCCAAAATCACAACACGCAGGTCCTGCCCGAAAGAATTCGACCCAAGCCTTCTTTCAGCCAAAGACAAGGTTTATTAGAACATCCGTCATACTGGGCAGACTCTTAAGGAATCTGAACATGGGTAAGCAGTGGCTAGATTATAAGAATCTAAGCAGTGGCTAGATTTTAAGAATCTGAGCTCAGGTCTTCTCTCTGGATGAAAATCAGACCTATTAGAGCATTTGAACTAATGGTGTCAGGGATTTCATGCATCTGAAATAGTCACATTTTAAAAGAGGATTATGGGAAGAGGGCATTATTTAGCACAAATGAATGAATTTGTAATGGTCAAGTTTCAGACCCCAGTGGAACAGATATTTTAGGATATGGAGAGTATTGCTAGAATCCTTCAAATGTCTCCATGATTATTGGCATGAGTCAAGCCATGTGGGTTTTGACGAAGGGAAACATAGAAAGAATTCCCCAATGCGGAAAGAATCTGTAGGGGAGAAAAGTGAAAGGTTCCCATGGAGTGCAAGAGGTGATGAAAGAAGCCCAACTGCATTCTAACTCCTATCAGCTGCTTCAGGTCTCTGCCTTGTCTCTTCAGGCGCCTGGACACCATGACCTGGAGTCCTCCTATGTGGATCCTAGCAATTCTCCTGACTGGCTTCGGATCCGGACTCTCCTGCAGCAGCTGCCTCCACAAGACAGTGATGTGAGCCCCAAATGCCAGCCCTGTCTGCTTAATTCCCCTTCTCTTTTCTCTCTCTTTTGTTACCCTCTCTCCCAGAGCAGTTCATCTCAATTCATCCTGTATTCATTGAGATGACTTTCTTTATGTTTAGAACTTGAAATTTTTACAGTGTTAATTGGGAAACAAGAATGAATGGGTGAAACATGGAGGGGAGCAATAATAAAAATTATTGTAGATAAAAATGGTTTAGACAATGATGTCTAAGGTTACAAATGATGGCTAAGGTCACTTCTCATTCTATGATGCTATGAGATCAGTGCTATTGAGAGTTATCAAGGAAAGCTTCCTGGAAGAGGTGATACTCAGGCTTGCCCTCTGCTTTTTTCCCCTTTTCTCCTATTGGACTACCTACTAGCCTCCTCTTCCCAGTTTTCCTTTTCAAACAAGAAGGCTCTATATTCTTTTTTCCTCCTTCCTAGCAATCAATCATTTTTTCTTTGGTCTAAGTTTACTCATCCCCTAAACACTGCTGTACTATGAATCACTATGAATTTTGACAGGAACGGTATTGTTCAATGCTTGGGGAACAAGAGAGATTCCAGCTTCGGCTGTTCAGTGCCCATCGGAGACAGGAGGCCCTGGGTCAGGGGGTCATTCGATTGGTGCCCTCTAGGTTTGAAGGGTATATGTGTGAGAAGGTGAGCTGCTCCAGAACACTACTCCTTTGGTATCATTATGCCCTTATCAGTCATTATTATTTACCCTCACCTCTAAACATTGTGGATCTCTGCTTCAACTCCAGGGGTCAAATGGAAGGGCTGGTTTTGCATTATGGAGGTGTTAAGGGGTCCATAGAGTCACTATGGCACAGAGGATAGAGAGCTGACCACAGAGTCAAAAAGACCTGGGATTAGGTCCTAATCTGTATAACCCTGGGCAAGTCACTACCTCTCAGTGCCCCTAGGCAATGCTCCAAGATTGTAAATTGTAGAGAAGGTTCTGATCTTGTTTGGGAGAGGAAGTTCCTTATCTAGGGCATCCTATATTGATGAACTATCAGGTTCTTTAAAAAAAAGAAGTATGTAGTACTTATTACATATTTTTTTAAACACTATGAAATGGAAATTCATAGTTTCATATGAATCCTCTCTGTTGTACTGTGTACATGAAAATGTTAATTTTTTTGTCTTTATGCATATAAGTTCAAAATGAATAAAACAACTTTTAAAAAAGAAACTGTAAGGAGGAGGGTGAGCAGAACATTACAGAAATAGAATAGGGAGAAAATTTCACAGAGGAATAGAAAAGTGGAGGAAAGTTGTGGTAGAAGCTTGATTTGGGGAAAGAATATGATAGACGCTAGGAGGTGTATATCTATGTATGCATGTGTATGTGCCTGCATATGTGTAAACAGGTAAGCATTCTTGGGAGGGGAATGGCAGAGGCTGAGGGGTAGAAGAAGGAATTAGAGATGACCTTTTAGAGGCTAAAGTGAAAGGTTCCAAAAGCAGGAGGCAGGAAGGTGAGAGGATGGAGAATTTCTCTTGGCTCTTTCCTGACACTTTTCCTTATCCCACAGTGTGGTGCAAATCTGAAACCAGGTGAGCCTGGGGTGTTTGCAGCTAGAGCAGGGGAGAGGAGTTGCTGGCATCCTGGCTGCTTCACCTGTCAGACCTGTAGCCAGGCCCTCCTAGACCTGATCTATTTCTACCACAAGGGGCATCTGTACTGTGGCAGGCACCATGCGGAGCTGCTCAGACCTCGCTGCCCTGCCTGTGACCAAGTAGGTATGGTTCCCTTGGAAGGGAAGAAGAACAGAAGGAAGGTGGCTGAGGCAGAGGAAGAGATGGGGACCTCCTGAGGGTTAAGCCTTAGAACCACTGCAGCCCAATACCCTCAGTTTATAGATTGGAAAATTGAGTCCCAGAGACTTGGTCAGATTAGTAACTGGTTAGCGGCAGAGCACTTCTGAGGATCCAGGTCTCCTAGCTTCCAGGCCAGTGTTTGGTCCAGGGCCCCACCTGCCTCTTCCTAACCCAGCCTTCACTTTCTACAATCTGCAAGCCTCTCACCCTTCCCGATCTCAAGCAGGTCTCTTCATGTCTGTCTTTCTCTTCTTCCCCTTACTCTGTAGCTCATCTTCTCTGGCAGGTGCACAGAGGCTGCAGGGAGACGCTGGCATGAAGATCATTTCTGCTGCTTAGATTGTACAAGACCTCTGAGCTCTGGGCAGTATGCTCTGCCTGGCAGTGGTCCCTGCTGCCCCAGATGCTTTGAAAATCGACTTCATTCTGATCCCAACTCCAGCCAGCCTGTAGAAGAGACCTTTGGTAAGAGAGGAGAATCAACTTAAAGGGAAGGGTATGGGGCAGACAGCTAGAGAAGCCTAGACTGGAACTTGAGGTCCAATCCAATCCAATATAATCTAATAAACATTTATTAAGCGCCTGCTATGTGCCAGGTACTGTGCTAAATGCTGGGGATACAATTAATAAAAAAAGAAAGACAGTCCATGCCTTCAAGGAGTTTACAATGTAACTGGGGGAGGGGGTGGAGAGACCACATGTAAAAAGAGGCAGGAAAGGGAAGTAGTAGTGGGAGATGGGGGAGGTACACCAGGGAATACCTGGCACAGGAGGGCGTCTTGCATCTTGTTCTGTGGAATTGAGACCAGAGCAGCAGATGCTGAATGAAGTGGGGCAAGAAGTCCAGTTTGTGCCCTCTATGAAGGAAGACATTGAGAAGAATTTGTTACTCCTCTATCCACCTCTACAGTCAGAAGAGAGAGGAGGTTGAGGGACATGGTGAGGGGTAAAGAGTGAAACTCTCTTTTCCTATGAGAGATACCCTCCTGACTCAAGGGAAAGGGAGTGGGAGAAAGAAGTGACCAGGGTTGTAAGAGGGAGTTTCAAAACTCCTTAATGATCAATCACAAAAGCTCCAAAATCTGCCAAGATATTTTTAGCTGTTCTAACTTTTCCCTGTAACCCCCATGAAGGAGGATTCAGAGGTGTAGAGGGAAAGGAGTAAGTAAGCCTCAGGGAACCAAAAAGCAATTGCAGTTTTCCCCAATTCTTTAGCACAGAGAGAATTAACAGAATTGAGCATACACTTCAAGATAGGGCATCCGTCCTTGTCCTCTATGCTGTGGAAAGTGTACCCAGGTCCATGGCCTTCAACTGACCCAGCGGACCAAGAATCTGAGAGCGTCAGTCCCAGTGTGAGACAGCCTCGTAACTCTCTGCCTGAAAAGCACCTCCAAGCCTTGGTGCTTGGAGAGTGACCACCTGCAGAGCAAGAAAGGTGGTGAGGAGGCTTACATATCTTTCCAGTCTTGGTTGGAGAAGAACTTGGGTTAGACAGTTTCCTTGTACGGCCATCAAAACGTTGATGTTTAGGGGTTTAGGGGTGCTGGGACCCCAAGATCACAACATGCAGGTCCTGCCTGAAAGAATTCGACCCATGCCTTCTTTCAGCCAAAGACAAGGTTTATTAGAACACACATCATATTGGGCAGACTCTTAAGGAGTCTGAACATTAGCAAGCTATTGGCTAGATTATAAGAATCTGAGCTTGAGTTAGTAGCATGGTAGTTTAGAGGTTTTGTTGTCATTTTTGGTTGTATGTGACTCTTTGTGACCCCATTTGTGGTTTTCTTCACAAAGATACTGGAGTGGTTTGCCATATCCTTCTCCAACTCATTTTACAGATGAAGAAACTGAGGCAACCAGGGCTAAGTGACTTGCCCAAGGTCACCCAGCTAGTAAGTGATTGAGGCTAGATTTGAACTCATGAAGATGAGTCTTCCTGATTTCAAACCCAGTGCTCTATCCACTGTACCCCTTACCTGCCCTAATTTAGAGGTGATGAACTTAATCTGGAAGGGGCATCTTTTTCCAAGGAATTGAGACCAAGCAAAACAGCAGATATGATTTGGAAAGCTAACAATAATAGCTACATTTGCATAGAGGTCTTCCCTGCTATCCCCATCTCCTCCCACACCCAGTACAAGAGTGATTTCTTGGATGCTGGAAACTCCTTTGACCAATGCAGATTGACACCTACTCCTCCACTTCCAGTCTTGGAGCCTTGTTATCAAGGTCTTGAACTGGTCTTTCTGCCTTTGAGGCCATTTAGTGTTACAAAGTACTTTTCCCTCTGCAACCTTTGGAGGTAGGGAGTGCACAATTGTTCCTTTCTTCATTTTAAGGATGAGAAAGTTGGGGCTCAGAGACTAAAATGTTTAGCTGGTCACAACCTTGGGTAAGTTAGTGGTCTAAGACAGTGGTGTCGAACAAATAGAAATGAGGACCACTGAACCATAAATAAGGATCCCTGCCAGTCAAATGTCAATTTAGAACACCACATATTAACATTATCTTCTATTGTATTTTTAATTAATTTGTTAAATATTTCCCAATTGCATTTTAATCTGGTTCTGCTACCCTCTGGTGTAAGAATTGAAATCCATCTCTTGATTGTGTAGTCAGCAGTTTCTCTTTCTTCCCATTTAAGGGAGACAGCCATCCCTAGGCTTGAAGGTGACACTAAGCAGTGTCATGAATTTATGTTACTATAGACCTGGGGGTTAGAGACCCTTGGTCATGGCCCCCCAAAACTTAGCTATTCCTTTTCCTTTCCCCAACTTCCATCATGCTTCCCCAAAACTTGTTTATTCATTCACTCCCCAGACCCTTGTGGGGGAGAGAAGGGAGGGTATTTCAACACAGAATAGAAAAGCATTCTTCCCTCTATCCCAGCAGGGTTGCCTGTATCCACAGAGGTGGGGGCTGTGAGGAAGAAGGTAGGGTGAGGAGCAGCACCTGCTAAGGGGGCCTAGCTGCTATCTCTGTTGAGTTTTATTCTGGGTCAGTAAGAAGAGACATCAAATTAGTCTGAGGTTGTCATTGAAGGTGCAGACTGGGTTAAAAAATAATAAGGTGTGCTGGGGGAAGGGGAGTGGACTATGCTGGCTAGGTCCCCAATTTAGTTCAAATCTTAATGTTAAAGACAGGTGTAAATTCCTTTGTTTGGCATTTAAAGCACAGGAAAGAAAGTAATTTGTTCCAGCTTCTAGGGGAAAAAAAGAACCTAGCCCTCAAATACGACAGTATTATTATTATTATTAAGCTTTTATTTAGTATTTTACTTTTCCCCAGTTACATGTAAAAACAATTTTTAACATTTGTTTTTAAAACTTTGAGTTCCAAATTCTCTCCCTTCTTCCCCCCCCCATTGAGAAGGCAAGTAATTCCCAAATCCAACAATATGTTGTAAAAATGTGACCAAAAATTAATATTCCTATGGACAGAGCTCCCATGTGTAGCAAAGACAACAGTGGGTCCCACACATGTAGTGAGGGCTGTCCCTGTATTGCTCAAAGGGAGGCAAAAAAGACATCTCTATCTTCTTCTCCCTCTACCCTTCTCCAAGGGAGATTTTATTCCTATCAAGAGGAAAAGCAGGAAGTTAGGGTTATAGGCTACCACTTTATTTTCCTCGGTGAGAGGAAGTATCAGGCTAGAAGTATATCTGTCTGTTCTCTTAGATACTGTAGTCTAGGGGATATGATCAGGTTCTGTCTAACTTCTGATTGCTTTGTTATTTTGGCGGGCAGGATATCCCCAGCTGCATATCTAAGGCTTGACTCTTTCCCAGTTTCACAATAAACATGCAGTAAGTAGCAAAGAAACTCATTTATATAAATCACAGCATAACAGAAATCAGAGAAAGTCTACATAGGAGGATATATGCCAGACAACACAGAGTGAAGGCACTCTCCCTTTAGGAGCAAGTTAATTCAGTTTAACCAGGAGAGAGGGTCCTAGAGCTCACCTAAGGGTAAACTTTAAATCTCTAGAGTAGTAAGCTGGGTATAGGGACATGATAGAAACGGCCAGTTCTCACATCTTCCCAGAATCTTTTCCTTCAGCAATCTGAACTCTTCCACCCTCTCTTTCTAAGCAGGAGCACTGAAGCAATTTGATGCTTGAACACGACTCAAGGTTTGATGAGTTGGGGACCGGGACTCAAAAGGGGGATTCAAAGGGAACCCTTTCTTACAGAATCCACTTACACTTATATGACAAGTCACTTAACCTCTCATGGCCTGTTTTTTTTCCTTGCAAGATGAGAGAGTTCATGGGATTTTAGCTCAGGTCTTCCACACTTCAAGTGCATGACTTTATCCATTATGCTACCTAGTTGGACTAGATGACCTCTAAAGTCGCTTCCGGCTATAAATTTAAGTTCCTAGATCCTGTGTCTTTGCAGCTCCAGCTCCTGATACAGAGTATCAAACTATCAGTCTTCTAGCATTTTTTAGGTAGGTACTAGGGATACAATAACAAAAAGTGAAACAGTCTCATCTCAAGGAGGTTACATTGTATCTGGGACATATTTACAGAGAGAAGTATACACAAAATAAATACAAAGTAATTTTGCTAGAAGGCATTAGCCCCTGGGAGATCAGGAAAGGCCTTTTATAAAAGGTGGCATTTGATCTGAGCCTGGAAAGAGACTTTTTGTTGTTCTTTGTATTCTTAGTGCTTAGCACAGTGCCTGGCACATAGTAAGTGCTTGCTTGTTGAGAGGAACAAGAGGCAGGAGTGCATTCCAAATTTGGTGGAAAGGTGCAAACCAGGGATATGAAGTATTATTCTTGGTGAGAAAAAGTAAGGCCAGTTTGGCTGGACCACAGATTGTGTTAAGGGGGATGTATAAGGATGGAAAGGTAGGTTTTGAAGAGCTTTAAATGCCAAACAGAGGTTATAGGTAAGTCAAGTCCAGAATTGTTTATTAAGCACTTACAGTACCAGACACAGTGCTAAGCATTGGGAATACAAATACAGACAATCTTCGCCTTCAGGGAGCTTACATTCTAAATGAAGAAAGACAACGTGTAAAAGGAAACTGAAAAGGAGGAATGCCTCCAATTAAAGCAATGGGACAATGGTCTATCAAAAAGACTGAGGATGGTCAGAGTGATGCTTAATAAATGCTTGATTAATTGATAGGTTGACCTCTGTTGTTTCCTCTCTCACAGCCTCCCAGAGCAAAGATCCTACTGCTGTCTGCTCCAGTTCCTGCCATGAAAACAGGATGGAGCAGCCTAGAGATGGCCCTGAGAAAGATGAGATTCCCCAGAGCTTCCTAAACAGTGCTGAGATCCTTGAGAAGAGCCCCGAAGAGAGAAGACCGAGTTGCTCTTTGAGGACCCCATGTTCAGGGGAAGATGGACCCTGCCCCACTTGCTCTTCCTCTTCGGACTCTGAGCCTGATGGCTTTTTTCTGGGACAGCCTTTACCCCAGCCTGGGGATGGGAGCCCGGCTGATCCTGGCAGTTTCCACCTACATGCTGGGGGCAGAGCCCCAGGGAGACAGTGTAGGGTCTGCTAGAATTCTGCCCTCCTCACCCTTACTACTACTGCCTCAGATGTAGGTGGTGAGGAAGTGTGAACCTGAGCCTCTGTCCCAGACAGAAGACTCCCCCCCTCTAGAAAATGGAGCCTGGAGTCCTCAGTGAAGGAGGTTGCAACCAAGGACACTGACATTTCAGCAGTGAGCAGGGGTTCAGGTCCCAAGCCTGGGGGTGGGAGTGAGTGGATAGGACTCTGCTGTGGGGTGAAGATACCCAACTTCCTGACTAGCATATACTTTTTCTTCATCTTCAAATAGGTCCAGTCTTTTGGGACTATCTCAGCTCCATGTTTGCCAGGCCAGATAGAGCTAGTACTAGCCTTGCATTGACAGCTGTCCTCAGGTCAACCACATCTTCAGTGAAAGCTCAGTTAGTTCTGAAACCTGGGGGGGTCAGTTAACAAGTATTTATTAACCTTGAATGAAGGCACTGTGCCAGGTACCAAGCAGGCACTTAATAAGTGCTTTTTGACTGACTGGCTGGTGTGCTGACACAATGGTGTAAATAAAACTGACCATGTGACTTTGAACAAACTCACTTTCCCCTCTTTCGTGGTTATTCTCTTCAAATTTGTGTTGGACTAGAGAATTCATATCTTAGGTCCCTTTTCCACCCTTTGGCTCCATGCTTTTACATGCCCTGGCCGTCGGACCCAGTGACCCCGTGTGTGAGTGACTCGCTGGACAGGGTGGCTAAGCCTGGTCTCAGCCTCGAAGAGCCCGGCTCTCCCAACCACGTGTCCTGCCCGTAGTGCACGCTCGCCCCCTGTCGGCTTTGAGTTGCCCAGCTGCGGCTAAAGGCGGAGGGAGGGGGACAGGGCGGAGGGAAGGTCCTGGACGGAAGTGACGTAAACAAGGGGCGCCGAGCGACCGTGCTGGTGAGTCGCGTCCATGTGGAGCTGAACCCTTGGGCTACCTGCCATGGCTGCGAGCGGGTCCTCGGTGCCGCCTCAGGCGGTGCCTCCTGCAGGGGCCTCCGGCGGAGGGTCTGGAGCCCCTGAGGGCGTCGGGGAATGGCTGCGGGGCGCCTATCGCTTTGCCACCGACAGGAACGACTTCCGGAGGTAACTGGGTCCCTCTCCCTCGCCTTCTTCTCGGCCGGGGCCAGGGTGGCTCCCCTTCCTCCCTTCTCCCGTGGCTGCAGGAGGGATCCCCAAAGCCCGGCCTGACCCCGGTGGGGGCGGGGGCTGTGCGCGGGGACGTGGGGCTCCAGTCTTGACTCTGCCTCTGACACGCGGTGTCACCTTGGGACGGTCACCTTCCCTGCGTGAGGAAGCCACTGTTTTTATGACTTTCCCTGCTTTCCTCGTCTGTAAAATTAAGGGAGAGTTGGACTAGATGAACTCTGAAGTCATTTTTAGGTCTATAATTCCATTTTCACAATGTCAGACAGGCCAAGAGAATTTCCTATGGCCTCTTTCGCTTATCTCATTTTATCGCCTAAGCTCATTTTATCCTTAAATGCGAACTGCTGTTATAATAGACCACACTTAAACGCTTTAACATTTATATGAGACTTTTCCCACAGGACTTGTGGGTAAACCTGTTATGTAGATAAAATCATTTGCTACATCTTGCAGGAGAGGAAAGGAGGTTCAGAAAGGTCGAAACACCTAATCACTGTGATTTGAACCCGTTTCCTGACTCCTTAGTATACCCTAACACTCTCCCTCTCTCTTTGGTGTCTGAGTTTCTCCACCTGCTTTTCTGGGGACCCCACTCAGAAATTGGGAATCTGTAATGACTTTCCAGTTCTGTTCCTGCCTGTCCAGTTTCTTTTTAGAGGTAGGCGCTTCCTGTTCTTTAAGGCACAGTAAGTAGTTCTTAAAAGTTGTCCTTTTATCTGTCTTGACAACACTGTCCTTGAATTTTAGGGTGCTAACAAAAGCACCCTAAATGACAATTCTGGCATTTGAAGAAAGAGTTTAAACATCCCCTTATTTTTATTGCCTCTCCTGGAAGGTAAGTTTTTCTCTGGGTGTTAATAGGGGAATTAGGCCCTTTTTCCTAAATCTGTCTTCATAAAAAATAAGATCACCAATGCTAGGACTTTTAAAAACTTCTCTATTTTCCAGGAATTTGATTGTTAATTTGGGACTCTTTGCTGCTGGTGTGTGGCTGGCTAGGAACCTGAGCGACATTGACTTGATGGCACCCCAGCCAGGCCTGTAGCACAGCTGGTAAGTACCCAAACTATTAGAAGCATACCCAGGACAAGTGGAAGTCCTTGAGTCATCATGTCTGTACATCCTAATGTACATTCCCTATCCATTGAGTGTAGGGAAGTGAAAAGCGAGGAAATTAAAACTCAAGTCCAATGTATTTTTTCCACAGATGTTACTAGTGACTTCATTTCTAATACTGCCTTCCGTGATCTGAATGCAGTTTCTTGGAAGCTCTATTCAACCCGCAGCTATGACCATGACATGACCACCAGAAGACCTGCTTTGACTGGCTACCACAAATTTAATTCAGACTTGCTACATTCCTTTCCCTACACTAGCTGTCTTTCTTCCTTGGTCAGTCTATGATCAGCCATAGCTTCAGTGTCTACTTAGGCACGGTGTGAGTATAGGTATATTGCCTTTGCTCCATATATTGTATATATCTTCCAAATCCTTGCAGGTTGGGCAGATGCCAGGCAGGGAGTGTGTTGCAAGTGGCATTTGCTGTTTTCTTTAGTTATACAAAGATTCTTTTTTTCTCCTAAAATGTTTGAAATAAAGACAGTTAACAAAGACCCTGGGATTTTATTTTTTAATAGGAAACTTCAGCTTACAAAAACAAGGTGTAAAAAGAGTAAAGATTTACAAAAATCATAAAAACATGATTCATATTTCACATCCAAAAGAGAACAGAACAGGCCCCCATCATGGGTTGTAAAAGGGGACTTGTCAGCTGCTCAAAGGGAAAACAAAACTAAAAAAGTCCTGATCAGGCAAATTGCAACTACCAGAAACTGATGTTGGTAATTGTGGGGTAAAACTCACCTAAGAGGAAACAAATTTTGAGCAGGATTTCAAGGGTGTGGGATGCCAGTTTGGTGTTGCATAGCATTTTAGTGCTTTAGGCAGGTTTTAGTGTTGCCACCAGGATACTTGATGGAATTCAGGTTCAAGTCTGGAGACATCGAGGCCAGAGAAGTGCATGAGTGTGTGTTTTATACCAAGAAACCAGTGGGGAAGCAACCCAAATTGTAACCCAAATAAGGTGCATGAAAATGATTCCACTTGAAAAAGACACTGCCAGACCTAATATGGAAGTATAAAGAACATAAGAGCTCAAGGTTCTTTATAAACAGAATGTGCAAGGAGTTGATTTAGAGATCTGGGAATGAGGGAGAATCTTCAGCTGTGTAAAAATGTTAAATGTAGATGCCACCTCAGCAGCTGCCTTCAGAAATTTCAGTTTCTGGGGCAAATGAGGTCATTAAAGACTAAGTTGTTTCTAGAAAGGAAAATAGGCCCTACAGAGACTCCTGTAGAGGAGAAAAAGGGTTGGTCAAACAGGCTACCCTTAACCAATTAAAGATCTGACCTAGCCAATTATTGATCAGATTTGGAAGCTCAAACATGTTGAGTCCTTGTTTCCAACATTTGCATTTAGCTCTGGCTACATACTTAGTACCCATTTATGCAAATTTTTTTCCTTTTTATTTAACACAGTGCTTTGAACATAATAACTGTTTAATGTTTGTGGAACTGAATTTCCTGAAGGCCTACATGAGTGGGGATGCTTTCGGCTCAAACTTTTATGAGGTGTCTGTTGTGTGGTATGAGATTTGTTCTAGAATCTGCCCTCATGGAACTTAATTTTTGCCTCAAGATGGTAGAATATAGTTTTTCTTTCATTCACTGTCAGAATCCTAATTCTGCCATTTGTGTAAAGTAAACAGATGATAGATACAATTTTCTTCCTAGGCATATCCCAACAGGAATATCCAAAAGGATAGTACTTTTCTATGAACAGGAGACTCTGCTACTACTACCTATGTGGTACTGGGCAAACTCCTTTCTGGGCCTCATTTTCCTCACCTACAAAATGAACATGTCAGACTATGTGATCTCCAAAGTCCCTTGCAGCAGAAAATCTGATTATAGGAAACCATGAGTCTAGCAGATAATATAAGGATCTACTGCTGTCAGTGGTGAAGGCAGATAATATTTTAAGTCACAGTAGGCATTCTAGGCAATAATCTGGCCCAGTCTTAAAGGAATACCAACCAACACATGGTCTTAAAATTTATAGCCCACATAAGCCAGTGCTTATTTAAAACATCTCAGATCTATTCAGAGCTCTGAATAACTTAAGTTTGAGGTGTTAATCAAAATTCAGTAAAAGTTCTTAAGACATTGCAAAATAAAAGCAGTTCCATTCAGATCAGTGAAAATTTAATCTTAGAGGCAGCTAGATGGCGAAGTGGATAGAGCACCGGCCCTGAAGTCAGGAGGACCTGAGTTCAAATCCGGCCTCAGACCAAACACTTGACACTTATTAGCTGTGTGACCCTGGGTAGGTCACTCAACCCCAACTGCCTTTAAAAAATAAAAATTTAATCTTAATGGCACCTTAATATTAACATTTTAAGAAATCTTTTGGGGGGAATTTTGGCTTACTTTCAAGAATGCAGGTAGGGAAGGTTTTGTATAAAACACGTCCTGCAAAAAGTTAGGAATTTGGTGCCAGTATAGCTAATGAACCAGTAAATTCCAAAAGGGAACTAAGTCAGTTTCCTGGTAACCAACCATCAGTTGTGGGAAATGCTGATTTCTATTTCATATCCAATTGTCAATTAAGATTTTGCTGTCATTTGGTGTCTATACACCTTATGTTTTCCCAAGTCAGATAACTCATATTAATATGATCCCTTCAGTCTTACGGAGGCTGTGACGCATGCTATTTAAAAAATGCTGTCTTAAAGTGGCCCTTTGGATATTAAATTGGAAAATGTTTTCTTAGATCCAAGATACAGGAAGCAGATAGGAGGCAGCAAAAAAAAGAAAAAAATCACCCTTTGATTAAGTCTTATAGCTCCAGCACATGTATAGCTTTAAGTGAGATTCATGTAACTTTATACAAGATGGTTTAAGTCAAAGACCTGTGCTAAAGGGCAAATTCTGCATTTAAGATATAAGTCTATGGGGGCAGCTAGGTGGCACAGTGGATAGAGCACCAGCCCTGAAGTCAGGAGGACCTGAGTTCAAATCTGGCCTCAGACCAAACAGTTGACACATACTAGCTGTGTGACCTTGGGCAAGTCACTTAACCCCAACTGCCTCACTTAAAAAAAGATATAAGTCTCTGATTGTATTTAGAAACTTTTAAAAAACACTTTCAGTACCTCAAAAGTCATTCACTGTGTGGGTGTGTGGATGCCTCCTTTGCAGGAAGACTGCTATGGAAGCTTTGTCTAAGACATCACCTTCACAAAACTGACAAGATACAAATTGTCAGATGGGTTTTAGATGGTGAGATATTTAAAAATCATCTTATGGAATGCCTCTCATGTATCCAATGTTACCACTACTGGTCAGGATTAAATGAACAGACCAGAAGCTGCCTAATGGAAGGTTACCAGGCTCCTTCACCTTCCTCCCAGCTGGTTGTTCTACTGAACACACTAGGTTTGCTTGTGGTTGTCTTCTCCAAGGGATTTAGGGGATGGGAGGGATGGAAGGGCGTTGAGTAGGGAGGGAATGTTGAGCTGTCCTATTAAATAGTACAGCTGGGCCTACATGATAACCATAACATTCACATGTGGGGGATTGTTGGATTTATTACACTACTGCTTGGAATTCTGTGCAAAGAACTTCAGTCCACACTTGCTCCATTTCAGGAGGAACCAATCTTGTGTTGCTTTTAACTGTTTAACTTTTAACAGCACCTTTGTCATTGTTAGAAACTGAAAGACCTTTTCTAAAAATTTGTGCTCTGCTTCTCCTCCCACACTACAATGAACACAAATCTCCTAGGAAAGAGATAGGCTGTGTCTGGGGAGGGGTAGTCCTCCCAACCTGATTAGAAAAGGCCTGAGTTACCACCATCTGCAACAGACAAGTTGGGTGAAGGAAGGAGGAAGTGGGGAAGAATCTGTCTTTGAATAATCACAAATACAAAGATTTTGGACACATACAATAAAATACACCAAAAGTTGAGAACTGCTGGTAAGAACAACTTGCATCCACACAGATATGAAATGTTAAAAAATGTGATGCTAAAAGTCCTTGAAAAACCACACAAACTCCTTTGTCACTTGACTGATGAGGGGATTCTTTCCCTAAAATCTCGTGTCCCATGCAAACCATAACTGGGTACAAGGCACCAAATTTCATGAATTGTATAAAATTAGCTCACAAAGCTTTATCAATAAAGTAAAGCAAATTCCCCTTCCCCCCTCCCTAACCCCTGCTCTGGCCTTCCTCCCACCCACCCCCCAAAAAAGTTCTCATTATGTGACTTGTCAAACTTCTGCTTCAGCTTACATGGGAGCTCAGTTGGCCCAAAGAGCACTCGTTGTGCCAGCCAACCCCAGATCAAATAGTCTTTTCTGGACCTAAGCATAGGCAGAGTAGGGAACTTTTTACAATCATTGACTCCAGAAGCCTTTCCATTCAAAACAAAAATAAACTCTGCTATTGAGTCCATAGGACACATTAACACTTCTACAGTTTCCAATTTTATTTTTGACATTTTGAGAGACATCTGGAAATTTACAGTGTGGCACTGCCTCCTACCCTGAGAGGGGAGCTGAATCTAAGCTGGCAAGGGCCCTGCCTGGTCTTATAAGGGCTTCAGTTCTTGGCTGCCCAAGGGTTAATTGTTGATTAACAATACAGTAGCACACATGCTTGCCTAAACATGCTTGCCTCAGGGTGAATGAAAATATCAAAGTCAGACTAGTTTGAGGTAAAACACCTTTTGGGGCCAGAATGCATTCATCTGGGAAAGCAGATCATAGTGGAAAGTAAATGTGCTGGCCAAGTGGCAAGTGTTCTGGGAATGAGATTTTAATGAATCACTTACTTGCTCTTTGGAACAAAGTGGGTCCATGAGGTTTCAGTTAGTAGAACTTGGATTAGATTTTGTGGCCTTTACTTACAAGTCTTAATTGGTTCTTAACCTTCTTTTCTTATGTTGGAAAGCACGATGCAACTAAGACCTGTCTATGTCCAAGATTTACATAAATTACAAAAGGGCATTTTACTCTGAACATTTTTCATTTGAGCTTTGAAATTTGGGCTGACTCACCCAGTGGGAAGGAAGCCCTACCCTAGTTTTCAAAATTTCAGCTCATATTCTACTCTCATTTAGCTTCCAGTGTTGACTTGGCCTCTTAAAACCTCTGCCCTGCCTGAAACAGGGTACTTCGGGTGGTAGTTCTCATGTTTCTATATCATCCAATTTTTTTAAAAGGTTTTAAAAATCATTTTGATGTATTGGTGCTTGGCCAAGTTAAGCATTTACTTTACACATTCTTTAATCAGCTTAATAATCCTTATAATTATTTGGTATAAAACTATTTTTTTTAAAAATTAAATTTGAGTATTTGTATTAACCTATCACATCGTGTTGCTTTTTATCTTTTAAAAACAATTTCCCTCTGGACTGGCCAGAGGGAATGGAGTAGGTACTCTATTAGTCTTTTCTATCTTTTAATTTCTACAATTCTAGAATAATAAATATAGGATTCAGTGAAAGATGAGGCACGATTCTTATTTTCCTTTTAACAGGTTTACTATCCTTAGCTCTTGGGGTAAATGAGTTTTGCCGTCACCACGAAAAACATTGTTCCCAATTATGTTGATTAACAATTTGGGCCTCGAGAGCTTACCTCCACATCAGAACCTCCTCTGGTGGCCCTGGCAGCTGTGACACTTTAAAACAGTGTACAGCAGACAGCGAGCCCTGGGCAAAGCTTATATAAAGAAGCCTGCAGGAGACAATATAAACCAAACAGCATAAAAAATGCTATACGCTATCGCTTCCAAATAAAAGCTAAATATTACAGAAACCTCACAGTGTTGGAAAAAGCAAGTTTAATTCAAAGTATAGTTACTCCCTTCCCTATCAGGGTAAGCCATCCTTTGTCTGTAATGTCTCTATGTCTCAACGCTGTTTGGTAGGTCATTTGGGAGAGGCCATCTCAAAAGAGGTCAACAGCAAATGCTACAGATCTGCTTGAGAAATCTGATTCATCAGCATGGCTAAACCTACCCTCGAAATTTCTTCAGCCTCTTCCCTTCCCCTCCCCTCCCTCCCAACTTTTCTCCCTCCCTCCCAACTTTTCTCCCTCCCAAACTCCCTTCCACACTTACTCCATTCAAATGACAGCTGTACCTCTACCTGAATTCAAATATTAATGTGATATACTCAGTCAAAAGATGAGTATTCATAGTGATAAGCTGAGGCTTCATTCACTGCAGCAACAGCTACAATGCTGTTGTTATGGTTTGCAATTGACTTTCAATAGGGTTGCCACAGCCAAAGGGCTCAGAAGGTAAGCTCAGTGGTGGCTGGCTATTAAGTAGGGTACATTCGCATTTAAGGTCAACCTGTGAAATTTCATTCTAATTTTTTGCTACAGATCCAATTTAAGGAGTAAGGTACATTTCACCAGCACCTAGGTCACATCAGCTTTTAATTCTCTGACAGGTCGTATGCTCTAAGTGATCTTGAATTCCCAAGAAATTTAGGAGGGATCTGGCCAGGCCCAGAAGCTGCAAGCTGCACAGCCAAAGTGGGAACAGGTTGCTGAGCAACTGCCACTCCTCAGAATGATACAAAATCTTCAAGTGTGCAATGGAGGCCCACGCTCTTTTCGAATGTCAGTACTGTCAGTGAGTCAAAAACCATTCAAGTTAAACACCAGACTGAAGGGCTTCCCCATTCCCAATGGTCTGACTTCTGGGGAAGCCTAGGAATACATGGCTGACCCAAGGACAGACTTATAGATCTTAGGTCCATGATTTAGATCTACAGCTCTAAGACTTGCTTCAGCAGTGAGGTAAGGAGTGGAGTGCAATGGACGGCCTTTACTGATCTTGTTGCATCCCTATGGGAGCTACCCTTTCTGCCACTAAATGAAGCAACAGGCAGCCCAGAGGTGCTGCACAAATAAGCAATGGGTAGGACCCTTCTAAAGCCTACTTGCATGTATAAAGTGACTATTGCCTTTGCTTCATGTAGGGATCTTGGTTTATATTCTACCCACCCAAAACAGCTTAAGAAAATTCCAGAGTTTGTCTGCCTGGAGTGACATTTTTTTTTTAAGATTAAAAAAAAAATGTTCCATGGGCACTCTTCATGTGGTTTCTTTTTTTCCTTTTAGTGCACAATTGAAGTGATTCCCCAGCCAAGTGTTTATTCTGGATTGACACATGCCTAGTACCCATCTCTCCAAATCCTCTGCTTTTCAGAACCAAATCCTTAAACTGCAAACTACCCAACTACCCAGGCCTGAGACATGTGTTATCTAGCCTCAGCCCTGGGTAACCGGCCTGATAAGGCAGTTGGCTCAAGTCCAGGACTCCTCCTCACCTGGGAATAACCATTAGCTGGGACTGTACCTGCTCATGGTGCTGGTTTGCACCGATTAGGAGGGAGAAAAAGGCATAATGGAGATGACAACAAGGCTTCTATCCTTGTTGGACATCATTGTTTTACATCTATCTCCCTATACCAGGTTCCCTTTTATAACGGAGAGAAATTGATAAAGGATGATGACTGAAGAGGCTGTTCCTTTTGTTCTGTTTTATGGAAGGTGGGGAATATCCAAATACATTAAAAAGAAACTGACTACAGATTTTCATGACAGGACTGAATAGCCTGACAACTCCTACTCTTGACCCCAGAGTATGGCAAATCTGTTTCTTCAGTCAGCCTTAATTCCTACAAAGAGGAAAGATGTATGAACACCGATGGTTTCAAAAACAAGCCAGAGGTCATTGGGTGACCCATGATCCCTTCAGGGGAATGTCAGTCTTCTGTCCTCATCACTGTTGCTGGACCGCACCTGAGCTTGGAGTTGGGTTTCAGAGATTCCTGCATTGCCCTGCACTGTTCTTTGAGTGTAAAAAAGGATGTAGGCCTGGGTTTTGCACACTTCCTCGACACTACATACATTCAGCTTGGAGTCGTTACAGTGGACCCAAAAACCTAGGAAACCAAAGGGAAAGAAAGAGAATTACTACCCAACCTTCCTGCTTCCAGAGCAGCAGCTGAGACCACAAGATAAAAGGAAGGAGCAGAATTCTGAAGATAGCCAACTCTTAAATCTTTCTACTGAGGATACATGAGTAAAACCAATAGAGACTTTGAAAATTTAGTTTTATGAATTAACGTCAGCCTTCTTCCCCCCCCCCACCCCCCATCATAATTAATAACAGCAATGCTGCTCACAAGAAACCAAAATGGACTAATTTCCATCATCCCTATTCTTCCTGCTCTGCAGAAGGTATTAACAGGTGGTGAAATAGCCAAGTAAAGGAGGGGAGGGGGTTGAAAGGAGGAAAGAGGCTACAAAGGGTCTTGGACAATACACAGGTTAGGTAATTAGCAGGAATCATCAAGAATTGGTTGAATACTGAGAACCCAGAATTTGCTGAGATTTATCTTTGTGAGTATCCCTAGCACTCAAGGGGTTCCCAGTCATTTGTTTTTATATTCAAATGGCTGACAGATTTGGTGACTTAAAATAGTTTGATGTGGAAAATAACACTTTTTTCTTTTTACTTTCGATTATTATATAATTCTTATAGACCTGAAGAGACCAGACCATTCTTGTAAATGGCCAAAAGTAAGAAAAACCACATATTATTTATTCCTCATCTTTTTCTCTATATAGCTAATAGTTAGCATACACTTGGCAATACGTTTAGAAACAGTACATACGACGAAAAGGGAGGTCAAAGCGGAATGTTAGAGGGGAAAGAAAACCCAGCTTGGGTTAAGAAGGCCTGTGATCAAATTCTGGGCTTTATACTTTACTATGTGAGTTTGGTTGGGCTAGTCACTTAATCTTTCTGTGTCTCAGTTTCCTATTCTACAAAATGGGGGGGGGGGGTTGGACTAGATGATCTCTTTATAATCTCTTCTAGTTCTGATACTCTAGGAGCCTATGATTCCTATCTTATGATACTTTCATTTCCCCATTTCTGATGGGAAGACTGAAAGGTCCTTAGGTCAATAGTAGATAGAACTAGAGCTGAAACTCAAACGTTCTGACTTTATCCATTAGATTTTAATGGATTTGATCTTCCTCTTACAGACAGAGATTTGCAGTATTAGGGCTACTATACAGGACTGAATGGCAAAGAAAGCACACACATTATGAACACACTGACAATTTATCGTGTCCACACCCTGGAAAAAGGTACACGCACCTCCCTCTGTGTTGTAGCAATATGCTGTGTAGTGTCCTGAGCCAAACCCTTTCCCGTGATGCATCACCACTGCGGAGAGGTCATAGGCAAAGGTTTCTTTGTCAAGAGAGGAGAGAGTGTCCCTGCAGCAGTAAGGTTCCATGGTTAATACCTGGTCAAAGACGACATGGACCCCAATCTTCTCACGGTGATTACGTCCAGACCACCTAGAACAGGGATATACATATAAGGCTCCATCAGAAGCAAAGCAGATAAATATTTACAAAAAGTGTGCGTGGTGGTGTGGAGGTGGAGATGGCTTTGAATGTGGCCCAGTGTTTAGTGTTTTTATTGCTACTGTATAATCAGTATTCTACAAAATTTTCGCTAGTGGAAATGGGCATAACCCTAAGCAAAAGTGTATTTGTAGAACATTTAACTTTTCTTCTGCATGGATCCTCATCTATAAAATTCTTTCTCAAACATAGACATTTTGAGGGTAGATTAATCAATGTTCAACATATGCTTTGAAGACAGAAATCCCTAACAAATTCATTTAGTTATTAATTCTTTTGTACCCTGCCCCCCCCACCCCCTTTGGTCTTTCATTCATCTACTATAAAATTCACGTCTCATTCTATCCTGGAGATGGTTCCACATAAAACCTAAGCAATTCCAGAGAACCTCTGAGCAGACAAACCAAAAGCAGGAAGTCCAATTAAACAGAGCCAAAGGAGCAGATATGTAAGTCCCCTGCTGTGCATGAACACAGACTCACTGTGCATAAAATGTTCTATTTCCCTTGAACTCCACAGGGAGTCCAAGGATCTCAAAGGGGCCACTTTCCCCTCTTCCAACCCTAAAGGCTTAACTAAAGTCTCCCAAAGCAGAGATTCCCACTGCTTACCAGCACCTGTGACTCTTAAGAGATGCTCACCTGAATCGTTTAAGGTGCAGCCGGAGGACCTGAGGTAGTCTGTAGATCATTAACTGCTTTCTAGCTTCACTCAGAACCAGGGGTTTGGGAGAGGATTTACGCCGTCTGCCTGCATGGTTGGGTTAGGGATAAAACAAGCTGTTTACAGAATCAGCATTTTGTTGGGAAAGGAGTAAATTCCTCCCCCTCCCCCCTACTTTTAATTCTTCTAGCATCAGCACATCTGTAACTACAAAAAAATACTCTCCTGGTAACATGGATTTATGAGTGAGACACCAAAGAATGTCACTGTAACACTATGTACTTGGGGGGATTTGTACATGAAAATTACACATTTTAAAATCTCATGGCAACAATAAATATATGAAGATACATTGTGGATATTATGCATTAAAACAAAAATTTACTACAACAAAATGCACATACTATGGACAAATATTATTGTTATATATTTTATCCTTCCCTACAGTTGTACTCAAATCAAGCCAACTGGGAGAACGGTTATCAAAGGTTATGCCAGCAGAGCATAAGCTTGGTGAGGACTTATAGCAAGATGGAGAAGTTTTAAAAGCACAAGGCCCAATGACAGACTGTTGTACAGTCTGTTGCACAGACTGAATTTAGGCTCACTACCAAAAAGTTGGCCACAAAATGATCATTATTTTAGCCACTGCAACTTAGGAAACTACCTACTAAAGTGTGAGAGGGTTTTGATAAATGTTGGTGGAAAAAATAATGAACTCCTTGTAATGGAGAGGGAGGGAGGATAGTTAGGAGAAAGAAGGGGAATAGAACAGTGTCCAAACATTTCAGAGAACTTCATTCAAGCTCCATATTAGAGGATTCTTGTGGAGAAAAATTAACCACTTTCTCCTCCCTACTTCCAGGATATCTCTGGATTCTTTAGCTCTCTCAGTCACTGCAAATGCTGTCTGCAGCTCTAATTTATGTATGGGAGCTAGTCTCTAGAACCCTCTTATGGCCTCAGGTATCCATAAAGAACAATTTTGAGTTTTAATAGTCCAAATTTTGGCTACACAGTGGTGTAGTGTAGTGTGTGGTAGTAAACAGAAAGCCAGCCTCAGAGACAAGGAGTCTTGAGTTAAAATTCTCCCTTGACACAGCATACTGCTGAGCAAATCACTTAACCTGTCAGTGCTCTAGGCAGAAATTTCAGAATGACTTCCAGTCTGCACTGGTAGATGGAATTTCCTCGTGGATAGTTCTCTATACCAATGAGATCATAGGTTTGGAACCATAAAAAAAGAATTCTAACAATGTTGCTATTAAAATAACCACCCCAACCTGTGAAATTGGTTAATGATGTCATGTAATATATTATACAATTAGATGATAAGTGGAAGCTATGCCTTGGATTCAAGCTAAAAGTACATGACACTATAAGGTGGTGGGCCTTAAAGTGGGTCCACAAAATGTCTACTGAGAAAGGTTTTCAATTGAGGCTCTTGTGCATAAATGAAATAAGATGGAGAAAAAAGTCAGTTTGGGGTTAATAGTAAAGAGGGGAAATAAAGATTCATCATTAACAAAACATTTAAATAATATCTTTCTTCAATATAATTTGTTTATACCATGGACAGGGTTCTGTATTTTGCTATTGTACTTATCTGACAACCAGCACCTCCATAATTTTTCCCCCCAGACAAAAAGCCCTGCTGGAAATGTGGGGTGACACTGGCAGACTGGCTGAGGGTGACCAGATCCAAAGCAGAACTGGTATTCAAATGCCACACAGGGCATGTAAAGTTGCTGGATCATGTAGGGAGATGCACTGCACTATTTCAGGAGATAAGTCATGGAATTAAAGGTATCTTAATTTCCATCAGAAGCCGTCTTTGTAACCATTCACTGATGGCTGCTGTTGTTATTATTTTAATTAAATATGAGTAAGGAAGAGGATGTGAAATTAGTGAGTGGTTCCCCACAGTGCCTGTTGATTGTCTCTGAGTTGCTGATATCATAGTCTACACATCTGCAGAGACCAGCTTTTCTGCTGCCATGCCATATCATCTGTACCTCACCAAGTGTACGCAAATCGAAACCAGATGACTTATCACAAGCTATTTGTTACAACAGCCAGTAGAGCTGCTGTCAATCTCATTACAGACTGCAGCAAAATGAAGGAGCTGCAAGAAATGCCTTTGCCATGGTGGGCAACAGTGGTAGAAGGGGTAAGGAATGGAGGAATAAATGGGCTAAAATAAAGCAGCCACGTGGCTTTGTTTTGCAATCTTATTACGAAGAAAATTTCAAATCTGAAAAATTAAATCTCTGCTGTGCCTAAGAACCCTGGCAAGGACCACTACATCTGGTAGAAGCAATGTATAACTTAGGATAACAATCAAGAACTGGTCTTTGTTCACCTAAAATAAGATTTAATTCAATCATAAGGAAGAGAGAATTCAGGTTCAATCAAAATGTATCAGTTCTGGGTGCCTTTTAATATGCTAAAAAGAAAGAGGAAAGGTAGAACACTGGCATTTATGGATCACCCTAAACTAAAAAATTAATGTATCTTTCCCTTCACTATGGGTTTCCTTCCCTGTCATTTTTTTTTCACTTATCAAGAAAATAATGAAAATTGGCATGTCCAGTGTGGGCAATAGAAATCACATAATTTTAAGTGTGAACTTTTATAAAAATCTTCCTTTCCTAACACATTATGTCCAATGTATGTCAATCAGACTAAATCAAACCATCAAGAAATTTGTTCTGTGCCTCCTCTCTTCCTTAAAGTGTTGTGATTCATTTTTCTTAAAGAAAGCAGCTAAAGAAAGCAGCCTGACACTGCAGCTGCAGTCCTGGTCACTTTTAACTCATCTGCCTCCACAACTCAGTATGCATAAGCATGTGTGTGCTCCACATTAGTTAATTTTTGTTAACTAATGATACTGAGTAAATGATACTGAGTGTTATATGGCTTTCCCTCTAATTGTTTAAAGTACATCATCTGTCCCTCTATTTTAAAAATCATACAAAAATATATTTAAAGTAGTATCAACATAGACATTTTTTAACCTAGTACTACAAATGTGCCTTACCAAATCTGTTTTCAGATCTCATATTATTTTTACAAATTATTCTTTTTAAATTGCTGAAAGACCAAACATGAATTTATTCACTTAAGTGCCTCAACTTCTTCTAAGCCCCACATTTTAAAAATGGGTCATTCCACCTCTCTCTCACTTCTGCTAGGCTACAGCACCCATAAATTCCTTCTGAAGTCTAGGTCCCTAGAAATGATTATACCAGAAATTTGAACTTAGGTTAAATAAGAGATATCAATTTACCATGTCTTAGAATTTCAGTGGAGTATGTATGCACTGATTGTCTAAGGTAATAAACGTGTCATTACATTTTTCCTTTCATTTTTTTATTAACTTAATTTCCAAAGACATTGCTTCTCTCCTCTCCCCTAATCCATCCTACCTAGGGAGCCATCCTCTGTAATAAATAATTTTTTTTTAAAAAAAAAGGAAAAATAAATATTTGAACAAACCCTAGGTGGTATAGTGGACAGAGTGCTGGCCTTGGATTCAGGAAGAGCTAAGTTCAAGTCTTGCCAGACATTTTAACTGTACGATCCTATCTGCCTCAGTTTCCTACTGAAATGGGAATAATAATAGCACCTAACATACATGGATGAGATCCTTTTGTTAGGCACTTGGCTAGCATGTATATAGCCCTTTAAGGTTTGTTATTATTAACCAAGTCTTATAAAATGAGGAATCAATACTTTAATTCCTTGAGGAATCTAGTGAAGCCGATGGGGGAATGTTACAAGAGGGAACACTCCTATGTTGTTGTTTTTTTAAGTTTACAGAAGGTTCATAAATTTGCCTTTAACAAAATGAGAACAAAAGTTGAAGAAAAACTCAAAGTGTGACAAAGTTTTGTACCAATTCAGTATCAAGCCAAAAGAGGGCATTATGATCACTTCATATCAACTTTCTAAGCTGTGTTACCTCCCCCACTCAGAACATGTCACTTACTGTTGCACTGGTCACATGCGTAGATCCTTCCTTCCAGGGCCTCTGTCTCTGTGAATTTGGCCAACATCTCCGTCAGCATGCACTCAGTCTGGTTAAAAGGGACAAGCCCTTTTTCTATGCAATGATAGCGCTCAGGGAATTCCAGGGACAGATCCCAGAAGGGTTCAATGGTATTGGATTTGTAATTGCATGTTATGCATGTGACCTAGAAGTGGAAGGTTTATATGCAGATTATATTACTCCCTTGCATCTGACATAAATTTTGCTCACACCTTAAGAAAGCCATCTAAATTACCCTGCTCCAAACCAGGTGTTCTTTGTTTTTTGTTGTTGGGTTGGTTTTTTTTGTTTTTTGTGATGTAACATAAAAAGAATAAGAAAAGTGATTAAGAATCTGGAGCATGTTATTTCTCCAATAGGCATTTCTGCTATAAATGGGTATTGACTAAATTTTAAAGACCATACGACACACAGAGAATATTAACCCCTGAAACACGTAATACTAGTCTATGTTGCAAAAGTACAAATGACTAAGGAATTATTCACTGTGAATCATTGCCATATACATGATGCTATGGCCCATAGAAAATTCTGGTGTTAAGATCTTTTGTAAAAAAGAAAGTATTTTCCTATCAAATACATTGGTCAATTCTGACATTATATTATGCTCCACAACCATAGTCCTCTACCTCTGTAAAGGAAAGAAAGACATAGCATAGCAGCAATTGGGAAACTCCTAGTTTTAAGTAAATTCAAGTAAACCACCTAGGGATCTTGCATTTCACCTCGGATGATAGGCTTTTTAATGACAGGAAACACTTCTTACTTATATCAGGATTTCCTCCTCAGAGCCTAGCCTAGTGCTTGGCACACAAGGAAATTTTTTTTTAAATTTGAATTCCCACGAGAAAATATATTACTAAAATGCCATGTAACCTTATTTTTCATAGATACTTTAATACACTAAGCATCGATGTAAACTAAAGTACACTTTAAGTCCATAAACTTTATTTTTTGTCTGTGATTATGATCATATATAGCTATTGTGAGAAACTTAGACTAGCAGAGTAGGAAATAGTTTCTTTTCCCAGTCACTTTGGAACCAAGGCTCCTAAAGAAGTTTGTATCATTTCCTAAAACAGGCCAGAGGTGGACAAGCCAACTGTGGACACTTATTATATAACCTGTCATATTTTATTTATAAGAATCAGAGATGGGAAACCTGAATGTTATACAAAATATTAAAAACAAAAAACAGAGGGCATGCATCTAATGTGTGGGGTGGATTCCTTGAGGGTTGTGCAGGAAAAGATAGATAAGAACTACCCAGGATTATATGGTATGGATGGATTGCAATCAACAGCAGCAGCAGGAGTCATAGATCTACTGAAGTGCTGACATAATAACAATCATGTTAACATTCTTGGCATCCATTTGAAATTTAGTGACACAGCAAATGACATAAAAATGGGGCAAAAAAGAGGCAGCAGAAGTTTTCATCAAGATAGTATATGTTGATTTACCACGTCACACTCAAAACAACGGATCTCAGATCTTTCCTCATTATATTAACTTGCCCAAAGCCTCCATAAGAACCACACAATATCTGTTCCTGGTGCTAATCAGTGTCAGGGTGGGTAGAACGAAGAAACCTACCTGACTGAGCAGCTGCCCATGAAATATTGTGTTCACCACCTTCAGAACTTGCTTGGTGAGTTTTCTCTGGGAGAAGGGGATGAGGATCCGACGCTTGGTTCCCTCTGATTCCAGCTCCTGCTGGACTTTATCCAGTAGCTCACAGAGAAACTCCTGAGCATCTTGCTGGTCATAGCCCCGAAAGGCAGGGATCAAGCTCCAAACAGAATGGAGCATGGCAAATGGAGACACCAGCGCCCACTTCCCAGACCACATAACACGGAAGAGGGTATGTAATTCATGACAGAGAGAAATGTGCTTTGAACTTGGCTCCTTAGGCTGTATTAGTTCTAAGCTCCTGTTTATGGAGGACCCACCATTCAAGCCAGTGAGTAAGCCCTGCCTACTGCATGGCTCAATTCTGTCATTTCTCGCTGACTCATCAGCAGCAGATCCATTTGCCAATTTACCTGACATCTGAGACTTCCCATTGGCTGTTTTGGCAAGCAGTTCTTCTGTTTCACAGAGGTCAAGGGTCAGAAAACATTCTCTGAACTTCTGGAGATGACTGAGCACTTGAAGGATAGAGTTCATGTAACAGGTGTTACCCAGGTTCCGCAGACCTGTTACACCAGGAGTCACCATTGGCTTACGGCGGATGGAATAAAACGGCTTGAATTTGCTGCTCTGCACTCTTCTTGAGGTAGGGGAATTTGTTGCTATCTCTCTGAATTTCCTGGGAATCAAATTCGCTTGGTGAACATGAGAAAGTAGCCTTGCACTTTTCCTGGGGGGGGTGTTGGCCAGCTCCTCAAGGAGGCGGCGCTTCATCTCTTGCCTCCGCTGCCTTGCAGCCTCTTTTTTCTTCTCTAACTCTTCTATTTGCTTTCTTTGCTCCAGTTTCTGTTGGCCTCTGGTGCTCTTTTCAAACCAGATCCTCAGCGCTTTAGCCAGCAGACACTGGCGCCGGTGCCACAGAGCTGTCAACATCTGGGGCTGTCCCTGAGGAGCCTGCTGAGGTTGGAACACGTCCTCTCCTGAAGCCATCGACCGAAGCATTCTACCACTCCTCACAGACAGATCCTGCTTCTGGCTCCTAATTGCTGAGAGAGTACTTCTGAGCAGTTTCAGATCCCCTTCAGGATTATCATTCAAAACATAGTCTTCACAAAGGTAACAGAACACATAGAGATCATTGACTTCCATAGCCAATGGGTGTCTGGTTTCTTCGAAGTGTTTAAATGCATGTTCCTCAATGTATCGTCCACAGGCCACATGAGAGCACTTCAGACATGCCCAGACAGACTCTGTGGTGTTACACTGCATGCAGTGCCACTTCTGAGGATTCAGGATAGAATGGTCCTGGGCGAGTCGTAACCGCCCTACATGTTTACATCTATCCATGTCTTACAGAAGTCTCCACTCCTTTAACCTGGCAAAACATGGGGGGGAAAAGATACCTCAGTGTTACTAATTTTGAAGAGTGTTTTCTTTTCTTTGGGGGGGAGGGGGAATCTAAAATATCCATTGATCTGTCATTCTTAGCTATCACAAAAATAGGGCTCCTGAAAGACCAATAACCCTGACCTATGGTATCAGGATAATGGCGAAGAGATTAAGATCCCTCAAAAAGATAATTAAGACACAACAGGGAAACCATTCCGTTGGCTCAATTTTTAAATTATAATTCAGTTGATTATTTTAATTCGTGAATGTTCCAGCTGATACACAAGTCTAGGTCAATGGTTTATCAGTTCCACTGTGCACTTTAGAAAAGAGATGGAGATCACCATCATATGTCACGAGCCTGTGAAATCTGATCACTGAACTGGTGAAAGGCTCTATATATCATTACTGATCTCCTGATTGGGTAAAGAGTACCATAAGAGTAGAAAAAGAGGAACCAGGAGACAGTCAGGAGGTACCCCAAATACAATTTTCTGTGAGAAAGATTCCCCAAAGTATTCTCCAGAAGTCAAGAGAACAGAAATGAGACAATGGAATCCACAGAGAAAAACCTCTAAGAGAAGTAAATTTGATGGTTCATCCTAAGTAATCAGAAAGGAAAAAGTCCTATTCACAGAATTCAAAGAATCATACTCTTTTTTCTCCAGCTGGAAGTGACACAAGGAGCAGGCTGTCAACCAGTCAAGGTAAAATTTTCATGTCTTGTTGCAAAGAACACTTATATACTCTGTAAATAGGGGTAGGGATTTTCACTATCTTGGCTGAAAGGATAGCTAAATAGAGGAGAACTGGATGAGTCTAACTGCTCAAACAAGTTATCTATTTGTTAACTATTGGAAGTAGGACAGAGGGACAATACAAGTCTTCCAGCTAATATACACGAAAATTAAAGTGGCTATACAAATGCAAGGTGGCAGGTATTGTTTTGGAAGCCTGAAATGGTTCAGTTTTTATCATAGTCGCATCAGTTTTGCTTGTCATAGAACTAGTTTAAGAAATCATCTTGGGTAGAAGTACAAATGTGAGAACTGCAAAGAGGACAAAGTCATCATCTGAGATATTAGAAAACAGGCTTTCCATATTAGATATCCTAAGAGTGATTTCTGTTGATAACCCAGGGCATTTTCTTCCTTTTTCCCTTTTGTTTTCCAGGAAAGCTCTCTTTCTTTCCCATTCCTGGCAGGGAACTCAGTTCAAAAGAAAGAGTCTACGAGTACTTCCATATTCTCTCTAGTTGGCACCTCTGGCTACCCCCTCTTCTGTCCCATATTTCAGCTCAGCCCTGCTGACAGATCCCATAGTCACCAGATGGCCTGCCTACTCCCCACTGCAATCTCTTCTAAATGTGGCCCCCATACTGTTGCCACAATTTGGACACCCTACTTCTGTTATTGCCTCATCTTAGATTGCTTAGAGAGCATAAATATATTTTAAAAAATTCAAACTCACTCTGTTTCCCTTTGAATTCCCACAAATGCATTTTCAGTTTTCATATATTAATTTTGATTGATATGTTGCTAAATTTTCTGAAGTCATTTATATTATGTTTCAACTACACTAAAATTATAAACTTAAGGCTGGGAAACTGGCTCCTATTTTTTTTTTTTTATATTTTCCCCCAACCCCTAGAATTTTGTTTTGTCTAAGTATTCAGTGGTGCCAAGATTGAAGTTTAGGATCAAAGCTACCCTCTCTCAGGATTATTCTAACTTATTGCATGTATATACCACATTGGTAATGAAACATCATTCTTGTTTAGGTTAAGACTGTGAGTTTGCTAATCTTCAGGCTTAGACTTAACTCAAATTAAACAAAACAATATGACCTGAAAAGCTAAAGTGAGAAAATATTTACTTTCTGCTGCTTATCACCAACAAACAGTACAAGTTCAGAGGCTGACTGTGTGTAACACTCAAAATGATCTAAAACTCATCCATTTACTAAACTGAAAAAAAGACAAAAGTAAATCAAGAGATTGAAGATTTTAGAGTTAATCTTCATGCCTTCCACATTCATGATTGGTAAACATGAATCTAATCCTTTTACAGGTACACAAGTTTTTATAGAAATAAAATAAAGAATTTTACTTCTAAAATTCTTTCCCATAAACAGCTCAAGGATGAATTATCTTTTATTCATTCAGAGCCTTTTGCCTGTCTTTTTTCTTGATGATTCAGTACTCACTGAGTCATATTTGTATTGCTTCCTCTTTGCAACTCAGAACCTGGGGCCTGGCAAATCCCCATTTTAGCCAACAGGATCTGGCAGGTCTTCAGGAATTTAATTGGTACTGAGATCTTTATCACATGAAATACAGCACAGCTTCAAAAATCTATGGAGAGAGAATAGTTTGGTGAGTAAGTTATGCATGAATGTAACACCTTGAACATAGCTGTTTAAAATCATCTCCCTTTTATTATTTTTTTTTCCTTAAAGAAAAACAGAACTATGTTAGGAAAAATACAAAACCACCTCACATTCTGCCATGGACATCTGTCAAGTGGAAAGGGCACATTGGAATTTCTTTTTTCTAATTTTATTTTCTAGTGTATAAATCTGAGGATCACATTCATATTTTCCTGAACTTCCTTTCTCCCCCACCTCCCCATTATAAGTCTGTTGTGGTAAGTGACTAACCTGCCATATGGCATAAAATCCACACAGGAAAACTCAAGGATGTTATGTACTGCATCACTCAGATTTGAGTCAGGCACAGGGGAAAGGAGGGGGGATGGAAGGTGGATTTGATGCTGATAACTAAGCTCTGTATTTGCTATTGCATCACAGAATGGAAATCTCTCAAAAGTGACAAGAAATACTCTTTAATCAACACAGAAATGAAGAGAAAAACAAAATTCCAGTCAACTTTAACCTAAGAAATGAAAAGAAAAAAGGGATGAATGGCCTTTTTTTTGAAAACCAGTAATGCATTTACTCACCTCTCACATATACTCTCAGTATTTCAAAACATAGTATAACACTCACTGACAAAATGTAGAGTCCAATTTTACACATGTGACATATACAGCTTTTCATTTAGATTTCCAAAAGTTGCAATGAGTCCCTCTCACTCCAGCTTAAAATACATGTGGTACAGCATTCAGAAATATGGCCCGAAGGAAACCCCAAACACAGCTTATGGGGAGCATAGTTACAATGTAATTAGGGAAGGATAATATGCCTTGCAACAGTTCTAAGATGTTAAGAAGATTAACTAAAAATTGATATGTGCCATATACACCCTGGATAGATTGAAGTGGGGGTGGGGGTAATGGGGGAGGGAGAACAAACCTCTGACACAGTAAAACTAGTTTTTGCTTTTTAAATACCTTATGTTTAGTTTAAAAAAAAAAACATGTCTTGATTAATCAGGTATACTAACAAATAGCAAATATTTTAAAAGATAACTAAACCTTTTTGATTCTAGTCTTTTGTTTTGGTGAGAGACTTGTAGATTTAGAATATCTCTATACAAGATAAACCAGTCACCTTTTAAAAATTCTAAATTAAAATTTTGATTTGTCTTTTACTTGGCTAATTCTAATTATTCTTCAATATTAAATCTCCTAGCAGTCTTAATGTCTAAATGCATCCTTAGAAATGAAATTGTAAAAAAAAAATTAAGTGGAAGGGTTCTGCTTAAAGGAGTCTTCCATGCCCCTCCCCACCCCCTTGTCAATTTCCTCTAGGTTCTTACACTAGGGACTGTGGAATAATCTTGTCTGGTCTTGGTAAGACCAAGTGGCATAAATTCTGGTCTGAAAAAGAGAAGACACTATGATAACATGCTGACAGACTTCATTTACATAAAAGAATACTAATTATGTGGTATCTTCAACATCTGCGATTCTGCTCACTGCCATATGCGACAGTGTTGGACTTATTAACCCTTAATTCTACAAAGTATACCCAGAATTACCCCTACCACAGAAAACTCTAAAGACTTCCAAGGAAAAACTAATTCAGGCATGGGAAATAGATTTTAACAAGTAAAGTGATACTATGATAATGAATCTGGGAATCCATTAATATTACCTTTTCCAATAGATCAGAGGAAAACCCAACTTTAATATCAAAATATTGTTACATTTTAAAAAGACAGGATTAAAATAATGAACCTACAAAATTTAATCAAGCTGATGAGGTGAATCCTGTATTACAATGTCTATTTTAGGCTCTTTAAGCATTTTCCTGTATTGTTAATATCATGAAACAGTTGCTTTGACTTCTGTTTTGTGCCTGGGGAAAAACCATAAAGCATCTAATAGTGTGATAGCAGAAGACTGGAACTAGGGGAAGAAAACATCTTTGTGAAAGAACACTTGAGAAGAAATATAAGTTGCCAAGTGTGCTCACATGTCAATGCATTTTCAAAGAATCATAGAATACTAGAGCTGGAAGCAACCTTGAAGAGTTTGTAGTTCAACACCCTCATCTTTATGATAAGAAAATGGAGCCTCTGAGGGTGAAATGACTTGGTCAGTGATACAGCTACAGATTCAGGACTATGACCTGGGTTTTCTAACTTCAGGTCCAGGTTTCAGTCTAATACACCAGAATGCCTTCTTCCCTCAAAAAAGTGAGTGGGGATGAGGGATGGAGATTCTAGAAGCTGACATAGAAATTCACCCTGGAGACTTGAATTCAAGATTCACTGTACTTTCTGCATGTGTCCATCATTCAGAGACTTGACTTGTTAAACATTCATTTGAAAGTCAGACACTCTACTGCACACTGAACTCTAAGTTATCTAGCTCCATTAACATCTCTGGAAACTCTTTGGTCACATATATGTTTTTCACTTTTCAGAAACAGTGACAAGGGTGTGTGTGTATGTGTGTAATATGAGTTATGTGTATGTGCTCTAACTATGGTAGAACTGGCCAATATCTATAGCAGAGAAGAAGAAATAGCGATTGGTGTCCTATTCACACTTCAATTGCCAAAACTAATCACTCTAAGATATTTACCCTTCATTAAATCTACCAGTAGTGTTACTGAATAAATAATACTGTGTATCAGCTCTCATAAATACATATGAATTTCAGACTCTTCCATTACACAGCATGCATCCAGGCTCAGACAACACTTTAAAATGCAATTTTAATATCAACATCATCACTCTCATAATACAGAGATGAAGCTTCTAAGCCCCAACTAGTAGAACATACTGAATTATATATATATATATTTTTAGCAGAGGTAAAGAATTTATATTGGTCTATTCACACCCTCTTACCCAGGCTCACCTGTGACCATAACCATGAATTTGTATGTATATATAATTTGTAAGATAGATGGCAACAGGTCATGCAAGACTTACGCAAGATTACTTAGACCATGGCCATAGCAAAAAAAAAAAAAGTAAATCTAATGAGACACCACCTGCAGTCAGAATCCTAGCTTCACTCACATGTTCTGACATACTAAGCTAACTAACCAGTTTTGCTTTAACAAATGATTATCCTTCACAATGTAATTTGCTTAGAATGGATGATTTCTAAGATCCCTTCTAGCCTTTAAGTCTCTGAGTTATATAGTATCAGTCACAATCATTCTTTTATATTGTTTTACTTAACTGTTCAATACAATTCAAATAAAGGACTATATCCCCAAACCTGGGGATATATTTCTATGAAAAAAAAAAGCATCCCAAGCATCTAAGAATTCCAAACCTGGGGATACAGACAAAAATCAAAAATAATCCCTTGCTCGCAAAGAGCCTACAATTCTACTTGGATGTAGATTCAACACATAAACAGATTAATAAATACAAAACAATCTAAAGAAGTTAAGAACATTAGCAACAAGGGAGATCAGTTAAGATTTCACAATGGAGGTGGCACTTGAACTAAAATCCTGAAGGAAGCAAAGGATTCTAAGATTTAGAAGTGAGGAGAGAGTATGTTCCAGGTATGAGGGACAGCCTATGCATTGACAAGGAAGCAAGTGCTATAATTCCAATTTTTAAGCAACAGCTTCACATGTAAATGTGAAGGGGGAAAAGGTCAAATAAGCTTGAAAAGGAGAGTCAGCTTATGAAGGGCTAAGGGCTACAACAAATGCCAAAGCTGAGGAGTGTGTATTTTATCCTATACACAATTGGGAGCTACTAACACCTCTTGAGGAGAAACTAGCTAGAGCTACATGTGTGCATCAGGAAGATGATTTTGGCAGCTGTGTGGAGGATGAATTGCAGAGGTGACAGTCTAGAATTAGGGAGACCAATTAGGAAGCTATTACAGGTGAAAAGAGCCTGAATTAGAGTGGTGCCCATACAAATGGAGAAAAGGATAAGAGGAAAAAGGGAGACAGCCTATGGAAAAAAGAATTTACAATATCTGACAACTGACTGGATATAGAGGGGTGAGAATTGTTGAGGAGTTTGTGAAAGGATGATGATACCCTCAACAAAATTAGTAGATGAGAGGATGATAAGGTTTGGGGCAAAGATGCTCAGTGAATTCTGTTTGGGATATGTTGGCTCTGACTTGTTCACAGGACATCCAAGTGGAGATGTTTAGCAGACCCCTGGGGATGTGGGATTACAGCGCAGGAGACTGATTAGGTAGGAAGAGAGGTGAGGAGACAGAAAGAGCTAGGAACAGGGGCCCAAATAGAGGTATGAGTTTTAGCAAAGACAAGGGTTACCTCTTCATTAGAATCTGAAGCAAAGAATGAGAAAGGGGGATGATGTAGAAGGATTTTGATCTATAAAATAGGGGAGAAGTAGCTTATAACTGCCCTCTATTTGCTTAGTAAATTTCATGGGACTCAACATTATGGAAGATTGTATAATGTGTACAAATAAAATTTATTAATAAAATGAAAAAGAAAAACTGCTTGCTTTCTCTTGCATGCTTATGGAAGAATTCTCAAACTTTAAAAACATTTTTTGTTATGTTGTTATTTGGTTTTTTCCTTTCTTTACTAGGAATTCAGTTGAGTAGAGATTGTTTTGGGGAGTGAGGTCTGTAAGTAAACTCTGGAACATCATAAATCTATTCGCAAACATGGATTTCTCTCTACATATGTTATAAGAGACATTTCCCTGTAAACCTGCAAGAAACACCTTTTAAAAATACCAGGTCTTTGTAAACAAATAATTTTCCACCAAATAATGATAAAACAACACAGGGAAAGCAGTCCCCCAAAGAGAAAACTCTTCAGTCTGTTTCAGCACTGCTTAAGCAGTTTTTAGCAGTTATTATCCTAGGGAATCAGCTTTATTTTGTTTTGTTTTTCCTTCCAAAGACTACTGTGTTCTTTCTTCCCAAAGCATGCACTTTTCTCATTATGCCCTTTTCAACAAAACACTGTCTGACCTATTTTACTACAGCATCAGGATGTTTTAGATACAAACTATGCACATAATAAATTATAGGCACAGAGGTTCATTTTAAAATTTGGCAAAGTTCTGAAGTTCACTCATAGATCTGACTTTTACAGTTTTTCCTTTTGTACTTCCATTTTTTACTTCCTTCTTCCTCTTTATTTTCTCTCACTGGTATAAGGTCATACATATATCTCTTAACAACTTGAGTCACCAAGGGAACAAGATTTCTTGTATCTGGGCTTCAGGTTCATCCTTCAATCCTAGGTATAAGCCATTTTCCTGGCAATTACCCAAACTCTAAGACAGTAGTATTAGTAGTTTCTGCCCCAAAAAACTCTCCCTAAACTATCTTCTCCCTTTTCAAGGAGTATAACTTGCCCACAAGTCAACTTCAATGAGTTATTTTTGCTCTTAAGACTGCCCCACCCACTTTATGGACCTACATTGTCTCTAAAAGTTCCATCACAAACCTGCTACCTTTCCTTTTGAATCATCATCAGCCTACATCAGCCTACTTTGGTGGAATGAAGATCATCTAAAATTTCCAGGTGATACTGAATTTTCAGGCAAATATCACCATAAATACTAGTGTCTCTAAAACCCAATTACATTTTGATTACTCTGCCCCAAATTAGATTGGGATTACTTCTAATCTAATTTGACTTTTAAGTGAAGTGAGGTTTTGCTACACAAATTCCCATAATACATACAGAGCTCAGGCAGTCCTTACCTTATGAATCAATTCTATTCCAAAAGTTTGTTTCTAAATCAGTTGTTTGGAACTAAGAATGCATTTCCCCATGGAAACAGTATGTCTCACAAAAGCCTGTTTAAATCATAATGTACCTTAAATATAATGCTATGCCAATAGTAGTACTGAGTGCCCAACCACCATATAACAATATTTCTATGAAAAAAAAAAAGCATTCACACCTTCAAATCCAACAACCCAGGTCTTCCAGACTCTGAGTCCAGTGCCCTATGCCCCATGGTGCCTTCATGAATATGAAGAATTCAGAGAAACCTGGAAATGAAATGAATTAAAAAGCATTTACTAAGCACTCAATTTACAAAACAAAGTGCTAAGTGATGGGAATATAAACAACAAAGCAAGACAGTCCCTGCTTTCCAATAGTTCACATTATAAAGGTGTAGACAACATATATAGAAAGTTTTAACTGCAGGTCAGGTGGAAAGGTCCCATAGTACACCAATAAATCAGATGGTAATGCATCTTCTTTAATGTTATTCCCACTGCTACAAATTCACTTATGATGCTGAACCATCGTGGAGTTCTGAGGACTTCTCTTTTTCCAGATCTTCAGTAGCTGCAGCTACTGAATAGTGATAAAACAGCACAGGGAAGGCAGTCCCCCAAAGAGAAAGTTCTTCAGTTAGTTTCAGCACTGCTTGGGCAATTTTCAGCAGTTTTTCAGCAGGCAAATTTCAATAGCTGTGGCTACTGTTGCCAGGTTGAATCTGCACAAGGGATAACCTTAAAGAGAGGGTTTATGGTCAGGTTTGGAGGGTGGGGGGTAGGAATGCAGTTATTTCTAGGTTTCTTGGTCACAGTGTCCTGGGTTATGTCCATGTTCTGAGGAGAGATGGTAGTTGAGGTGGTGGTGGTGGTGGTTTGACTTCTCTGGCAAATGCCATCTCCATTCTCTTTCAGGGTACCACTTGTTGCTTCAGCTAGGCTGGCTTGCCTCTCCTACGGCTTGCAGTTGGTGGGAATGGCTGGCCTCTTCTCTACAGAAGTAGCTTCAATGAATTATGGTGAAAGGAATTCTGCTAGAGGTAGGACCAGTACTCTAGGGGTGGGGAGGAGGAGTGCAGCTATTCTCATGATTCTTAGGCTTACCTGGCTGTTAATGGCAGTTCATCAGTGGTTGATGGTGGTGGCAAGGGTGGCACCAGAGGTTATTTCCATTATGATGGCTGTGGGGTCCAGGTGGAAACTGGGACAGTGGCATGGAGGAACACTGCTAATCCCAGGGCTCTTGGCCTCATTGTCTTGAGTTGTCTTCAGAGGGGTCTGAGGAGAGGTATTAAGTCAAGATGGTGGTGATATTTTTACTTGCTTGGCACATGTTGCCTCCTGTCTCTCTTTCAAAGTGCCTTCTTGGTTCAGGTAGACTGGGTGGCAGCTAACTTACATGAATTATAAACAGATTTACATGACTTTATAAAGTGAAATATATGGAGCCAGGAAAATAATTTGCAAGATGATAATAGTAATGTAAAGAAAGCAACATTAAGAAGACTTTTAGAAGTCTATATGTAGAATCCAATAATGACTTCAGATTACTGACAGTGGAGAAGGTTTTCTGTTTCTCAGAAATGTAGAAAAGACTACATGTGGGAAATAAGGCATGTTTTTTCAGACATGGTCTATGTGTTAAGTTATGTGGCTTAATTGTACTTAATTGTCATTAAGAAAGGATTATATTGTGGGGGCAGAGATCATTTGGAAATGACAGTGATATAAAAAAATCAATAAAACATCTAAATTAAATTTTGATTGGTATCTTTAAAATAAAAAAAGAACTTATATTTTCATCTTTCCCTTTATCTTTCCCTTACCAGGGAGTAAAAGTTCTTATAACAAAGAATTTTTTATAAGGAAAAAAAAAACAGTTCAGCAAAACTAATACACTGAAAAAATCTGATGTGATTTGTAATGTTCACAGCCAGAGTACAGCCCCATCTCTAAAGAAGCAGGGAGTATGTGCCTTCTCAAATCCCTTTATGGGAGCCAAGTTGGTTTTATATACAACATTCAGTTTTGGAATTTCCCCTTTCAATTTGTATTATTGTAATCATTGTATAGACTGTTTTCCTGGTTCTGCTTACTTCACTTTTCACTAGTTCATATAAGTCTTTGTATGCTTCTTTAAATGTTTCATTTGTTGTTCTGTATAGTACAGTAATATTCTATCACATTCATGTATCATAATTTGTTTAGTTATTTCTCCAGTAGATGAGTATGTACTTTGTTTCCAGTTATTTGCTAACAAAAAAAAAATGTGGCTATCAGACTGGTGTATATGAGAATTTTCTTTTTTCTTGCCTGCCCTGGTTTGATTTCTAAGATATAGAGGGAACTACCACTAATATGTAAGAACAAGAAGCATTCACCAGTGGATGAGGAGTCAAGATGAATAAAGAACAACTGCAAAACTTCAAACTATTAACCATGATATGAAAGAATGTCCCAAACAACAAATAATAAGAGAAATACAAATCAAAACATCTTGGAGGTTTAGCTTAAAATTCAACAACAAAATGATAAAGATGATAAGAGATGGGAATAGTTGCTATTAGCCAGGATGTAATAAGAGAATCCACTAATACACTACTGGTGGAGCTGTGAATTGGTCCAACCATTCTGGAAAGCAACTTGGAATTGGCTAAAAAAAGTGACTAAAGTATCTAGCAATTCTACATGCTGCTCCATGAAGGCCAATGATAGAAAAGCCCTACACACATCAAAATATTTATAGCAACACTTTCTGTAGTGGAAAACATCTGGAAGTAAATTTGATGACCATTGATTAGGGAATAGGCTAAATAATAAAACATTTTTTAAAAAAGAAAAGTGGCAGAAGTTATAATAATGTGTCTTCAGATATATAAGATTAAGTGATATTCTTCTACAGTCTAGAAAAAAAATTAAGACCTACGGAAAAGGAGTTGGGGTTAGTGGCATTCTAGGGTGAGTTGGACACTGAGATGAGTTGTACTGAGGGACAGAAGTGTAAGGGAAGAAATGAAGCAGCTTCTGGCTTACCCTTCCCTCTCTTGACTAGTCCTTCTGTCCTCCAGACCCCATCCAGTACTGGCCTTGGGAAAAGTAAGAAACCAGAAGGGCAATATCTAAGGCCCTCAAGAGGTCTGTAGCACTGAGGGGATAAGTGAGACAAACAGGGAATTAATTCTCAAGTAGCAGCAGTTGGGAATGGGAAAGATAGGTCGTCACCCCCAGTGGGGGTACCTAAACATTTATTAAGGAACTAATATGTACAAAGCACCATATTTAGGCACTGGGGATACACAGATATGACATAAGCCCTGCTTTTAAGATACTCACAATCTAATGGGAGAAGGCCAAGTATACAAGTCATTATGATACTTTTTTTTCTTAAAAACAAAACAAACCAAACCAGCATTCTTTGTAGATATCGAGAAAACCACAAAGAAGAGATCTAGGTAAAATGCCATGAGCAATTTAAGGAAGCGATCACTTTCACATGGTAGGGATTCAGGGGGTGGGAAGGAAAGGCACCAAAAAAGGAGGGTGGCAAATGAGTTGGACACAGATGAAGGGGAGAGATCCATGTCACGTGAGGATCAGTGGAACAAAGGATGATTAACTTGAAGCAGACAGGATTCAGAGAGAAAGAAATATGTGATAGCTTTCTTCAAATATCTGAAGAGAAGTCTTGTTGAGGAGGGATTTGATTTGTTCTGTTTGGCCCCAGGGAGCAGAACTGGGAGCAAAGGGTAGAATTGCAAAGGCTTGATGTCAGGAAAACTTGGGCTTGATGTCAGGAAAAACTTGCTAAAAATCAGAGCTATTCATAAGTTGAATGGGCAACTTGATGGTGGTAGGATTCCCCTTCTTGTAAGTCTTCAAGTAGAAATTGGATGATTGGTGTTTTATTATAGCAAAGATTCCTTCTGATCTCCTCAAATTCTGTGATTTTGTGAGGTAAGGGGGTGAGGAAGAGGGATAAATTCCAAGCATGAAAGTTAGCATGAAGGAATAAAGCATTTATTAAACACTTACTACGTATAATGCACTAGGGATACAAACATAAAAGAAGCACCCATTCTAAATGGGGGAGACAACACATAGGGAAAGATTTCAGCTGCAAGACAGATGGAAAAGTGCCATGGTCTTTAGGGTACAGCAGCAAAGCAGATGGGAATGCCTCTTCTTTTATGTCATGTTCACTGATAAAAAGCATGTCATTTTCTGATACTGAACCATTTGACAGTGCCAAGGACTTTGGTGACAACTTTCTTTCCTGGTTCTTTAGTAGCTGTGGCTGCAGAGCCTGCAGGAGGAGCTGCTTCTGAGGCTGATAGCTTCTTGGGCTGGACTGGAACCATCGCCAATACCAGGGCTCTTGGATTCAGAGTCCTGGGCTGTCTCCATGAGAATCTGAAGGGAGATTGTGGTCAAGCTGGTGGTGACTGTCTGACCTGCTGGCATATTCTACCTCCTGTCTCTCTCTCTCAGGATATTTTGCTACTTCAGCAAGGCTGGTTTGTTTCCCCTGTGTGTGGCAATTGATTGGCAGTTAGTAGGGATGGCTGCTTCCCTCTTGCTACTAGAACTACTTCCCTGAATAGTGGCTGTGACGGCTCTTGGTGGAAGCTGATCAACAGCTGTTGATGGTGGTGATGAGGAAGATGGGCCTCCTCCCTTTCCATAATGAGTTCTCTCCTCAATAATGGCTAAGGGGACTGGGTTAGAAGTAGATCTAGTGGTCTGGAGAGCACTGCTATTCCAAAGGCTTATACACTCAAGAGTCCTAGACTGAAGTCTGAGGGAGATGGTGCTGAAGGTGATGGATTAACTTGTTTGGTATATGCTGCCTCCTGTCTCTCAAGGCACCACGATGAGGATGCATAAAGGGAGGGAGATGGGAGAAAGCAGAACAAATAAAGGACAAAGAGTGACAGAGTTTGATTGGAATTTAGAATACACAGTAGTATGAGGAAGACTGGAACTAGGGAAGTCCTGGAATGTTGGAATCAGGAGTTCAAATTTTATTTGGAAGCCAATGGGTAACCATTGGAGACTTCTGAGTGGAGGATCCTAATCAGACAGGAACATAGGAAACTAAGGTGTTTGAAAGATGGCTTAGAGAGCCAGCAAGACTACTTAGATTGCTATTACAGTAGGCAAGAAAAGATGAGGGCCTGAACTAGGATGGTCATAGTGGAATTAGGATGAGAGACTTGTTCCTATACAAGAAATTTATGCAAATTAGGAACTTTGAGGATATGATCTGGGATTTAGTGGACTGCAGGCTTAAAAGAAGTCAGCAGTGTGATATGGTAGTCAAAAAAGTGAATGTGATCCTGGGCTGCACTAAGAGAGGCCTAGTATCCAGGAGTAAAGTGGTAATTGCACTCTCTTGCACTCCATCCTAGTCAGACCACATCTGGAGTACTGACTTCAGCTCTGGGTAACACATTTTGGGAAATTCTTTGATAAATCAAAAAACATCTAGATGAGAACAAAATAGAGAGGCTGAGAGTCTATACCATGAAGTTCAGCTGAAGGAAAGGGGAAGGCTTAGCCTGGAGAAAAAAGGGCTCAGGGAGCCGTGATAGTGGTCTTTAAATACATGAAGGTTTGAAATATAGAAGAAAAGATTAGACTTCTGTTTGGCCCTAAAGGTCAGAACTAGAAACAGAGGATGGAAAAGTATAAAAAGGCAAATTTCACTTTAACATAGGGGAAAAACTAACTAACAATTAGAGCTATCCAAAAGTGGAATGGGCTACCATGAAAGGCAGTGGTTTTCCCCTCACTTCACTGGAAGTCATCTTCAAGTCAAGAATGGATGACCACTTATTGGATATGTTGTAGTAGGGATTCTTTTTTGGGTATGGATTAGATTAAGTGGTTTCTGAGGTTCCTTTTCAACTCGAAAATTCTGTGTTGTGATGTTAAAAAGGAATACAACAGTTTAGAAAATAACTTTTATGAATAGAAAAAAAATGTCTGAATTGATACAGGGCGATTCTTCAGGATTAGGGACTGGGGTTGTTCAATGGTTGATATAGTCTCATTTCTTGTGCCAAAAATTCTCCTGACATTTAATTGTTAAAATGATAATTTTTTCTGTTATTTCTGACCCCTTCCAAACATGTATGACCAGTGCTATTAACCACCTTCCCCGCCAAAAAAAATGAGACAGGGGCAAGGTTCTAACTTCGAATGAATGGAAAAATAATTTCCAATGACTGTGAGAGTTAGAGGATGTCAGAATAGGAAAGTATGCAAAAAGAACAAGTCAGAATTAAAGATATATTTATCAACTGTATATGAAAACAAACATCAGAAATTTGAAGTTGCACATGGTTTAGTTAAAAAAAAAGAAAGAATTTATTTTAAATGACTATGGCAATAAGGAGATTCAAAAATGTTCTACCACCTTGCTAATTCAGATGTCTGTTAAGATGACCCAAGGTAAATTCTTATTAACAGAGTTAAATAACATTTGGGAATTCACAGCTTATGTTTTTCTACTGATTGAATATGGTAGAGAAGTCAGCCAAGTATTTTTAATATAAGTACCAGGAAAAGGTAATGGATTATATTTTGGTAATTCAATCACTGGATTAGACAACAGAAGTAACTACTACTAACATTTATGTGACTAAAGAAAACAAGCAATGGCCATTTCAGCATATTACACAATTGCAATGTAGTACAGCTCCAGTCAGGCAAGTCTCTGTTTTGTTAGTTTTTATGTCAAATAAACCATTTGGGTAATTTTCATTCTACTTCCCTAGGGGTCAACAAAGTAGGCAGAGAATCTGCAGTGTTTCCCAACAGGCTCATCTTTTTCTATACTGAACTATTAGAAGTAACTAAGCACTAATTCTTGGAAAGCTTAAATTGTACCAATCAAACAAACTTATGGCTGGCTAGCTCACTTTACTGTAAGGAATTTCCTGAAGTTACTCCTCAGCTTCCAGGCTAGTCTTGCTGTGAAGACCAAGGAGTAGTTTTTGAAAAGCTAAAGAAATAGTTTTTCTTTTACTTTGGCAAAACTTTTATTCAATACTTGATAAATGCTTTCTCTGAATATGTGCTTTATATGTGTTTTAGGGAGTCAGGGAGAAAGAGAGGTGGGGTGAAAAGAATCATCAGGGAATTGTGGTATAGGGACAAGGATAGCGGGCAGCTAGGTGGCGCAGTGGATAGAGCACCGGCCCTGAAGTCAGGAGGACCTGAGTTCAAATCCGGCCTCAGACCAAACACTTGACACTTAACTAGCTGTGTGACCCTGGGCAAGTCACTTAACCCCAATTGCCTAAAAAAAAGGGGGGGGGGTCAAGGATAAAATAAAAATACTTGGATTCAGAAGACCTGGTGTCAAATCCTAACACTGATACTTAATTTTTGGCTGACCAAAGGTAAGCCATTAAACTTCTTCGAAACTCAGTGTTGTTATCTATAAAATGAGAACAATAATACCCAAATTACTCTACCTCACAGAGTTATTGCAAGAAAAGCAAATCTTAAAACATACTATTAAACATGAGTTATTGCTACTATGCTGTCCACACCTACTGATGCCTACTATTGGTTTGGTCAACTATTCCCTCTGCCTGTTTTATTAACCTATCTTGAGTACAGAAGTTCCTGGATCAACTCACTTTTGCCTCCAGCAAGGTCTACCAGAAAGCTAGATTAGTGGTTTATACTAATTTGATGTCTGGTTTATCAAGGTTTGTTTTTTTTTTTTTTTAAGTCTTCCCCCCCCAACCCCCCAAGTATTTGAGGATGCAACTAATGAGACTCTATTAACAATGCTAGAATAGTTTGAACAGGAAATTGAAGCTTCTTTTACATGAATGGATGCCATTAGTGGAATTTAGATCTAGAGACAGGCAGCAAATTATTTATAAAAAACTTATTTCTAAACCCAGACAATAATTACCAAAATTGCTCTAAAATCCATACAGTATAAGCACAATAAAGTATAATTAAAATATTAAAAAATAAATCTAGCACAAAATTGGGTAGGACTAAAATATCAGAATCAGCAGCTTCTGCGTTTATGATGGGCTTTATCAGTTTAGGGAGACACTAATTATCCTGGAGGTAGGGGGAGGTGAAAGAAAAAAGGAATAGAGATCCTTTAAATCAAGGATGGAAAGAGTTCTGAAGACATGGCCTTTCCATAAACACTTTGCATCCCATTCTCTTAAGTATAAAGCAGAATATTCCAGGAAGCTCCTCTATTCGTAGGATGTATATGGAAAATATCTATCTGTGGTAGCAAGGGCCTAAAATTCATGCAGGACTTAAACTATACCCCCTCAATGCTGACAATAAGTACACACTAGTGTAATGAGTTTGTATCTCATCTCTCAAAGAATTAAAGTTATAATCAAAATATCTTTATTAAAGTGCTACCTTCACAGCTAGTCTTATAGAAAATGTGATTAAATATCTTCATTACTAGACAGTGAAGGCATCCAAAATATCTACCATGCTTTTCTTTGAGTTAAGATATTGAAAGCCCTTGTTAAAATGATTATCTGGAAAGAGTAACTAGTGTAAGCCAATTAACTGTTAACTCTTTATCATGAGTTAGTATCACAGAATTACAGAAATTTGGAGCTAAGACCTTAGAGATTATCTTATCACTCGCTGGGTTTTAATGATAGGGAAACTGAGGCCCAGAAAGTGACTTGCCCAGTGCCATAAGGCTAGTTGGTGGCAGTAGTGAGATTAGAGCCTTGGCCTCGACTCTCACTCTAGTATTCTATTGATTACACCAAGGTTCACAAATTAACTGGACTGAGTTAGGTAATAGAGAGCTACTTGAAAGAAAAAAATTCAGGATAAGTAAGTTCTGGGTGTTAAAAGAAAAGCACCAAGAACAAAGATGGCGGGAACACCTAGGGTGGGGCTGGCAGCTCCAACATAGGAAAGAACAAGTGAAAAAGTTACGTTAGGTAAGAAGAAAACAAATTAGCAAGGTATTTAATCTCTCTGTGCCTCAGTTTTTATCACCTGCAAAATGAAGGGGTTGGATTAGACGGCCACTGAAGTTCCTTTCCAGATCAAGATCTATGACCTTATGAACCTATTTTACACTTTTTCCTAGGGCTATTCTGGCTACCATGTACAAAGCACCATATATATCAAACTGCAATATCAATGAGACACATAACAAAAGTAAAATTATTAAATAAGGCACACAATTTATAGTAATACCTGATATTTATATAAGCTCAACCATCCACTGTCTTCTCTCCTAATAACATAAGCTGGAGAAAATCACAAAAGTGTGCTGACTGGATCCACTACAAATTTGTTACAAAATCTCAACTGGGCCCTCACTATGGCAAGGCAATTATTTTACACTTCCCCAAGAGATTCATCATCTAAATCACCATAACTGCTTTTCCAAATCTTTTCATCCCTCCTCAAACCTCCCATAGCTCCCCCTTTTTCAACCCTTTCAGTTGAGAACCTTGCCTCATATTTCTTTTTTTAAATTAATTAATTTACTTTAGTTTTCAACATTCACTTTCATAAGTTTTTGAGTTTTAAATTTTCTCCCCCTCCCTATGTGCCTCCCTCTCCAAGATGGTGTGCAATCTGATGTAGGTTCTACATATACATTCCTGTTAAATATATTTTCACATTAGTCATGTTGTAAAGAAGAATTATAACCAACAAGAGGAACCACAAGAAAGAAGAAACAAAACAGAAGGGAAAAAAAGAGCAAACAGCATGCTTCAATCTACATTCAGACCCCATAGTTCTTGCTCTGGATGTGGATAGCATTTTCTATCATGAGACTTTTGGAGATGTCTTAAATCCTTGCATTGCTGAGAAGAGCTAAGTCTATCAAAGTTAGTCATCGCACAATGTGGCTGTTACTGTGTGCAACGTTCTCTTGGTTCTGCTCATTTCACTCAGCATTAATCCATACAAGTCCTTCCAGGTTTTTCTGAAGTCTGCTTGCTCATCATTTCTTATAGCACAATAGTATTCCAGTATTCCATTACATTCATATACCACACTTTGTTCAGCCACTCCCCAATTGATGGGCATCCCCTCAATTTCCAGTTCTTTGCCACCACAGAAAGAGCTGCTATAAATATTTTTGAGCACGTGGGTCCTTTCCCCATTTGTATGATCTCTGAGATACAGCCCTAGAAGTGCTATTGCTGGGTCAAAGGATACGCACATTTTTATAGCCCTTTGGGTACAGTTCCAAATTGCTCTCCAAAATGGTTGGATCAGGGAAGCTAGGTGGCACAGTGGATAGAGCTCTGGCCTTGCAGTCAGGAAGACCTGAGTTCAAATTCAGTCTCAGACACATAACACTAGCTGTGTGACCCTGGGCAAGTTACTTAACCCCGACTGCCTCACCAAAAAGCAAAAAAACAAAAAAAAAACAAAAAAAAAAACAAAAAAACAAACAAAAACAAACAAACAAAATGGTTGGATTAGTTCACAACTCTACTGACAAGGCATTAGTGTTCCAATTTTCCCACATCTTCTCCAACATTTATCATTTTCCTGTTTTGTTATGTTAGCCAATCTGATAGGTGTGATGTGGTACCTCAGAGTGGTTTTGATTTGCATTTCTCTAATCAATAGTGATTTAGAGCATTTTTTCATATGACTATAGATGGCTTTAATTTCTTCAGCTGAGAACTACCTGTTCATATCCTTTCACCATTTATCAATTGGGGAATGACTTGTATTCTTATAAATTTGACTTAGTTCTCTATATATTTTAGAAATGAGGCCCTTATCAGAGACACTGGTTATAAAAATTCTTTCCCAATTTTCTGCTTCCTTCCTAATCTTGGTTGCATTAGCTTTGTTTGTGCAAAAACTTTTCAATTTAATGTAATCAAAATTATCCATTTTGTATTTCATAATGCTCTCTATCTCTTGTTTTGTCATAAATTCTTCTCTTTTCCATAAATCTAACAGGTAAACTATTCTTTGCTCTCCCAGTTTGCTTATAATATCAGCCTTTATATCTAAATCACGTACTCATTTTGACTTTATTTTGGTATATGGTGTAAGATTTTGGTCTATGCCTAATTTCTGCCATACTCTTTTCCAGTTTTCCCAGAAGTTTTTTGTCAAATAGTGAGTTCTTATCTAAGAAGCCAGGGCCTTTGGGTTTATCAAACAGTAGATTACTATAGTCATTGACTACTGTGTCTTGTGTACTTAACCTACTCCACTGATCCACCACTCTGCCTCACATTTCACTGAAAAATTTGAGGCCATTAGTTGAGAACTCTCTTTTCTCCTATTCTCATTTCACGTCATTCAGATGCCTTCTATTACTTCCGTCTTCTTTATCCCTTTTTTTTTTTTTTAAGTGAGGCAATTGGAGTTAAGTGACTTGCCCGAGGTTACACAGCTAGTACATGTCAAGTGTTTGGTCTGAGGCCAGATTTGAACTCAGGTCCTCCTGACTTCAGGGCCAGTGCTCTACCCACTGTACCACCTAGCTGCCCCTATCCCTTTCTTACATAAAGAAGTAACCCTTTCCCTTCTTTAGACAAACTCCTCTACATGTACAAGTGATCTAATTCCCTTATCTTCTCCAGTAGACTGACCCCTCTATCATCCCAACTCTCCCACCAATCTTCAAATTCTCCTGGTTTGCTGGTCACTTCCCTACTGTCTACAACATGTCCATGTCTCCTCACCTTCAAAAAACCTTCACTTGGTTCATCCCTCTTAACTGTCTTCCTACTTTTTTCTCTCCTCCTTTTAATGGCTAAACTCTTTGAGAAGGTGGTCATTGACAACTGGTACCTCCACTTCTGTTTCTTCTCACTTTTCTGAATTTGCTGAAGTCTGGCTTCTGACCTCATCATTCAATTGAAAGTGTTCTTTCCAAAGTTACCGATGATCTCAATTGGCAGACCCAATGGCCTTTTCTCAATCTTCATTCTTTTTGACTTCTCTGTAGTCTTTGATACTATCAATCACCCCTTCTACTTTTTATTACAGTGCTTTGTCATGATTTTCCTTCTACCTGTCTGGCCATTCTCAGTCTCCTCTGCTGGATTTTCATCCAAATCATGACCCTTTTGTTTGTTTCACTCTTTATTTGTATCTCCAGTACCTAGATCAGTGGCTGGAACATAGCTAATACTTAATGCCTACTGATTGAATTATTGATTCTTCCTTGCCTGAGTCACCCACTTGGTATAGCAGTTCCTCCAGAATTGAGACCTGCCTTGTTCCCTCCCCTCCTGGGAAGTGGAGATCTCCTTCATCCTGCAAGTGACTGTAATCATGAGTATCCCCCCAAGGCTCTGTCCTGGGCCTTCACCTCTTCTCCCTCTATACTATTTCACTTGGTAAAAAAAAAAGCCAAGGTTTCCCCCTAAATCCAGGGCTACCTCCAGTCATCCTGATCTATACATCTCACCACTGGACCCAGATGGCTCAGGAGGAGAAAGCAAGGCTGGTGATGTTGCACAGCCCTCCCTCTCTTAAATCCAATTCACTTGCATGTCATGGCATCACCTCCCTGATGTCATGGTCCTCTTCAAGAAGGCAGAACAAACAACAACAACAATTTTACTTGGTGATCTCCTTAGCGCCTATGGTTTCAAAGATCACCTCTAAGCATGTGATTCTCAGATCTAATTGTCTAGCCCTAACCTCTCTCCTGAATGCCAATCTAGCATCTCCAACTACCTACTAAACATTTTAAATAAGATGTCCTATAAACATCTTAAACTTAACAGCTCCAAAACTGAAGTCCTTATCTTCCCCTCAAACCCTCCCTTCTTCCTAACTTTCCCATTAGGGTACCACCATAATGTTAAGTGTACCACAAACTTTTTAAATCATCTAGGTCCACAATCCGGGTATCTCATCCTCCTTGACTTCTTTCTCTCAACCCCCCCTCCCCAAATATATCCACTAGTTGTCAAGTTCTGTTGATTGATTCTATCTTCATCATATCTCTCACAAAGGCCCCCCTTTCCCTCCTCTGATACTACCAGTACCCTTGTCATAGGTTCTCATCACCTCATGCCTGGTCTATTACAATAGCCTGTTGGTTGGTTTTCCTTCCTCAAGTTTCTTCTCACTCCAGTCCATCCTCCACTCAGTGGCCAAGTTTATCTTCCTAAAGCACAAGTCTGACCAACTCCCTCCCTCCCCCAACTCAATCACAGTCAGGCAACTCCAGTGGCTTCCCATTCCATCCAAATATATACAATCCTCTGTTTGGCTTTTAAAGCTCTCTATAACCTGCTCCCTTCTTACCTTTCTAGACTTTTTATACCTTACTTCCTCTGTTCTCCCACCTTCATGTATTACGTGATTTATCGACACTGTCCTCCTCTTTGCTGTTTCTTGCACACAACACTTCTCCTGACTCCAGCATTTTCACTTGCTCATGCCAGGAACTCCTCCTCTCATCTCTACCTCCTGGCTTCCTTCAAATCTCAGCTAAAGTTCCACCTTCTACAAGAGGTCTTTCTCAATCTTCTCTCTAAGACTGTCTTCAATATATTCTGTATTTAATTTGTCTGTAGGTAGTTGTTTGCATGTTGTCTCCTCCATTAGACTGTGAGCCTCTTGAGAACAGAGACTGTTTTTTGTTTTTGCCTTTCTTTGTATCCTCAACACTTAGCACGGTGCCTGGCACACAGAAGGTGCTTAATAAATAATTGCTAATCTGACTTTAAAGTTTGTGGTGTTTTACATACACCATCACATTTGAGCCTAAAAACTACCCAGGAATTATTACCCTCCTTATAGACAAGGAAACTGTGACATATTACTCAAAGTGTGGCAGTAATACTCAAAGTGTGGTCCATGAAGTCAAAACTATTTTCATAATAATGCTAAGATACTATTTGTCTATTAAAATATTTCTACTTTTTCTAAATATATGTGTGAGGCTGGATTTTCTTCATGTTCTTCAACCAAAACAATATATTGCAACAGAATGAATGGAGAAGTAAATAAGAGAATCCAGCCATCTTCTACTGTCAGACATTAAAGAGATTTATAGAAATATGCAAAACAATGCTACTCTACTCACTATTTTTTTATTTTGGAAAAATTATTTTTCATTGAAAATGTATTATTCGTGTTAACATGAAATGGATCTGTTACTGTTATTTTAAATGAATTAATAAATATTTTAAAAGTTTAGGTTTTAATTTCTAACATGGTAAATATTGGTAATTCACATAAACAAAAGCTCTCTAGAGCCCTAAATAACTTTTAAGGGTGCAAAGAGGTCCTAAGAACAAAAAGTTTGAGGACTCCTGCTCTATAACTAAAAGGGGCCTCGGGGTCATTTCATCCAACTCCCTCTTTTTACATGTAAGGAAACTAACTTTAAATCTAGGACTCTATATTTAAATCCCAAAGGTTCAATGTTAAAAAGTTGCTTTAAGCTATAAGCCTGCATTCTTGGTATGAAATGAAAGCATAATTTTATGTATTAATAATCACTAAAGGTCTCTAGAAAGTAGAACCTATTTAAATAAATCATCAGCTTGTTTGTTCCAAGTCAGGGTAAAGTCCCAGTGGATCACCATCAGCTACTGATATCTTGCTACTGTGAAGAAAAAAACAAACAAACCACCACCATCACTTCCCAGGAATTAATGAAAACAAAAACACCACGACATTTGATGAGATGCCAATGAGGGGTATCAAATGTAATTAGTTCAGGTCAAAACTCAATGTAAAAACAGTCACATAAATATTTAAACTATACAAGGACACCTAAGGGATCCTAGACGACCCTACTCATTCCCACTTCATTACAGGATTGAATAAGAAATATGGCTTGTTGAAGAGATAAAATGAGCAAAACTTGATTTACAAAATGTACTCAAAAAAGGAGAGATGAAAGCTTAATACTGAAAATATTAAGAGGACTTGATTAAGAAGAATAAACTCTATCAGACCACTAGGGGACCCTCATTCTAAGTGACCACCAGTAATTTTACCAATAAGACAAATCTTTTATAATATTACAACTAATAGGATTTAAAGACTCTTAGAAAGGTAGGAACAAAACTGATGGGAAAACCATGCAAAGGCAGAGGTAAAAAGCAAGTGCATACCAGCCTGGGGTGGGGAACAGCCAGTGAAAAGGTACAAGGATGAGGTATGGAGTGCCTTCTGTTTGCTGGTTCCTGAGGTGTGGAAGTGGACAATTTACAGTGATGCTGGAATGGCAGGTCAGAATTAGGTTGGGAAGATTATAAACAGAGGCATTATCTTAGAGGTAACAGAAGGCCACTTGATTCCAAAATGAAGTACATTTTAGCCTGTAAAAATAATCACTCTTCAGTCAAAATGTAGAAACAGTTTTCTTTTTTCTTTTCTTTTTGCTAGACAATGGCGTTAAGTGACTTGCCCAGGGTCAGCTGGTAGGCATCAAGTGTCTGAGGCCGGATTTGAACTCAGGAACTCGGGTCCTCCTGACTCCAGAGCCGGTGCTCTATCCATTTTGCCACCTAGCGGCCCCTTAAAAACAGTTTTCTGAAGCTTAGTTCAATAAAATTTCTTTATATTCCATTATGGTAACAAAACAAAGTACAAGCATTAGTTTCATCAGGCAGGGTTAGAATAGGGATAACTTTATCAATGTGAGGATCAAGATACTTTTCTGAGGAAGGCTAGTAAATCTTCTCTGAGATCTTAAGTAGCCAAAAACCTCACTTAAGAAGCAGAGGTTAGGCAGGGTTGCAAAGCACAGTGACCCCCATTGCTACTGTGGCCCAGTTCTGAGAAGAGAGTCTTAGCAGGTGGGAGAGTAATAGCAAGAATGTCAGTGGTGATGTTGTAAAACATTTATATATGTGTTCTTCAATTCAGTTTTCTGACAAGGACATTTCTTTGATGTATGTTTCTTAAAAAATTGTATAAAGGTCTCTAAGGAGATAGAGTTGGTGCAGGGTTTTTTCTGCCCTTAGGCTAAAGTAAATTAGTGGCCTTTGTTGCCTAGGAATCTTCTGGGATGTCAGGTCACATTTCCTCCTCCAAAATTATCCCTTTCTCCTCCACTCCACTGCATGTGCAAAGAAAGCAACTCTACAAGGGAAGACAGAACAGCTTGACTGGAGGAAAAGTGAGTGTCTGGACCCAGCCCTTAATACCTATTGTGTTAAAAGTGTACCTTGTTATGGTCTCCCAGACCACCACCACCTCCTCCTCTAGTCAATATAGTAAGTTCATAAGTAGCCAATATAAAGGGACAGTGGTAGGAAGTAAGATTACAAAAGGGAACCTAGAAGTCATGTACAAACTGTCCCAAAGATTATAGAGGTATAATTTACAAAGTGTATTGAATATTAACCAAAAACACATCCTGCTAATATGTGCTAAATCAGGGGAATCCATCTAGGCTTTGCTGCCAGGGCTTTTTGGTCCTTTGATTATGTAAATCCCAGACAAATTCCAGACCTCCACAGTAAAGACCAGCAGATCACCAAATGGTGATAATAATGTTGAGATGATATGGACATGTTAACTTTAAAGTTTTGCTGACAGTTATGAAATGACTGGATATGTTAACGAAATAACCCTAAGGTGGCACAAATAAGTTAGTTTGTTCCCCCAAAAAACCCTATAAAAATGAGAACTCAAACTCTTGCCCCCTGAGCTCTCTTCCATCTCCATGGAATCCATGCTACCTAGTGTTCCCAACTTTAATCCATGGTAACATGAGTGATACTCTTTGCCTCTTCTCTTCCTCATGCTGCCTTCCTTCACCTTCCATCCCGTGTTCCCATACTGTCTGCCTCTGCATCCTTTTCGGCTCTTGTCTCCGTGCTGTTTACCCCTGCACCCATGATTACAGCCCTGTTTCCCACTGCCCATTGTGGTCTTTCCCAAAGAGAATTTAAAGAACTGGGTGGGTCTGCCCCCATTTCATAAATTAATGGTCAATTTACCCACATTCCAAGGGTGGGGGCCCAAGAAGGCCATGCATACCTTTCTTCCTTTAGTGTTAATTTCTAAAACCAGATAGCACAAAAGTTACCCACTTTGCCACAGACATAGAGAATATCCAACACATAGTTCACATGGAAGTAGTTGTTGATGACTTAATTACTACTTACTTCATGATACAGAATCATATAAAGTTTCTTAAATAAGATCCATAACCATTCAAAAGAACTTAGCATAACAATTATTGCAGGAAAAAACTAGTGAATGAATACCCAACTGTACTGACTAGGATATGTATCAATACATATATCTTGGACAGACATGCAAATGGTCAGCTTTGAAGAATTCAAAATTCAATGAGAGAAGAAGCATGGCCAGTTTAAGTAGACTGAAGAATATTACCAACAATGACTTGTGCACAAAAAAATGGCATAAAATATATCATCTGGATCAAAAAAAGAGGTGGACAAATCATGTTAATAAAACTGAGAGATAACAGATGGACAGCTCAAATGCTGCAATGGTATCCAAGAAATCTTGGAAGACTTAAAGAAAAGCATTTAGTACATCAGATAGATCTTCTATGGAAGACATAAGGGAAGAGAGAAGCAGTGTGGTACAGGGGCTAGAGGGCTAGCCTTGGAGACAGGAAGGACTGAGTTCAAGTCTCTCCTCTGATATATACATTGGTCAAGTCACTTCATCTTTCATTGATCCCAGACAATTCTCTAAGTCTAAATCGCAGAGAAGGTGATGCTGATCTGTCTTGGTAGAGGAACTCCCTATACCAATCACCAGTTTAATTCCCCCTCTCCCCTCTCCCCCCTCCTCAGAAAAGATTGATGGGAGGACATGTACAAAAATCACATAGGATGAGATGTTTATGAGGTACGAGCTGGAAGAAATACATATATAAATGAGAGATCGCAAACCCACTGAAATACCAAAATAATTTAATTCTTTAGGTCTGTACAACTTATAAGTCCAACTAGACTTTAAATTTCCTGGAGGGCAGGACACCTCTTTATACACAGGTGAACATCTAGCATAATGCTATGCTTCTCTCTCTTAGCTTACCTATCTCAGTACAGTGCCTGACACAAAGTAGGCACTTAACAAATGCTTGTTGCTTTCCTGTTGCCCACGCAAAGAGCAAGTACTCCACAGATATTCACTAACTGAACTGATGGATAAACAACTCTGGTCTACTTGGAAACAGCATTTCTACCTTTTCAGAGCTGCCAGTTTTGCTTTCTAATGCTAGATGGAGCTCCTTCTTTACTACAATTGATACACTAGCGAACTCAGAGCTGATTGAGACAGGCATCTTTTATAATTCTCTGATGGTTGCTTTTTTAACCCGGTTTCTCTGTAAGTCATTTCTGTCTTTCTAAGATACTTTGTTTCATGTGCTTGGTTACATATATACATTTGTATCTATGGCAAATGTCTAGCCTCTGGTTAAGACAAAATTAGGCCTGTGCAGGCATTAAGCAGCATTTAATACCTGCTGCCTATTGACATCTTTAGTCTGCCGACATTCAATGTTAACATAGAAAAACACACAGGAAGGCTCTTCTTTATGGTGCTCTATCAACTGCCATGTGCTTCAGTTATATATTTCTTTCATCTAGAAACTGAGTTCATACCACTAATGTCATTCCTCAAAAATGTCACCCCTTCATGGGATTGCCTTTCTGGTATCAACTGCTTTATCATGGAAGATACTCAAAACAATAGTCTCAATTAACCAGAGTCCACAGGGAAGAAGCTTATGATTAAATTTCTAGTTAATCAGGGTTAGCTAGAAAATTCTTGGGGCAGCTAGGTAGCACAGTGGATAGAGCACCAGCCCTATAATCAGGAGGACCTGAGTTCAAATGCAACCTCAGACACATAACACTTACTAGCTGTGTGACCCTGGGCAACTCACTTAACCCCACTGCCTAGTCAAAAAAAAAAAAAAATTCTTTTTATTTCAATTTCCATTGTTGAAAACATTTTAAAATGTATTTGTTTACATTCCTGCCTGAATAAGCATAGGTTTTTATCCCTGCCTTACAAATGTCTAACTTATACTTCTAAACTGCCAATGGCAGAGTTGTTGGCAAAGCTGCTCTAGAAGTCCCTAGATCCAACAAAGAAGGCAATCTTTAGAACTACAATGCCAGGAAGTCTTAGAATCCACAAAACTGCAGCTACAAAGGGCACCTGTAGCCCTCTGCCAAAGAAACTGGTTCAGTAATTAATTAAAAAAAGAAACTCTGAGAGAATTCCTATTACTCTTCACCACTAGATCCTGTAGCTTCCCTTTCTTCCAATTCCAATGGTCACTTCAAGGGAAGGAGAATTATTCAACAGACATTTTTGAAGTGCCTTCTTCATACAGAGCACTGTGCTATAATATTAGGGAAGATACAAGGTTTAGATAAGACATAGTTCTTGACATGATGGAATTTATAGTCTAGTAGGAGAGGTCTAAAGGTCGTAAGAGCTTCTGAAGCAAAAGAACAGGAAACATGGGTGAGACATACAACAGAAGCCCCACTAGTACTGAGGCCCTCAGAATGAGGCAGAGTCACAGATCATAGAATTTAGAGCTAGAAGGTTCCTTAACAAGCATCAAGTCTAATGCTTTCATATCACACAGAGAAGTAAGAAACCCAAGATCCATGAGACTGAAATAACTGCTAAAAGTCACACAGGTTATAGAGAATGAGGAATGGGATTCAGGTCTTCTTACTGCAAATGGAGAAGTCTTTGTATTACACCACACTACTTCTTTGTTTCTGCTAAGGATACAAGGGGAGTTGTATTCCTGGAATCCAAATTGGGACATAGAATACATCTTCCCTTTGAAACAATGTTTAACGTGCTGGCTAGAGTCCAGGGTACTCTTAGTATTCAGATACTGTTTGACCACATCTAGGGTTAAACAAGGTTCTGTGGACTTTCCTGGGAATCTAACCACCAGTTATAACCTTGTTTATATGTGGAAATTCGTTGAGTTTCAAGCAACTGCATTATAAAAGAGTTTTCAGAACATGGCTGTTAAGTTGACAATGCTCTGGGAAATAACCATAGGAAGGGATCTTAGATATCTAGTCCCAACTCCTCATTTTACAGGTAAGGAAGAAGTCCAAAGAGATGAAATAACTTGCCCAAGATCACACAGGTGGCAGAAGCAATAGCAGACAAGACTGGGTTCTCTGACTCCAACTCTGGCACTCTTCCTACTATGCCATCAATCAGGCAAAAAAGGAATTTCCCTGACTCTTTCAGTATGTTTTCCTCCATCCATCCAAAAGTGACATCTGAGATACCTGACTAAAAGATTATGTGGCTAAAGTGAAAAATGGAGCATTACAAAGTTCTCCCAGAATTGTGCCTTTATGAAAAAGGATACATTGATTCCAGTTGTGATGAGAGAAAACACAGTAAAAACATAATAAATGTCAGATGAGATTTATCAAGGAAGCTTCCCTAAGGGAACTAAATTTAAAGCCAGTTTTTGAGTAAGGTGAGGTGTATGGACTAGTGGGAAGAATTGAAGAGGGCCTTCTGTGTGAGAAGAATGGTTTGAACAAAAGCCATTAAGATTATCTATGCTTACTAGCTGTGTGACCCTGGGCAAGTCACTTTAACCCCGACTGCCTTAAAAAGTGGGGGGGGGGGGAGATTATCTATGGACATTTCTAGCCAAGATGGCTGCATGAACAGGAGGCAGAATGAATGCCCATCTCCTATAAACCTACTCCAGCAAAAAACTAAAATTCACACCAGACCAAATGATGATCAAAAGATACAATGAGAAACTACAGCTAAGTGCCTTCTTTTACCCCAGAACTGCACAAAAAGTCAGCCTGAAGCTGATAGAAAGTTGCCCATAGGCCTTAGGAAAGGGAGCCACCATCAAAGCTTGCACAAGTGCAGGCAAACAAACTGGCAACCTTTGAGGTTGACCAGGAGATAAACCAGAGACATGGTAGGCCCTGTGCCTATAAGCAGCAGAAGTGGAAGGTCCCCTGAAAAAGTCCTGAGGTAGGAATGAGGGAAGTCCTGGGCAACAGGGACAACTTAAGAATCCAGAGTGAGATCAAAGAGGGCCAAGAACCTTCTACCCAAAAGCACATTAGGGTCAGAGCCTGTCTCTGGCAGAAAGCCCCAATCCAGGAACTAAAGCTGGAGAAATGAGTAAATCAAACAAAACACTGACCTGTTGGAAAAAAAATTATTGTAAATCTAGAGACTTCTTAAATATGAGAGATTTAACTCTGTAATGACTATAAGCAATGACTTAAAGAAAAAATAAAGAATTTTCCATAATGACTATGTCAAATACCTAAAAGAAATTTTAAAATAGTAAAAAAAAAAAAAAATCTCTTGAAGAAATGGAAAACTATCTTAGGAGAGAAAGTGGTGAATTTATCCAAGTAACAGAACTCCCTGGAATCAGAAAGATGTGAATTCAAATCTAGCCTTAGACATGTAGCTGTAGGATCCTAGGCAAGTTACTTAATCTTTGTCTGCCTCATTTTCCATTATTATGGATATAATAATAGCACCTACGTCCCCTAGGGTTGTTGTGAGGATAAAATAAAATAATATTTGTAAAGCACTTTGCAAAACTTAAAACACTACATAAATGCTAGTTGGTGTTAAATAAGAGCATCAGAGGAATCAAATGGAAAAGAGGAGTGCGAGGGGAAAGATTACAAAAGAATGATAGTTGTGGAAGAAAGAACTAGAAAGAGATTAATGACTTGACACAAGAGGTACAAAACCAAATAGACCAAATAGAAACCAACAAGTCTAGGAGATAACAGTAAACATTCAAACAGAGGCAAAAGACTAAAAAAAATAAATAAATAAAAAAGGAAGAAAATTTAAAGTATCTTCATATCCAAAACAATTGACCTAGAAAAAGAGATGAAGGAGAGATAATTTAAGAATCATTGGGCTATCTGAAAATCATGACCAAAAAAAAGAGCCTAGACATTGCATTTTAAGAAGTCATAAGAGAAAACTGCCCAGATCTCTTCAAACCAGAGAGAAAAGTACAAATAGAATCTACCAGTCATCTCCTGAAAGAAACCACAAAACAAAAACTCCTAGGAACACTATAATCCAGAACTTTCATTTCAAAGAAAAAATATTGCAAGTAACCAAAAAGAAAGAATTCAAGTACCAAGGAGTCATAGTCAGGATCATATACAATTTGCAGCTAACATACATAGGAGTGGAGAGCCTGGAATACAATATTCCAGAAGGTAAAGGATATAGGCTTATAACCAAGAATAACTTACCTAGCAAAACTGAGTATAATCTTACAAGGGAAAAGATTTAATGAAATGGAGGACTTCTAAGTACCCCTGATGAAAAGACCAGAACTCAGTAGAAATTTTAAAATATAAACACTAGAGGTCAAGAGAAACATAAAAAGGTAAATATGAGTGAGCAAGTATAAGGGACTAAAACAAGGATGCACTGCATATATTCTAATATGGGGAGATGACACATGTATTTCTTCACCCTTCTCCCCAACCCTATCATCGTCAGGAGTCAGAGAGGGCCTAGGATTGGTTTGCTATGTTTTGGTAACAAAAGACGAAAGCAAAGGGAGAAGAAAAGGAATACCCTGGGGTGGTGGGTGGGGTAAAGTATCTCACATCATTTGGTTAAGAAAGTTAGAAAGAATAAAAAAAAGAATAAAGTGGAGGGAATCAGACAACACTTGAACTTCACTTTGATCTGAGGGGAAGGAAGAAAGAATACAAACATACACACACACACACACACACACACACACACACATATACACACACAGTTGGATACAGAAATATTTTTCACTCAAAATGGAAACAAGATGGAAAGAGAAGGAGAGAGAAGGAAATAAGATGGAAGGCAAATTCAGGGAGGGATTAGTTCTAAGCAAAACAAACTCCAACCATGGAAAGTGGGGTTTAAGAGAAAAGAAAGAAAGAGTAAAACTGCTATTGAGCTCTGAGTAAGGAAACAAGAAAAGGGGAACAGAAGCAGACTGCATAAAACCTAGAGCACTGGAGCTAAGAATACCACTCCTTCATCACACCCTTATTCTTTACAAAGTTGGGAGGACACTGATCAAAGCAATGACCAAACACAATTATAGAAGAATGATGATGAAGAATGCTACCCAATCTCCTGAAAGAGAGGTGACAGACAGAAGGCATAGAATAAGAAATGTTTTTGGACTTAGCCAATGTAGGAATTTGTTTTGATTGACTATGAATATTTCTTTTTTAATCAGGGGCTTTGTTTTCTCTCCTGTTCAAGGTAAGAGGAGAAGTGAGGAATGAAAGTAAAATGCTTATTAATTGGAAAAACTGAAAAGAAAAGCCACAAGGCTACTACAATCCAAATCCAGAGCCTCCACATTAAAGAAGGACATATTGAAATCTTCCAGAAAGAGCATTTCAAGTACCAAGAAACTACAGTCATTATTACACAAGGGGTAGTATCCTTCTGTATATGAGAGGAGATCTTGGAATACAATATTCCAAAAGGCAAAAAATCTGGGCTTACAACCAAAAATAACTTACCCTGTGAAGTTAAGAATAATACTACGAGGGAAAAATGAACCTTTAATGGAAGAGGGGACTTTTAAATATTTCTGATGAAAAGACCAGAACTAAATAGGAACTCTTAAATTCAAGCATAAGAATTAAGGAAAACCTTAGAATGGTAAATTTGAGTAATGGGAAGGGGCTATATGATGATATTGTGTTACCATTCTAATGGGGAAAGAAGAAACAATTATCCCTTCAGAATATTAATATCTTCAAAGAGAGTTAAATAATAAAAATGGAGGACCTAGGGGAGGAAAGAGTAGATTGGTTCTGTTCTAAGGATATGAAAAGGGGAAAGAGAAGGGAGGCTAAAAGGAATATACTAATGTAGAAATGAGAAAGGAAGTAGAAGGATCTTGCTCTTTCTCATAAAAGGAGTGTGTGAGGAGTATACAAACATGGAGGAAGAGGTAGGAGGAGCAGATATCATTCCTATTTGAAGCGGACAAAGGAGTGCTGAACACACACACAGTTTGCTGCAGAAATACATTAGGGAAACAAGTGAGGACAAGACAAAATAGTCACAAGCAAAACCAACTTCCAGATCCTGAAGGGGGAGATTTAAAGGGAAAAAAATAAAAGCAAAGAACTAGAATTTGGAAGGGAGTAAAGGAATTAATTGAGGAATTGCTAAACAAATTGTGGTATATAATTAGAATGCATTATTACTGTGCTGCAAGAAATGATGAAAGATGATTTTCAGAGAACTCTTAGCATGAACTGATGCAGAGCAAAGAGCAGAATCAGGAGAGCCATTTGTAGAAAGACAACAACACTTAAAGAAAAACATCTTTGAAAGGCTTAAGAACTCTGATCAATACAATGACTATCATGTCTCCAGAGTACCTATGATGAAGCAGTTTACCCATGTCCTGAAAGAGTGGAGGTAGACACAAAGAGCAGAGACAAAAGGGTTTTGGATACGAATGCTATATAGATTTATTTCGCCTTGTTTGTTCAAATATTTTTTCTTAGTTTTTAATTGGGGGGAGAGGAAGTAGGTTAGCAAAAGAGATGCATCCCCCATACCCACCAAAAGAGGTCCACTGAAACATTTTTAAAATCCACAGAAAATAACAGAAGGAAATTCAGGAGGAAGTGGGATAACTTTGAAAGCAACGTATGGGAATACGTTACGAAATGGAAATTCATGGTTTCATATAGAATCCTCTTTTTGTGTTTTGATATTTGAAAATGCTCTTTTGGGGGTGTTTAAGTTCAGAAATTTAAAAAAATCAAATATGAGGTATAATAGGCTTAATAGCAAGGTTGTAACAAAAGCTTTAATTTGTAGAGATAATTAAAGATAAATGTGGGGGTAGGTGAAAACTCAATTGGATTATTGGTTGGTTATATTGTTATTTCTATAAAACCTTCAACAAATCCAATTCTACCAGAAATCTGGAACCTTCAATCATCTAGTCCCATAGCAAGCCTGGAACTCAAAGCACTTCCAAAGAGCCAATATACCACCAAGAAAAACTGAAGGCATGGACTACTAGTTTATACCTACAGTTATAAAAACACAACTGGTTTTTTTTTGCTTTGTTTTGTTTTTAGTTTTTTTTTTGGCTAGGCAATGGGGTTAAGTGACTTGCCCAGGGTCACACAGCTAGTAAGTGTTATGTGTCTGAGGCTGTATTTGAACACAGGTCCTCCTGATTCCAGGGCTGGCGCTCTATCCACTGTGCCACCTAGCTGCCCCAAAACACAGCTGGTTTTGGAGAGATGTTTTGTGATAATATCTTTAAGGGTCATAAAATTATGTTATTTCCTATAAAAGATAACTGGAAATTCTAACAGGAGCATGATAGTAGAGGAAGACAGAAGGATATAGCAGAAAGAGTTCTGAAGTAGAAGTCAGAAGATTTGAGGTTTTTTGATTTTTACATTACTGAGGTACTATCTGGGGTAAATGTTCAACTTTCCCGAGCCTCAGTGTCCTTACCTCTAAAGTGAAAATGGAAGATAAGTCAGATTCTATCGATGACCTATATCGTCCTTTCTTTCAGCTCTAGCATGTTGTAATCCTAGGAGTGGATATTCTCTACTTTCCAGTTTAAGTAATGCAAGTGAACTTTATATAAAATAGGTTAAAGCTAACAAGGAAGTTAAGACACACTACTGCTGCTTCAGTATCATTGTCTGATGACTGGATACCTCACAATGTCTCTCTGTAACATCACTTTAAAATTGAATTCTCATTATATGATATTGCAGATATGGGTGTAAAAGGTGTGGGAGATTAGAATGAACGTGTACTCGACACCAGGTATCCACCCAAGAGGCTTTTCTTTACTTTTACTGAAATTATTTTATAATCATTTGCCTTTTTTCTCCAACAGCGAAATGCAGGGAAAAACATCCAGCTATTTCAAGGCTTTATTTAATTGAGCTCATTAATCAAATTTATGCCATTTTACTTTTATTTTTATATAAAGACTAAATCTATATAGAGTTGTCTCCCACAAGTGTTGGTAGTTCTAATTCTTAATTCAGCTACATGATCTTAGTGAAACAATGCATGAGGAGATATTTGAACACTAAAGCATAAGAAAGGTAACATCTCCATAAACACTCTCAGTATGTAAGCATTTGCAAAGTACCACAGGATTGTGATTATCTTTTATTACAAAAAGAAGTATAAAATTGTTTTACTTAGAACAACAAACAGGGTATCTTGCTATTTTCCACTAGCATGAAGATGCTGGCAAAGAATCTTTTGCTACTGCCACACTCCTGGTGAAGATCACATTAAGGAATAGCTGGCTTGCTTATTACTGCATAAGAGCAAGGGAAATGTCAGGAGCAATGAATGGCAAACCTCAGAATGCAAAAAGGGCTTGCTCCAGGTTATATATAATATCCCTAAAGACAAAAGGTAGGCTGACAAGTCAATCTGGAATACGAAGTCAGCTTGTGCCCTGGGCAAATTGGCTTCTCCCATCTCCAATCTATCTTGGCAGTGCCTTCTTGAAAATGTAAGCTATCGACAACCATACGAAAAAAACACCATACTAATAATAAGAAATATGTACATTAAAACAACCCTGAGATTCCACCTCATACCCATCAGAGAAACCAACATGATAAAAGATTAAAGTTACAATAATTGGGGGGGAGCACAGAAGGAGAGGGCAGCTAGGTGGCACAGTTGATAAGAGTGAAAGGCCTGAAATCAGGAAGACTCACCTGAGTTCAAATCTGGCATCAGATACTTATTAGCTGTGTGACCCTCGGCAAGTCACTTAACTCTGTTTGCTTCAGTTCATCTATAAAATGGGCTGGAGAAGGAAATAGCAAACCACTCCAGTTAGCTTTGCCAAGAAAAACCCACACAGGGTCATGAAGAATTGGATACAACCAAATAACAATAAAAAAAGAAAGCTAATGCACTGTTAGCTGAACTGTGAATTGGTTCAGACATTTCAGAAAGCAGATTTGAACTTGTACCCACCAAGTCACTAAATTGTGCATAGCCTTTGACCATAATACCACTACTAGACAAATACTTCGAAGAGATCAAAAAGACAGAGGAAGGACCCATACAGAAGCACTTTCTTTTATAGTAAAGATTTGGAAACAACGTGGGTGCTCATCAACTGAACAAATTATGGTGTATGAATGTATTGGAATATGATTGTATTATAAGAAATTACAAGGATGGCACGGTAGATTGTGTCTGTGACCCTGGGCAAGTCTCTAAGATTCTGAGTTGCAAGGAAACTGCAGACTTGCATTGGTAGATGAAGTTTCCTTTCCTCAGAATTTCCCATATCAATGAAATCACAGGTCTAGTCCCTTAAGAAGTAGTGGAGATGGATATAGAGAAACCTGGGAAGCTTTATATAAATTCATTCAGATTGAAATAAGAAGAACCTGGAGAAAAATGTAAATGATGACCACAATGATATAAAAGAAAACAAATTTGAAAGACTATAGAACTCCTGACTTCAGAAGAGTAGTTATAAAAGCATGCCACCTACTTCTTGGCAGAAAGATACATTTTCAATCCTAGCCAATTTGTTAACTTGTTTCGCTTAATTACATCTGATTTATTTGTTAAGAGGGAGAGCTGCTTTTTTATTTTTTTTTTGGCTAGGCAATGGGGTTAAGTGACTTGCCCAGGGTCACACAGCTAGTAAGTGTTATGTGTCTGAGGCCGCATTTGAACTCAGGTCCTCCTGACTCCAAGGCCAGTGCTCTATACAATGCGCCACCTAGCTGCCCCAGAGAGCTGCTTTTTTTAGAGGAAAGAGTGAATTACTAGGTCATGATAGAGATATGAAAAAAAAAAAAGTATTGATATTTTAAAATACACTTTTTCCTTAAAACTATATGTTCACCTGATACAGAGTGAAGTGAGCAGAACCAGAAGAACATTGTACACAGTAACAGCAATATAGTATGATGAACAACTGAGCATGACTTAGTTATTCTCAGCAATACAATGATCCAAGACAATCCCAAAGGATATAAAAAATGTTATCTGCCTCCAGAGAAAGAACTGATGGCGTCTGAATACAGACTAAAGCATACTATTTTTTACTTTCTTTATTTCTTTTTTTGTTCTAGTTTTCTTCCACAAAATGACTAATATGGAAATGTTTTACATGATTGCACATATATGACCTATATCAAATGGCTTAGCATCTTAGGGAAGGGGGAAGAGAAGGGAGGAGGGGAGAGAAAGAGAGATAGAATTTGGAACTCAAAACTTAAAAAAAAAATCCAAAGAAATGTTAAATTTTGTTTTTACATGTAATCAGGGAAAAAATAAATTATTTTAAAAAACTGTTCATCATGTCACATGAAATTTTTTTTGTCTTTTTACATAATGAAATGTTCATGTTTATTGATGACTGTTAAGTTCATACTAAAAAGAATTAGAAAAAATACTGCCTTTTGAAAACTGTCTTTTGAGTTCTATTCTCCTGAGAACATGTTGCCAATAATGCCAGAACTAAAATTGAATTAGCTAAATATGCTAAGATATTAGCAGCTTTCTTGGCAGATAAGCAACCTAAGGATTCCCAATGACCCCTACATCTCCTTTCACTCTATCAATATGAATGAAAATCTTAGCTAGCCTTAAGATCTAAGTCTACTAAAAACTCTATTATTAAATTCTGAAATACAGTCACAAACACCACCTTTTCATGGTAATTCAGCTTTGTAGGCTGCTTGCAAATGGAAAATGCTGACAATGAGAAAACAACAGTTGTTATAAGAACAGAAGAGAGTCAAAAGAAAAAAAAATGACTGGTAAAGGCAAAAAGTTTCAAAGGCTTAGTGAGATAAATGGTAAACTGAAGCCACTTAGTGCTGCCACTAGCTGGGAAGAGAGAGCAGAAGAACTATCTAAATGAAAAGTTCCTCCCCCTTTGTCATTATTATACAAAAGTAGTAAGTCTTTCCTTAAAAATGAAAAATCATTTTAAAAGGCTCCATTTACACAGGAAATCTAATGGTGTGTATGAGGAAACAGCAAGTAGACAAATTTGGCTGGAATTTAGTGAGAGTCATGTAAAATACATTTGGAGAGATAACTCAGTGCTAGAAGACCACTAAAGGCTTTAAATGTCAATCAGAGGAGTTTGTATTTTACTCTGGACACAAGAGGGAGCCACTGAAGTTTTTTAAGTAGGGGAGAGACACTGTCAAACTAGTCCTTTAGGATTATTAATTTGGCAACTGAATGGATTGGAGTGAGGATGAATAAGAAAGGGAAAAACTGGAGGAAAAGAGACTAATTAGGACAGTACTGCAGTAGTCTGGCTGAGATATGCAAACTTGAAGTACACCCCGGTGGGGGCTGTGTGAGGAGAAAGAAGGGGACAGAACAAGAGAAGTTGTAGACTACATACAGGATTTGGAAACCAAGTGGATTTGAGAGGATATGGTAAGGGATAATTGACTCTAGAGGGGCAAACTTAGGTGATCAGAAGTATGGCGGAACCTTTGATAGAAATTAGTTAGAAAAGGGGATAGGTTTTTCAGAGGAGAAAATGAATTCTGTTTTAGACAAACAATGCAGTTAGAGACTTCTAAGGAATAGATGTTCAAAAGATGTAGAGATGTTCAAAAGGCAATTGATAATAGAAGATTGGAGCTCGAGAGAGATAAGAGCTAGATAAACAGATTTGTGAGTTATTTACCCAGAGATTAAAATGGAACTCTGATAGGTAATGAGGTCACCATGGGAGAGAGTGTAGAGAGAACAGGTAGCCTATAACAGAGTACTGGAGATATACTCACCCATACAGGGTCAAGACATGGATGATTCAGCAAATAAGAGCAAAAAGGAGCAGTTGGACAGGTAGGAAAAGGAACTAGGAAATAGAACTGTTAATGAAATCCCAGGGAGTAAAGAATAGCCAGAAGGATGGGGTGGCCAACAGTGTCAAAGGCTGCACAAAGGAGGATGAGCACTAAGAAAAGGCTATTTGCTTTAGCAACTGAAAACATTGATAACCCTGGAAAAAGCAGTTTTAGTGTAGTGGTGGGACTGGAAAAGAGACTGGGAGGGGTTGAGAAGTGAATGAGAAATATGTATAATGAGTATTATATTTTTTGCCTTCTCAATTAGTAGGAGAGGGTGGAGGGAGAGATAACTGAAAATAAAAATTAAATTAATAAAAAGAGAAGTGAGTAAGAGGTAAGGAAGCACAGGAACTAAGGATGGATAGTTTTTTTCTAGAAGTCTGGTTATAAAAAAGGAGACAAGAATAGGTACTAAGGGAATGGCAGGGTGGAATCAAGAGTTTTTTGGTTTGTTTTTAAAGATGTAGGAAATCTCGACTTTGTAGGTAAAAGGAATGGAGCTAGTGCCTAAAGAGATAATGTACCTGTGTGTGTGCTCATGAACATGTATCTGTGTGGGTGTTTGTGAAGACAGAAAGAGATGAGATAGAGAAGAAGAGAGACTGAAGATAAAAACAAAAGGGAGGACAGAATAAAGAAGAGAGAGGGAGAGGGAAGAAGAGAGAAATGAAGAGAAAAGAGAAGGAGGAGAGAGAAAGGAAATGGCAAAAGAAGAGGGGAAGGGGGTGATCTGAAGGGATAAACTCCCAGAAGAGACAGGATAGGATGAGATTCAATGCCCATGTCTTTGTCCTTCTAGCTTTAATGAAAATTCCATTTACTGGGTCTAACTTCATCTTTGGAGCCTTCCTAATGTCAGAAAGGGTATGTAGCCTGCCCTATTTCTCTTAACAAGCAAAAATAAGTTTATTCAATCATGAGTAGGTAAAGTGAACTGCAGGTCTTCTCAGCATAGCTTTCACAACCCACAACCTCAGAATGACAAGAAAAGTGCCAAATGTCTCAGGTAAAACTTCATCAAGAAAAATATGCAGAACTATGACCAAAAAGCTATAAAACTGTGCATACTCTTTGATCCAGCAATACCAGTTTAGGCCTATATCCCAAAGACATCCCCAAAAAAGGGGGAAAGGACCTATTTGTGCAAAAATATTTATAGCAGCTCTTTTTGTGGTGCCCAAGAATCAGAATACGAGAGGATGCCCATCAATTGGGGAATGGCTAAACAAGCTGTGGTATAGGATTGTGATGGAATATTATTGTGCTATAAAAAAATTACAAGCAGGATGATTCCAGAAAAACCTGGAAAGACTTAACATGAACTGATACAGAGTGAAGTGAACAAAACCAGGAAAACATGGTACACAGTAAAAGCAATATTGTTTGATGAAGAACTGTGAATGACTTAACTATTCTCAGCAATCAATGATTCAAGACAATCCCAAAAGACTAATGATGAAGCATACTGTCTGCCTCCAGAGAAAGAACTGATATTGACTGAGTACAGACTGAAGCATGCTATTTTCCACTTTCTTTCTTTCATTTTTTTCTTCTATTTAAGTCTTCTTGTACAAAATGACTGATATGGAAATGTTTTACATAATTGCACATATATAACCTATATCTGATTGCTTACCATCTCAGGGAGGGGAGATAGGGAAGGAGGGATAAAATTTGGAGCTCAAAAGTTTAAATAAAAATATTTAAAAATTTAAAAAGAAAAAGAAAAATAGGCAGAAAACACATCTATACTGCCGAGAGTCTTCTGAAATAACTGAGAAAGGTTGAACTACCTAAAGTTTCCATTCACTTTCACCAACCCACCCATAGGTTTAAAAAAAAAAAAAAAAAAGACAAGTTTCAAATTCTAGCTGTAGTGATTCTTTTCCTGTCGACTCAGGTGGTGACTCAGTCTGAAGCCTCTACACTCAAGAACAAGTGGAAAACACTGATCCTGCCGAGCCATTTAACAGGAATAAAGTACAACTGCAAGAGGATGAGGAAGATTTTCTACAACAGGGCTAGTTAGAAGGAAGAAGGGGTCTCTACACCTAACTGCATTCTTCTTCTGGCAGGATTTATACAGGGCAGACACCCAAATGGTTTGTTTCCACTCCCCCTAACTAAAGAAGACTGCACAAAGTTCTCTGGGGAAAACATGTGCTGTAACAGTTGAAGAAAAAGACTGAAAAACCAAAAAAAAAAATCAAGAAAAAAGCCCAACTTCCAAAGACAAAGGGAAAAATGAGCTGTCCAGAAAAAGTCACAACACAATGAACAAATGTTTTAAGAAAAGCAATCAAAAGAGCTCTAAGATAAAAGAAAACAAGATAATAAATTCTACATATTCCCTAGAGAAAATGGAACAGCAAAAAACTTCAAAAGAAATAAAACATTCAAAATTGAATAAAATAAGCATGAAAATTAGGTCAGAAATGAGAGTGTTTAAAGAAGTAAGACAGGGGCAGCTAGGTGGTACAATGGATAGAGCTCTGGCTTTGAAGTCAGGAGGGCCTGAGTTCAAATCCAGCCTCAGGCACTTGACACTTATTAGCTGTGTGACCCTGGGCAAGTCACTTAACCACATTGCCTAGCCAAAAAAAAAAAAACCAAGAAACCAAAAAAACAAAAACCTAGTCCAAGAAATAAGACAACAGGGTCAATAACGTTAAACATATAATGGAGAATGGACTCTCTCTAAAATGGTAGAGGCTCTGAAAAAGAGAATGACTGATTTGAACTTCAAAAAAAAAAGTCATTCAAAAACTTGGCAGAAGAGGAGCAAAAGACAACAACTTTGAAAGTACACACAAGATGAGAATTCTATACAACTTCAAGTGACTATATTTAAAAACTGAGATAACTGAGGGATTATAAGTTTCCCAGAAAAACACAATAAATTGAAAAGGATTAAGGCTACCATACAGACAGAATAATAAAAGAAAACCACACAGAAAATTTAAAAACAGATTGCAAAGTACTCAATGAATTCACAGAATATCAACATAGAAAAACTCCTAATGAAACTCCCAAGTGTGTAATTTCATTTCAGAATTTCAATACCAAATTACAAATTTTGTAGGCAGCCAAGAGAAAGGCCTTTAGTTATGAAGGAAAGTCAATTCAAAAAGGCCAAATAGGTCTCACTTTTTTGAGAAATCAGAGAAGAGATTAGGATAATTTATTCTAAAAGCCAAAGAGATTGGAGTGATGACTCAAAATAACATATCCTGCAAAGCTGAAACTAATCCTCATGGCAGAAAAGAGGCATATGAATTAGTACTCCAAGACTAGGGGGGGAACAAAACATTCAGTTTGTAAACACTCCGAACAAAGAAAAACAAAAGAAATGTAAATAACTGTCAAGAAAAGACCTTGCTCACTTTTATGTAAGACAAGATAAATTTTTTTTAAACTTCCTCAAGAATGAAAGAAAGCACAAAGAGAGATCATCAAAGAACAAAAGAATCTAAGGGGGCTAAAGATTTAGAGAGCTTAAAAAGTCAAGAGAAGGAAAAAGAATTGAATTAAAATTCAATAGGCTCAAATCCACATTCCCTGATAATTATTTTACTAGTATTATTATTATTATTTTTTGGTCAGAGGTATGTTGCTGAGTTGGGAGGGAAGAAGGTAGGAGGAAAGAGGCAGAAGAAAGCCAGAGGTGGACTCCCACCTGTCCTGAATTTAAGCAGACAAGGGACTGCAATTTCTCCAGTTTCTCAATAAGCATGGGGAAAGACTGTGGGAGAGTAAGGTAAGAACAGTAGAGGGGAAGAGGGACCAGTGTTGGAGGGAGTAGAAAGCTGGCCTCATCCTAGAAGGGGACATAAAATGTGCCACTGAAACATTCTCAGGGAATACATGTGGAAGAGTGACAAAGGCCTTCCTTTCATAATCAATTTTATCTGGAGGAATGGGCCCCTTAGGAGACTATCCTGTCCAATCTAGGATTGTATTTCTTATAAATGCATCCCACTCCAGGTGAAAGTGTGTATATGGGCAGAGATTCAGAAGTAGTACTTCCCATGACCATGGTTAGGAAAAGAGTTTTTAACTAAACAAGGGATAGGAATAAGACAGAGAATTTCAAATTCACAAAATTTAAAAAAGCTTGAGCACACACAAAATCAAGGTAGTTAAGGTAAATAGGAAAACTATCCATTGAGAAAATATTTGCATCAAATATCTCTGATAATAAAAAAAATCTGGTATCCAAGAAATATAGGAGATTAACACAAATAGATGAGACTAAAAGTCTTTAAGAATAAAAAATTACCAACAATTGTATGAAAATTGTTCTAAATAATAATAATAAGAAAAATGCAAATTAAAACAACAGAAGTTACCCCTCAGTAAACTGGCAAAGATGACAAAAGATAGAAACAGTCAATGTTGGAGGAGCTATGAAAAAAAAGGGACACTAGTACACTAACGCAAGAGCTGTGAAATGGTCTCATGAGTCTGAAAAACAATTTGGAATTATACGAAAAAATTCACTAAACTGTTTAAATTATTTGAACCAGATATACTACTACTGAACATATACCTTAAGGAGATAAAAGAAAGGTTCTATATATACCAAAGTAGCTGAAGCAGCAGTTTTTGTGACAGCAAAAAATTGTGTGCCATCAAATTAAGGAATGGTTAAACAAAGTGTGGTAAATGAATGTCATAGAATACCACAATGTCACAAGAAATAGCACATGGTCCTGGAAAAAAAATGGGGGAAAACTGTGTGACCCTGGACAAGTCATTTAACCACTCTTTCCCTCAGTTTCCTCAACTATAAAATGGGGATAATAATAGCATCTTAGGGTTGTTATGAGGATAAAATGAGATATATACAAAGTGTTATAACCTTAAAGCACTACATGAGTGCTTAGTTATGATGATGATGATGATGTACTTTCCATCTTTTGGTATGAAGGGAGAGACTACTGGTGTGAAATGTTGCATACATTATCAGACATCACAATATCATCTAGTTTTGCTTAACTTTCTTGGTTTCAAGTTGGGGCTTAATGGAAGGATATCTAAAAAGATTGGGGTATAAAAAAAAAGACATAAGTAAAATATAATAATTTTACTAAAGTAATTTTAAATAATATCAAATAATTTTAAAGCCAACAAAACAAAATTAGATTGATTTTTGCCTTAGTCCTACCATACTACTTAAATATTTCTCTATAGGTCAAAGATTACTGAAAGACAGTGGACAAGATGCAGAAGTAATGTGTGTGGTAAAAAGAACATGGAACCAAGGCTCTGGACACTCAACTTACCATTAAGTAGGTATGTATTTCAGGGTAAATCACTATAGTTCTATTGAACTCGTACTTTCAGATCATCTGTGTTTAGCTTTTTTCTTGAGAAGATTTGACCTCATACAAGTCTAAAGTATAGAGCATTGAGCCCTCTCTAGGACTCCTTTTTTCCTCTGTGAAACAAATGACAGGATCAGACTAGGTAGATAGATACCATGTAGTTCTGACATTCTGTGACCTCTATGTTGTAGACAGTATAGTACTCAAAACTATCATAATAAACCACCTGAAATAAGACAACTGCTCTCTGTCATAATCTAGTAATTCAAGGTTGTATGTTTAAAATACATAACATTTTTTCATCATGTTTTTTCTAGAATTGGTCAAAAGAGCACAGACTACCTTTCTTCTTGTGCAACTTAAACATCCATCCACTGGTTTTAAGCATACAAAGTATTACTAAGCAGCAACACTTTCAGCTACTTATTTTGCATTCCTAGGCTACTGAAGGTAAGTAAGTAAAATTGACATAACACAGGAAAAGTATGTAAAAGAAACGTTTTTGAGGATGATACTCAACTTCAAATAAGGGAAACCATGATGGTGAACATGCTGTAGAGACACAGCAGTGAAAGACCTGACTCTGGTCATAGAAGCAATTCAATTAATTGAGCACTGATGTTTATACTTCATTTCCTCCCAGCCCTTTTTACCATAACCTTTTATAAACAAAGTTTTAAAATAAATTATTACTTTTTAAAACATTAAAATACTTATATTTTTAATATAGAGACAAAATACAGTACAAGAATGACCCTGGGATTCAATAACCCAAATTAGAAATCAAAGGAGTAGGGCAGAGGTTGTGACAGAGTAATTTGAGGAAATAGAGGGAGTTGATTATCTAACAGATTACCTACCACCACAGCTAGCTCCTTAGAGAATGGGAAGACATATACTTATGGGGCACCTAGGCGGCCCAGTAGATAGAGTTCCAGCCTTGGAGTCAGAAGCATCTGAGTCCAAATCCAGCCTCACACACTTGACACTTCCTAGCTAGCTGTGTGACCCTAGGCAAGTCATTTAACCCCAATTGCCTCACCAAAAAGCAAAAAAAAAAAAAAAAAAAAAGGACAAGAACAACGAGAGGGAAGCTTATAAGAAGGTGACAGTGTTATTTGCGTCTTAAGACTTGAGCTAACCAAAAAGAAATGTAGCTATATTGACTGACATAAAAAGCAACATAAGTATACTAAGGTATATTATTGTCCTTAGGTCGATTGTTCATTTCACTTTCAAACATCATGCCATCTTTGGAATTTAGTAATGCTGGAGTCATGATATAGAGAAAAAAGGGAGGCAAACCCAAATGGAACTTTTAGGCTACACACATTTATCCTATCTGGTCAACAGAGGAAGCAAAGCAGGTCTTCGGAATTGTATCTGTGCTCTATCCTAAAGCTAGAGTTGAATTGTAGACACTGGTTGGAAGCCAGTCTTCCTAGGAAGCCTAGTCAGTTTCCAGAACCAACCAATCAACAATAACAAAAATGAACAAATTACTCACCAATGACAAGCAAACATGTGAAACCAATGTACACAAGATGTATGAGTGTATGTATTTTTATTGGTTTTTGTTTTGTTAACTCTATCAAACTAATATTTCTTTTAGGTCAGTGACAGGTTTAGTTTTGTGGTGGTGTACAGATTATTAAACACATTCTAAAAAATATCAAACTTTTTTTTTTTCCCTAGAAGAGGCTTAAAAAGTACAAGACCACTAGCCCCTCTGAAAATCTCACCATTGCCTTCAGGAAAGTATTCCTCACATAGACAGAACTGGGAGGAGGGAGTCAGGAATGTAGCTATATTGCTATGCCTGAAAGTTCAGGAAGTTCTTAAAATTATATAGAGGAAAAAATGGTTGTGATGAATACTTTTGTCCAACTATTCACAGCACTCATTCAATGACTTAATGACCCTAATTTCTTGTTCTAAAAGTGAAATAAGAATCTTTTTGCAAATTTCGCCCTCTAGACATTATAAACCAGTAACATGGCAGATAAAAATTACTAAAAACCAAAAGAATCTTTACTTCCAGAGATTATTCCAAACATACCTTATCATTTTTTTTGTCCAATGTGTTATTTAAAAATGAAAACAATAAATAAATAATAAATAAAAATATTAAAAATGAAAAGCTTCCCTAAGCAAGGGGATCACTTCTAAAGAAGAATTCATGCTTGAAGCCATGGTTGCAAAAAGCTCAAATATTTAAGAAGTTGGAGCTGTTGTCATGCCCTGGCCAGAGTTAGTATGAACTAGGAATTTAACTGACAGCTTAAAGGCTAGGAAAAATCACATAAAGGTAAACCAGAAGAGGTGCTACTTAAAAGCCTAACCCATTTCAATATAGCCTTCTTTGCAGCTAAATATAGATCTGCCAGAATCATTCCATCACTCAGTTGCTTAAGATTGATAAATACAGGCCCTAATTAATGACCCACCAAAGTCTTAGGAAAACCCATTCTATACTGTTCTTTTTCATAAGGAATAATGCTATTTCTATATCTCTTTCTCTGTTTTTCAGAACAAGTACTAACACTATAAGGGAGATCTGCAGGATAACAGGCTGTCAAAGGCTAAGCCTGTCTCTTCCAGCTGCTGCTATTTTCCCTATGTGAAGTCACAATTCTTTAACTAATGAGATCATTGGTTGCTGTGGAAATAATTAGTCACCAGTAAAATAATTACAAGTTTACTACTAAAAGAAAAATAATTACAAACCTATTGCTAAAAATTTCCTAAAATAAAGACCTAGGTGATAACTTAAAAAATCAGGTGATGACCTCACCTGAATTGAAGAGCATATAGTCAACAGACCAATATAGTCAACCAGTTCTAACATGTAGCCCTCTGTGACTAGGAGAAAACTACAACTTTCCTTTCAAAATCCTCCCCAGTAATACAGCAACAGTTACCATTTATATAATAATCCTCAGTTTACCAAATATTTTCCTCACAGCATGGCAAAAATAGGAAGCAGTTATCATAGAGTAGAAGGAAAAGTACTGAACTAGGAGTGAAAAGACTTGAGTTCACATCCCAGCGCTGCTACTTACTACCTGGGTAACCTTGGAAAAGTCAGTTGAGCTCGCTGGGCCTCAGTTTTCTCATCTGTAAAAAATTTAAAAAAATTTTTAAATGAGGGGGCTAGATTAGATGTCCTCTACATAGGGTCCTGTCCAATGTTAAATCCTGTAATACTAATATAATCCCCACTTTACAGGTTCAGAGAAAATGAGTGGCAGAGCCAGGACTGAAACTCAGGTCTTTGCTCCTTCTACCACTCGCTCAATGCCTCTCATATTATAGTATTTACTACTTTATACAATTCTGTTCACAGAACCTTAAAGGAAACAAACAAAATTTATGATAAATAAAATTTTAAAAGGCTTATTTTTCATCAGTTTAAAAAAAATGATTAAATAGTTACTGAAAACATTAATTAATCATTATTGAAAAGCATGAAGAAGTAAACAAAAATTTGGGGATAGGGGCAGTTAGGTGGTGCAGTGGATACAGTTCTGGCCTTGGAGTCAGGAGGACCTGAATTCAAATCTAGCCTCAGACACTTGACGCTTACTAGCTGTGTGACCCTGGGCAAGTCACTTAACCCTGATTGCCTCATCAAAAAAAATAAATAAATAAAAATAAAAATTGGGGGATAATCATTGAAGATCATTCTGTGAGTGTTAGCAAAAACAAAGTTTTTGTAAACTTTGGGGACAAATATGGACATAGGATTCAATTACTCTTTTTCTAGGTGATAGAAAAAATATTCGTTATTTGGCTTCATTATTCCCTTCAAAGGGAGAAGGAAGTTAGTGAGTAGGAAAGAGAAGGAAGGGGAAGAAGGAGAAAACTCACATATCTCTAATACTTTAAGGTTTACAAAAAAGAAAAAAAAGTTTTACAAAGTATTTTCCTCACAACATGAGCTAAATAGTTTATTATTTCTCTTAAAATGTTTTATTTATACCTTTTGCTCCTTAAAAAAAACAACAGTATTTTCAAATTAACTAATAGGACCAAATGTTTATCTGTTACTGTCTAAACATCATTATGTTAGATGTCTTTAATTGACTGCTTTTCTTTGTGACAAGGGGAGGGGTTCAGTTTGGGGAAAATGGAAAGGTTATTTCTAGAAACAAACATGAACATGATAAAAGAACAAAAAGCATCCATTCTGGAAAGCAATTTGGAATGATGTCCAAGATGGAAATTGTACATGCCCTTTTACCCAGCAATACCATTACTAGGATTATGCCCTCCAAAGAAATCAAACAAAGAGGAAAAGGTTTGATATGTACAAAAATATTTATAATAGTTCTTTTTTTTGTAGTGTCAAAGAGTTGAAAACTAAAGAGTGTTCACCAGGCCAGTAGTCAGAAATAATACACAAGGTTCAAGACAAATAGAAGCAGATACAAATGAATATAGCCCAGTATAGACTGAGTCAAAGCATCAAACTTAATAATCAATCCCATTATCAAAAGTTCCCCACAGAAACCTCTTAATTTCCATGACCCCAGGGAATCCTTCTTTATGCTAGACCTACTCTCACCCATACTCATTCTTTCTTCAAACCAAACTATGAAATCTGTGATACCTTTTGGGATTAAGAAAGGGCTTTTAGAAGTCAATTCAGTTTCCAATATAGCAAAAGGAAGACTCTTTGGACCAAAGGCATCATTCACCTGGGTCACCTTTTAAAAGAAACCAATTCCACAGGAAGTTAGGTCCTCAGCAGAGACAGAGAGACATTGTTGCAGCCATATCAGGTAATATTTTTCAAAACTCATACAAAACAGGTTAAATGCCTAGACTAGAAATGAACAATTGTAGTTTGTGGTTTTTCAGCAACAACAAAAACTATTTAAATAATAAACTATTTCATTTCCAATTCTTTATGATCCCATTTGAGGGTTTTTTTTTGGGGGGGAGCAAATATACTGCAGTGGTTTCTCATTTCCTTCTCCAGCTCATTTTATAGATGAGGAAATTAAGGCAAACAGGGTTAAATGACTTGGCCAGGGTTACACAGTCTCATTTGAACTCAGGAAGATGAGTCTTTTTGACTCCAGGTCCAGTACTCTATGCACTGTGCCACCTAGCTGATACTTGTAGTACTAGCTTTTAAAAGAGGACATGTGATGCTCCTGAAAACCACAGGCTAGCCAAATCTTGGGAAGATATTAAAGCAAAGGAAATAAGAAAGTTTGAAAATATTAGAAATGCACATGATATTTAATGGGAAATAACCAATGTAACTGACAAAGTCAATTTTGTCTGATTTCTTCAGTGATGAGGGCATCTAAAAGTGTTGTAAAAGCAATAAATCTGTAGAGGTCACCAGTTCATTCATATGACATAAAGTGTCATATATTACATTTAACAGCTCTTCCAACATCCATATAGAATAGATAAATGATTAGGCAATGTAATGAAAAAAAAAAATACTGGATTTTGAACCAGAAGGCCTGGGTTCAAATCCTAGCTTTGCTACTCACGACTCTAGACTTGGCTAGATTGTGAGCTCAAGTGTTTTATCTTTCTTTGTATCCCCAGTGCTTAACACAGAGCCAAACACTTAGCAGGTGCTTAATAAATGCTTATTGACTAATGTATAACAACCTCTCTGGGCCTTGATTTCCTTATTTGTAAAATGAAGAGATAAAAAGAAGATGACCTCTAATGTCCCTCCTAGCTATCAAATAGTAATGGAGAACAGAAATCAAATAGTATGGTCCTACGAAATCTCTCTATCTTAAAATAAATAAATAAGAAGCTTTCCTTGATAGTCCTTTTCTTTGGCTATCATTGTTTTAGAAGGGAGTCAGAGAAAAGGTAGGGACTCACCCTAGCTCTCCCAAATTCCCCTTCAAACAAATTCATTCATTCATTCATTCATTCATTCACTCATTCATTCATTCATTTATTTTTGTGAGACAACTGGGGTTAAGTGACTTGCCCAGACACACGCCTAGGAAGTATTATGTGTCTGAGGCCGGATTTGAACTCAGGTCCTCCTGACTCCAGGGCCTGTGCTCTATCCACTGCGCCACCTAGCTGCCCCCAAACAAATTTAACTAATACCTAAAAATAAATTCTGGAGTGGCAGAACTAACAAAAGGATAGGATGAAACAATTTTTCAGCCCATGAAAACTGAGAAGGTTGAAAAGAAAGGTCTGTCACAGCAGGGTGAGAGTGGAGCACAGCTCAGCACAGGCTGTACCAGGCAGCCTTAGGGGCAACTGAATCAGCTCCTGGCAGTGGCAGTTTTCAGAGTTCTCAAGGCCACAGATGGTAAAGGGGTCGGACAACTGATCAGAAAGAGATTACAGGGGTCCCTTTGCTGGCACTGGGTGCAGGACTCTGTTGAATTGCCCATACAAGGATCTGGGTCACAGTCCTAGGTTGCAGTCTCAGGGTAAGAAGGCACACTGGAACACCAATCCAGCCTCAAGGGAATAGGGACCCTGGTCATAGTTCCAAGTTAGAAAAGAGTGCTTGTGGTGGCTCACAGACCTGAGCACAGGCCAGGAGAGTAGTAAACACACTTCTCCTTAGATCATACCACCTTGGAAGAAATGAAACTTAAAGACCCCTAGAACTAGCACTGAAAACAACTACACAAAAAACTTGAAGCTTGGGACAGTGCCCTCTCCACCCCAAAAGCAGAGTCCAACTTTAACCTAAGGTTAAAAGTCAAGAAATAGCTTGGAAAAATGAGTAAACAACAACAAAAAAAAGAAACTGATTATAGAAAGTTACTATGGTGACAGGAAAGATCAAAACACAAATTCAGAAGAAGACAACAAAGTAAAAACTGCTATAATCCAAAGCCTCAAAGAAAAATGGGAATTGGTCTCAGTCCCAGAAAGAATTCCTGGAACAGTTCAAAAGGGATTTTTAAAAATCAAAAAGAGAGGTAAAGGAAAAATCAGGAGAACAAATGAGAGTGATGCAAGAAAATCATGAAAAAGGGTCAACAGCTTGGTAAAGGAAGCACAAAAAAAAAATACTGAAGGAAACACCTCAAAAAAAAGAATAGACCAAATGGCAAAAGAGGCACAAAAATCCACTTAAGAGAACTCCCTAAAAAGCAGAATTGATCAAATGGGAAAAGATATACAAAAATTCACTGAAGAGAACTCCTTAAAAATCAGAATTGACCACATGGAAAAAGATGTATAAAAATAAGAAATTGAACAAGCCATTGATGAACTCCCTAGGGAAAAATCTCCAGGGCCAGATGGATCTACAAGTGAATTCTATCAAACATTTAAAGAACAATTAATTCCAATATTATATAGACTATTTGGGAAAATAGGTGAAGAAGGAGTCTTACCAAATTCTTTTTATGATACAAATATGGTGCTGATACCTAAACCAGGAAGAGTCAAAACAGAGAAAGAAAATTATAGATCAATTTCTCTAATGAATATAGATGCAAAAATTTTAAACAAAATATTAGCAAATAGACTACAGCAACTTATCACAAGAATAAAACACTATGACCAGGTAGGATTTATATCAGGAATGCAGGGCTGGTTTAATATTAGGAAAACTATCAGCATAATTCATCATATCAACACCAAAACTAACAGAAACCACATGATCATCTCAACAGACGCTGAAAAAGCTTTTGACAAAATACACCCATTCCTATTAAAAACACTAGAGAGCATAGGTATAAATGGACTCTTCCTTAAAATAATAAATAGCATCTATCTAAAACCTTCAGTAAGCATAATATGTAATGGGGATGAGCTAGAAGCATTTCCAATAAGATCAGGAGTGAAACAAGGATGCCCATTATCACCACTGTTATTCAATATCATACTGGAAAAGTTAGCTTTAGCAATAAGAGAAGAAAAAGAAATTGAAGGTATTAGAATAGGCAAAGAAGAAACAAAGCTATCACTCTTTGCAGATGACATGATGTTATACTTAGAAAATCCTAGAGAATCAAGTAAAAAACTACTTGAAATAATAAACATTTAGCAAAGTTGCAGGCTATAAAATAAACCCACATAAATCACTGGCATTTCTATCTATTACCAACAAAGCCCAACAGCAAGATATAGAAAGAGAAATTCCATTTAAACTTACTGTAGACATTATAAAATATTTAGGAATCTACCTCCCGAAACAAACCCAGGAACTTTATGAACACAATTACAAAACACTTTTCACACAAATAAAATCAGATCTAAATAATTGGAAAAACATCAGTTGCTCATGGGTAGGACGAGCTAATATAATAAAAATGACAATTCTACCTAACCTAATTTACTTATTCAGTGCCACACCAATCAAACTACCAAAAAATTATTTTATACAGTTAGAAAAAATAATAACAAGATTCATTTGGAAGAACAAAAGGTCCGGAATATCAAGGGAACTAATGAAAAGAAATGCAGGGGAAGGTGGCCTAGCCATTCCAGATTTTAAATTGTATTATAAAGCTGCAATCATCAAAACTGCTTGGTACTGGCTAAGAAATAGAGTGATGGATCAGTGGAATAGGTTAAATATGCAAGACACAGTAGTCAATGACTATAGTAATCTATTATTTGATAAACCCAAAGACCCCAGCAGCTTCTGGGATAAGAACCCACTCTTTGAAAAAAACTGCGGGGAAAACTGGAAAAGAGTATGGCAGAAACTAGGAATAGACCAAAATCTCACACCATATACCAAAATAAAGTCAAAATGGGTTCATGATTTAGATATAAAGGCTGATACTATAAGCAAACTGGAAGAGCAAGGAATAGTTTACCTGTCAGATCTATGGAGAACAGAAGAATTCATGACCAAACAGGAGATAAGAGAACATTACGAAAAACAAAATGAATAATTGCAATTACATTAAATTGAAAAGTTTTTGCACAAACAAAGCCAATGCAACTAAGATAAGAAGGAAGGTAGAAAATTGGGAAAGAATTTTTACAACCAGTGTCTCTGATAAGGACCTCATTTCTAAAATATATAGAGAATTAAGTCAAATTTATAAGAATACAAGTCATTCTCCAGTTGATAAGTGGTCAAAGGATATGAACAGACAGTTCTCAGATGAAGAAACTAAAGCCATCTATAGTCATATGAAAAAATGCTCTAAATCACTGTTGATTAGAGAAAAGCAAATCAAAACAACTCTAAGGTACCACATCGCACTATCAGATTGGCCAACAAGACAAAACAGGAAAATGATAAATGTTGGAGAAGATGTGGGAAAATTGGAACACTAATGCATTGTTGGTGGAATTGTGAAATGATCCAACCATTTTGGAGAGCAATTTGGAACTATGACCAAAGGGCTATAAAAATGTGCATACCCTTTGACCCAGCAATAGCACTTCTAGGGCTGTATCCCAAAGAGATCATACAAATGGGAAAAGGACCCACATGTACAAAAATATTCATAGCAGCTCTTTTTGTGGTGGCAAAGAATTGGAAATTGAGAGGATGCCCATCAATTGGGGAATGGCTGAGCAAGTTGTGGTATATGAATGTGATGGAATACTGTAAGAAATGATAAACAGGCTGACTTCAGAAAAACCTGGAAAGACTTATATGGTCTGATGCTGAGTGAAGTGAGCAGAACCAAGAGAACATTGTACACAATAACAGTCATGTTGTGTGATTACTAATATTGATAAACTTGACCCTTCCCGGCAATACAAGGATCTAAGACATTTCCAGAGGCCTTGTGATGGAAAATGCTATCCACATCCAAAGAAAGAACTATGGAAGTTGAATTGCTATTTTTTTTCTCTTCTGTTGAGTTTTGTTTCCTCTTTCTGATGGTTCCTCCTATAGGTTTTAATTTTTACTTATAACATCACTAATCTGAAAATATGTTTAATATGAATGTAAATGTATAGCCTATATCAGATTGTGCACCATCTTGGGGAGGGTGGTGGGGAGGAAGGGGGAGAAAAATTTTAAACTCAAAAGCATATGGAAGTGATTATTGATAAATCAAAATAAATTAATAAAAAAAATTTTTTTTAAATTCACTGAAGAAAAGACCTCCTTAAAAAGTAGGATTGGCTTAATGAGAAAAGAAGTACTCAGAAAAGAAAAGCTCACTGAAGAAAATAATTACTTAAAAATCAAAACTGGGTAGGTGGAAGCTAATGACTCTTTCACACATCAAGAAACAATCAAACAAAATGAAAAAAATGAAAAAATACAAGAAAATATGAAATATCTATCAAGGAGAGATAATTTAAGAATTATTGGTCTACCTGAAAGTCATGATCAAAACAAAAGAACTTAGACATCATCTTTCAAGAAATTATCAAGGAAAACTGTCTTGAGATTCTAGAACCAGCGAGTAAAATAGAAATTGAAAAAATCCACCAATCACTCCCTGAAAGAGATCCCAAAATGAAAACTCCCAGAAATATTATAGCTAAGTTTTAGGGCTCTCAGGTCAACGAGAAAATATTGTAAGCAGCCAGAAAGAAACAATTCAAATATTATGAAGCCAGTCCAGATAACACAAGATTCAGGAACTTCTACTTTAAAGGATTGGAGGGCTTGAAATATGATAATCCAGAGGGCAAACCTATGTTTCAGGAATATCAGTTTTCATGGAAGACAGACTGGAGAGGGGAAGAATCTGGAAACAAGGAAAATAATGAAGAGGCTATATTATAATAGCCCAGATGAGAGATGATGATAGCCTGAACTAGGAAAATGATCCTGTGAATGGAGAAAAAGGCACAGATGGAAGAGATATAGAGGTAGAATGGATGTGACTTTGACAAATATCTGGATATTAGGAGAAAAAGAGGGTGGAGTCAAGTTTAACTCCAAGGCTATGAATTTGGAGAAGTGGAAGAATAGTGATAACCTCAACAGAAACAGGAAAGTCTGGGGTAGAAACAGGTTTAGTAGAGAAGATAACAAGTTCTATTTTAGTCATTCTGAGTTAGAGATTTTAAAAATTTAATATTTTACTTTTCCCTAATTACATCTAAAACAATTTTTAACATTCATTATTTAAAATTTTGAGTTTTAAATTCTCTTTCTCCCTTCCAACCCTTCCCCCTGTCACTGAGAAGGTAAGCAATTTGAAATAGATTTTACATGTGCAGTAAAAACATTTCCATATTAGTCATGTTGTGGGGGAAAAAAAAAAAACTCAGGCCAAAAAAAAAAACAAGGAAAATAAAGTTTTTTAAAAATATGCTTTCATCTGCATTCAGATTCCAACATTTCTTTCTCTGAAGATGTATAGCATTTTTCATCATAAGTCCTTCAGAATTGTGTTGGATCAATGTATTCCTGCGAATAGCTAAGTCATTCACAGCTGATCACTATACAATATTGTTGTTACTATGTACACTGTTTTCTTGGTTCTGCCCACTTTTGAGTTTAAGATTCTTTTTTTTTTTTTTTGGCAAGGCAATTGGGGTTAAGTGACTTGTCCAGGGTCACACAGCTAGTAAGTGTCAAGTGTCTGGTCTGAGACCAGATTTGAACTCAGGTCAGCCTGACTCCAGGGCCGGTGCTCTATCCACTGTGTCACCTAGCTGCCTCCTGAGTTGAAGATTCTTATAAGACATTTGATCATAAAATCTAAAGCAAGAAGGAACTTTAGTCCTTTGTCATGCCAACATCTAGTTCAATCCTCTCATTTCAGAGATGGGAAACTAGATAGGTGAAGTGATTTGCCTAAGGAGACAAAGGTAATAAAAAGAAAATCTCAATCCAGATGCATAGCAGACAGCTGGCATTGTGGGACTGAAGTTCAAAAGACAGTACGAGATATATAGATGTGGGTGTCATCAGCATAAAGATGATAACTGAATCCATTTAAGTTGATTAGATCACCTAGAGAGAAAATGTAGACAGAGAAGAGAGCCTAGGGCAGTCTTACCAGGATACCTATGGTGAGACACTGGGAAGATGATCCAGCAAAAAACTGAGAATGAGGGGCAGCTAGGTGGCGCAGTGGATAGAGCACTGGCCCTGAAGTCAGGAGGACCTGAGTTCAAATCCAGCTTCAGACCAAATACTTGACACTAGCTGTGTGACCCTGGGCAAGTCACTTAACCCCAACTGCCTAAGCAAAACAACAAAAAACAAAAAAACAAAAAACTGAGAATGGACAGCTGAACAGGTAGGAAGGGAACCAGGAGATAAAAGTATCATGAAAACCCACAGAGCACAATTTATTGAGAAGAAGGGAGTGGTCAATATTGTAAAATGCTGCAGCAAGGTCCCATGCAGGAGGTGGTGCTTACAACTAGTGGACGTGTTCAAATCCTGTCTTTGTCATTTACTACTTATGTGAATTTGGGCAAGTCACCTTCACCTCTCGAAGCCTCAGTCCTTTCATCTGTCAAATGAAGGGGTAGAGCTAGACTGTATCTGAGGTCCCTTCTAGTCCCAGCTCTATAATCCTATATAGAAAGTTAATGCAAATAAATAAGAATAAGATTCATCCCTTAATGAAAAAGTAGTTAAAGGATATGAACAAGTAGTTTTCAAAAGAATACAAACTGCCAACAACCATATATGAATGAATACTCCAAATCACCAAGAGTACTGCAAATTAAGATGACTGAGGTTTTACCCTACACCCATTGTGATCAACAAAGATAACAAAGGATGAAAATAGTAAATATGTAAGAAGCACTTCAGGAAGACAGGCACACTAATGCATTATTGGTACAATTGTGAATCAGTCAAACAATTCTGAAAAAAAAAATTGGAACCTTAGAGAAAGACCACTAAACTATCTATAACCTAAGACTAAGTGATACTAATACCAATACATACTCCAAGGATGTCAGGGACAAAAATAAAGTTCTAATATACACAAAATTACTTATTGCAGCACTTGTGTGGTAGTAAAAAAAACAAACAAACAAACAAAACAAAACCAAAACAAGGCAGGTGCCCACTGACTGGGGAATAGCTAAACAAGTTATGATATAAAAACATTACTGTAATCTAACAAATTATTAAGATAAAAAATACTGGGGGCAGCGAGGTGGCACAGTGCATAGATATGCTCTGGTCTTGGAGCCAGGAGGACCCAAGTTCAAATCTGACATCAGACACTTAACACTAGCTGTGTGACCCTGGGCAGGTCACTTAACCCCAATTGCCTCACCAAAAAAAGAAAAAAAAAAAAAAAGAAAAAAAAAGATAAAAAATACTGAAATGAAATTCCCCACATGCCAGTATCCCAAAATAGAGGTCTCATTCTGTACTTGTGTCCATCAGCTCTCTAACAAAATGGGAGTAGCATTCATCAGTCCTCTAGTATCACGGTTGATCAGAGGTCATCAAAGTTTTAAAGTTTTTCAAAATTGTTTGTTTTTATAATGCTGTTGTTATAGTATAAATCATTTTCCTGATTCTGATCACTTCATTCTGTGTCAATTCAGTCAAGTTTCATTGGTAAACTGAATGAATTTGAACGAATCAAAGTGAAGTAAGCAGAACCAGAAAATGATACAGACAAAAACTGCAACAATGTAAATAGAAGGAACATTTAACAAACTGAAATTAAACACTGTATAATTACAATGACCAAATTTGGCTTTGATGAAGGTAAGAGAATGTACCTCCTCTTTTTTTTCTGAGAAAGCGGATATATATAAATATATATATACTTTGTGTGTGTGTGTGAGAAATATTGCATACATCATTTTGATGACCTACCCTTTTTTTCTTTCTTTTTTATTCTTTATTAAAAGGAATGGCTCTCTAATGGAGAAGGTGGCAAGAGAGACATGTTGGGGGAAGAAGGTAATGTAAAAACAGAAGATATCAATAAAAGTTTTTTAAAAAGAAAAAAATTATGGAAATTAGTAATTCAGAAAAAATTGGGAAGACCTATGTGAGGTGACACAGAATAAAGTGAGAAGAATCAGGAAAACAATTTACATAGTGAGCACAAGAATTTGAAGGAAAACAAAACTGAAAAAGGTTTCAGAACTTGGGTCAAGGCAGTGGACCAATACTGTCAGATACGGCCAATATTTTGGTTTATTTGGCTTAACTATTTACTTTTTTTTTTGTTATGGAAAAGAGTGACATGAGATAGCTACCACTTTGAAGTGACAGCAATGTAAGAGAAAAAGCTATCAATAAAACATTTGCTTTTAAAAGAATGTGTATGGCCCATATCAGGACATGTCTGATTAGTTGCCTGTCGAGGAGCTCTCTCTGAATACAGACATCTTGCAGAGGCCAATGATCTTGCCAGATGTCCAATGAACCAGGCCCATAATGGAATAGAAAGAGGGTAAGTAGGAATGAATACACCTGAGAAATTCCACCATAATCTCATGACTCCAAACTAGTAAATCCTGCCAATTCCTCCTTGGAAATATTTCATGATTTCTTGGCTTTAATTAAGCATTCTCTATTTTCACTGCCACCACCCTAATATCTACCTCTCAAGCCCAGTTCATTAATAAGTTTAGTTTATTATTTGTTTATTATTAATAGGAAGTTTTAGTTTATTTCATAAACTCCATGCCAAGGGGGTTGTCCATTGCATTTCAAAAGATAAAAAATAATTACTTATTGATCAGAAAGACCAAGAAACAGAGATCAGAGCTCCTTCTTTCTGTGAAAGGAAAGCCAAATCATTCATCTATTAGTAAAATTCTATTAAAATATATCTCCCTAAAATATCAACTTTAGAATGAAGCTTTAGATATTAATTCTGAGTATTTTGTGTTTGCTTATTTCCAATGTCTCCTGAATAAAGGTATTCTAAAATCATCTTCACTAGAATAAAAATGAGTGATATGACAGAATTCTTGTTTATCAGCAAGAATCTAATATGACCATCATCACATTTGTTAACCTTCAAAGTCATTAACTTTCAACTCAAACTAATGAGCTAGGTAATCTCTCTCTGCATAAAAGTCTACTAAACAAATTACAGGGTACTTGGAAGTAAGTCACAAGGCAGTGAAAATACCACATATAGCTTCTTTCCTTGGAAAAAAAAAAAGCTAATATAAATAAATTCAAAATCAGCTTCCATTAATTGTTTTTAAAAGCAAAGTTTCCACTTGACAAAACTGGCACTACTTTAAAAACAAAACAAAATTTAATAAACTACAAAAACATTAAGAAAAATACCTAATTACAAATAAAATAAAGAGGGCTAGGTTACATGGTGAGTTTTATGAGTTAAGTATAACAGGAGAAAGGGGGATTGCCTGTATAGTATAATTTGAAGAGGGAAGAACACCAGCCTAAAAATAATTTTTCTGTCATATTACCTAAAATTTCACCATAAGATATGAGTCCTCGGGTCTTTATGTTTTCCAAAGTCCCACACAAAACTGAAACTCTCCTTGGGAGGTGATAATATCGAGTCCTTATTACTCAAGAAAGGTGGTCACCTGGATAGTAAGGAATTCCAGGGATCAAGAACAGTGAAAAGAGTGACGAAAGTGGGAAAGTTTCAAAGACAACTGATGAATATTTCACAATTATGCCCTGTTGAATTACCCTAAAGGGTGATCAAGTATCTGACTGAAAATCAGACAAGGATAACCAACGCTTTGCCACTGTTCAAAGAAAGAATATATGATATGCAACACCATACTGAAAAAATACATAAAATCATTAATGGAAAATGCAAATTAAAGCAATTTTGAGGTTTAAACCTCATATCTATCAAATCACTAAAGCAGGAACAGCGTTGGAGAGACTATGGGAAGGCATGCTAATCAACTGCTGTAGCTGTGAATTGGTCCAACTCTTCTGAAAAACAACTTGGAATTACGAAAAAAGTCATTAAAGTCAGTATCCTTCCTTCTTTGTTTTATTCAGTCCTGGATCTGACCACTGCCCTCCTAAACATCTTCCCTGGGCCCCACTGATTTTCTCTAGTCTCCTGTTTCTATAACCCTTGCCCTCCTTGACTATCTTATGCCTCTTCTGCTGTTGGTTTAGATTTCTCACCATTCATTTCTCCCTTTCTCCAAACCTTCCATTCATATGGCCATCATGCTAGTTAAGGCCCTCATCACCTCTCACCTAGACTACTGCAATAGCTACCCAATTGGTCGCTCCTGCTTTGTCTCTCTCCATTCCAGTCCACCCTCCATATAGCTCTTAAACTGATTTTCATAAAGTACATACCTCATCAAGTTATCACGCTACTCAATAAACTTCAATGGTTCCCTATTGCCTAAAGGATAAAATATAAAGTCTCCTGTTTAGCTTTTAAAGCATTTTACAACCTGGCCCCAAGCTATGTTTCCTATCTTGTTATATATTACTCCCCTACCCATACTCTGCATTATCCCCCTACCCATACTCTGCATTCCTCCAGGAGACTGGTGGTTTTATCATTCTTCACACATGACACTCCATTTCCTCCCTTTGTGTCTTTGCACTGATTATCATCAATGCCTGGAATGTACTCCCCACTCACCTCAATGATTGATTGATTAATTTGGGGACTTTCCAGTAGGTCAGTGTTAGGAAGGATCAAAGTGGATTCTGCTCTGGGCTGAAGGCATCCTATTGCTGAAATTCATCAGAATCTCTACGAGTACTAAATGACAACCAGGGTTTATGTACTCCACAATTGGCCTTAATCTGAAACGTACTTTCTGGGGCAATTTTAGGTTCTTCAGGTCTAGCCATATCCTAAAACATTCATTCCAGTCATCTCAGGATACAGTGTTGGTTGAAGATGCTACAGGGCTAGTAAGAATTGAATTTGTGGAATGGCACTATACTGCTCTCCATAGTTTACTCAATGCTATTCCATAGTTTACTCAATCTATTTGAGAGAACATTGTGACATTTTGGCATGCACTGGGGTTCCTTGTTGGACATTTGCTGGAGGGCACCGGACTGTTATGGCATATAAACAAACTACTTTGCTTCCTACTGCATATCCAGCAGGCTTCACTTAATATAATCTCTTTGGACTAGAATATCTTTATTACTAGTTTAACCATTCACATTATAAATATTTGCAATGTTTGCCATATTCAAATTTCTTTATGCTTAGAAGTAAAAAAAACAAACAAAAAAACCAAACTTACCAGTTCACAAAATGCATTTATCAGTCTACTTTTCTGCACAAAGGATACAAAAACAGTAAAATAAACTAAATCTATGTTTGTTTCTGCTTCCTCAACATAAATCATCTCCTCACTATGGATGAATAGCTAGCTATTTGTCAGGCTGAAGGAGGAATGAAAAGGAACAATTTTTTTCTAATGACGAACTTTTTAAAGTTTCAGATCTATGAACCTCACATCAAATTATCTCAAAACATTAGTTAAAATAGAACATTTTAAAACAGCTGCCTAAAACCCCCAAATTTTTCATTTCTTAACAAAATGCATTCTGATCTGTGAACCTCATATTAAAACCAATCTCTAATTTTCACTTGTTCAAACTTCCTAACTTTGTACTAAGAATTACTGATTTCTACCTTTCATTAACATTGGGAGGATTTCTCCAAATTAAATAACAAGGTTTGTTTAGATGTGAAAGAAGTTGCTGTTATCCCTATACAGTCATACTGAATTCAGTTCTGTTAAAAACACAGCGGAAAACATGACATTTTATTAGTGCACCTGTTTTTGTTTTAAAGGTGGCTTATACTCTTTGTGGTTTACTACATTTCAACAGGAAATGAATTGCTCTTTGAAGAGCAGGGAAAGCAGTGTTTCTCTCTGACTCTAAGATAGACATTAGAACAAAACTCATGAATTATAACTGCTTCCAGTTATTGTACAAATGTCGATTGTAAATGTACATTTGAATTTTAGACCATAACTTAGCAGCGATGTTTTAATTATAAGACTTGGTAGTCGCCTTTCTCCTTACCTTTCAATTCTAAAAGAACCTTTGGCTGACTGTCATTCAAATGCTATTCAACAGAATAAGAAAACAATCTTCCAGTTGTGTGTTTCTATGTATAGCAGTGCAACGTTAATCTTCAAATATATACACTTTACTTCTTCTGAACATGAATCTCTATTCCATAGCTACTATTGACAATTTCTACAACAAATGTTTTATCATATATATTCTGTTAATTAAAAACAAATTACACAATTATCTTAATGCTTTTTCAATGTCCTTCTTGTACTTAAGCAGCCATATGCCCTCAAACTTCTTTCCACAAATGGAATAATAATTAAAAAAAAAACCAACAGGTAACTTCAAAGTGTTTTTTCTTACAGAACCTCTAGTCTTCCTTTCTGGTTTAAATTCAGATCCTTTTTAACAAAGCATTAGAAGACTTTTTTAACTACTCTTCTAAAAAAAATTACAGTTGACACAATAGATAAAACTCAATTAATAATCTAAATAGAGAACACAAGATGATCCTGTGATCCAGGGTTGAGAAGGACAACACAGAAAATAGACTGTCATTGCCTTGTCTGCCATAATCACAGTAAGAAAATGACTGCCATCCCTGCATAAGGAGTATTTGTAAACTACAGAAAAGGCTTCTTAGAAAAAAGACAGCAATTCAGTCGCAAAGATTTCTTCATGTCCACTGTGTAAGTGAACAATTTGAGAACAATCAAAAAAGTCCTGTCCTTAAAAGACCAGATGGAAGAATTGCAAAAGATCTCTTACTAAATAATGGAAAGATAGGCAGTTATACTGGACATGTTACAAATAGTCAACCTCTCAGATACAAATAGTGAATTTTACAGGGGAAGGAAAATAACACTGGCAAAAGTGAGTATTCATACATATCTACATACTCCAAACACAATATGATACATACAATGAGATTTGTAAGTACTTAAATCTATTTTCACACACATTCTAAAAACAAGTAGAGATGTAGCTTGAAATCAAAAAGAATATCATGCTAGTGTAAAAACATTTTATATCAAATATCTCTGAGAAAGCCCTGATATTCAAGATACATAAGCAACTCAACAGAAATATTTAAGACCAGTAGCCACTTCCCAAAAGATAAGTGGTCAAAGGATATGAAAAATAGTCTTCAAAAGAAGATGACAAACTTAGAAACTACAACAAAGAATGCTCTAAATCACTAATATTAAGATAAATGCAAATGAAAGGAAGCCTGAAATATCACCTCAAATGTAGAAAATTATCAAAGATGACTAAAGATAGGAAAAGTCAATATCAAAAGTTCTGTGGAAAAACAGGCACACCAATGCATTGCTGGTGAAGCTACAGATAAACTGTTCTGAAAATTAATACAGAATTATGCTAATAAGGTAACTAAAAAATCAATTTCCTTTAACTTAGGAATGCCACTACTCGGCATATATACCCCAAAGAGGTAAATGTTCCATGAACAATAAAGTATTTGTAAGAGCACTTTTTGTAGTAGCAAGAACTGGAAACAAAGTAGATAACCACCAATTGGGGAAAGGCTGAACAAGTTATGGTACACATGGATGTAATGGAATGTTACTGTTGTGTAAGAAAGAGTGAATAATGAATACAGAAAAACACTAGAAGATTTGCATAGACTGATGCAAAATAAATACGGAGAACCAGGAAAATAATGCACACTATAACAAGAATTATAACAACGTAAATGGATAGAATGACAAGAAAACAATCAAAACTAATGCACTGAAATTATAATAATCAAGCTTGGCCCCCAAAAATTGATATATGAAGCCACCCTCTCTCTCTTCTTTAGAGGTAGGAGACTGCATGTCTCACACCCACATACATGTCCCATACTCGATACATATGTCAGACTTTTTTATGTGTTAAATTTTGATGAGCTATCTTTTAAAAAAATTTCTTTATTATAGGAAATGGCTCTCTGGGGGGGGTGAAAGAAGGCTCCCTTGAGAAATGCAGGGGGTATAAAAATGTAAACAAACAAATAGATCAATCACTCACTCAACAAGCATTTATTTATTAAGCACTTACTATTGTCTATGGCACTGGGCAAAGTGCTGGGATTACAAAGATAGGCAAAATAGTCTCTGTCTTCAAGGAGACAGAGAAACTTCATTCAAGATAACAAGAAAAAGTAGGGGTAACCTCTAAGGTTTGGTTTGATTCTTGATAAATACTCTAAGACAAAACTTGTAAAAAAGCATAATTTGCAATTACCACCTATATGACTCTGAGCAAGTTACTTTAACCTCTGGACTTCAGTATTTAATCTCTTTAAGTTTTTAATTTTCTCTCCATCTTATTTAGATGTGTACATACTGTATCTTTCCAGTAGAATGCAAACTCCCTCAGAGGTTTCCTTTTTGTTTTTGTATTCCCATTGTCTACCATAAGGCCTTTGCACAGTTTGGTGTTTCATAAATGTTGGTGAGCTGAACTGAGTCTGTAAAATGAGGAGGTTGGACTAGGTATGCTCTCTAAGAACACCTTTCTCTAAGTGCTAAATTCTATGATCCCTAAATGGAACTTTTCATTGGATTTCTGTGGAATTGTTTGCTTAGTTTCTGGTCTATTCTATATTTGCTCAGTTGACCAAGATTTACAGAATGGAATACTTTCTAGTATGGGAACTGGGGGAAAAACACACCACTAATTCCAAAGGCTCCATTTCTTTTCTTCTGGCTTAATCCCTGCTCTTCATCAGTCCCCTGCATCCACCTTACCTAGACTCAGTCTTCTCTAAGAATTGAGCCTAACCCTCTCTGACCAGCCACAACTTCATAACAGCTGCCTTGGGTGTGCCTGCCTAGGAAGGAGAGGTGCTTCCTAGCCAGTTTAAGCAGCCAATTCTTTCACACTAAAAACACCCTCTCCACTTCATACAGCTCAATAGTTGCCTTGCCTCTGCTTGGGCACCTACTGCTTCCCTTCCTCCCAGCTACACATAGTTACTTGATGCTTTTGGACAACTCCAGCCTAGGCATTCATACCTACCTGAAATAATACCTCCACCCTGTCATAATACTCTCCTCATCCTAGTGATTTGGAATCCCTCAGATGCCACTGTTCAAACACCATTCTCTATGTCTGCCATTAACTAATCCTATATTCCTTCAGGAGACTTCCAACTCTCTTCTACCGACACGCTCATAACCTTTTCTCCTTTGAGGTTCTTTCAATTAATATTTATTACTCAATCAAGATTCTGGTAGCTATTGTCTACTGACCTCCAGGACACCCTACTTTCTTCTGCAAAGAGTTCAGTGCCTGGCTCATAGTCTTTCTTGCCTAACCCCTGTCCTCTTTCTTCAACATACATATCAATATTGCCTCAAACAACCTAACTTCCCAATTCCTCAATTTACTAATTTCCTATACCCAGTACTCTTCTACCTCACCTCAGCTCAACAAAGAGATGGTCACATGATGAATCTTGTCATCAACTACAATTGTGTTCCATTTCCTTGCTTGTAAACCCGAAATTCTTTTATCTGATCATTATCTCTTTAGTCACTCCTACCTCTTCTTCAGCTTCGCATTCCCTAATCCTTTGGCCATCAACCCTGCACTAGCTAAGGTCCCCATCTTGACTCATGTGAACCAGTTCATCTCTACATTATTTCCTTTCTCCCCAGTTCCATGTCCCTGTATCCAATTACAGTAGATCTTCCCCTGCCAAGATTCAGCCTTGGTTTATTCACACATCCACCTCCTTTTCTCCTGCTCAAATACTACTGAATGAAGCTGGGGAAAGTTACAAAATGATGCTTACTGAGTCTGCTACAAAATTGTTGCAAAATCCCAACTGGCCCTTCACTGTGGCAGGGCAATCCTTTCACACTTCCCCTACTGATTCACTATCCCACTCTCCACAGTGGCTCTTCCAAGCCTTTTCATCCCTTCTCAACCCTCCCATAGCTTTCCCTTCCCTCACCCTCTCAGCTGAGAACTCTGCCTCATTGTTTCACTGAAAAAATTGAAACCATTTGCTGAGAACTTCTCCCTTCCCCTTATCTTACATCATTAAGATGCCTTCTGCTAATCCTTCACTTGTCTCACACAGACATGGCCCTTCTCCTTGCCAAGACAAACTCTTCTACGTGCATATGAGATCCTGTTCCATACTGTCTTCCCAGAAGATTGCCCCTTCCATTATTCTCACTCTCTTACTAATCTTCAATGTCTCCTGGTTGCTTCTTCACTGCCTATAAACAAACTCATGTCTCCTTCATCCTCAAAAACTTTTCTTGATCTGGCTGTCCATCCTTGCTATTATCCTATAGCTCTCCTCCCTATTAGTTAAACTCCTTGAGAAGGTGATCTACAATAGGCACCTTCACTTCCTTTTCTCTGTCTTATTAATTCTTTAAAGTCTGGCTTCCAAGTCTATCATTCAACTGAAACTACTCTCTCCATAGTTACCAATGATCTCTTAATTTCAGAATCTAGTGGTCCTTTCTCGGTCTTCTTAATTGATCTTTCTACAACCTCCGACACTCTCTTCTCTCTACCTTTCTGTGTCACTGCTCTTTCTTGGTTCTCTTCCTACCTGTCTGACTGCTCCTTCTCATGTTCTTTGCTGGATCTTCATCTGCATTACACCCCAAGGCTGTCCTGGACTCTCTTGTCTTCTCCTTCTATACTATTTTACTTGCTGATCTCATCAGCTCCCATGAATTCAATTATCATGTCTATGCTGATGATTCTCAGATCTATTTATCTAGCCCTAATATCTCTCCTGTTTTGAATCCCCAATTCCCTATTGGGAATCTGGGATTGAATGTCCTATAGACATCTTTTCTTTTTTTTAAGGCAATTGGGGTTAAAATGACTTGCCCAGGGTCACACAGCTAGTAAGTGTCAAGTGTTTGGTCTGAGGCCGGATTTGAACTCAGGTCCTCCTGACTTCAGGGCCAGTGCTCTATCCACTGTGCCACCTAGCTGCCCCCCTATAGACATCTTAAATTAAACATTTGCCCAAAAGTGAACTCATTAACTTTTCCCCCAAACCCTCCCTTTTTCTAATTTCCTTATTGCTTTTTAGAGAACCACTATCTTCTCTGTCATCTAGGCTTGCAACCCAAATGTAATCCTCAACTCCTCCTCACTCTCTCTCACCCCTCATATCCAAACAGCTGCTAAATTCAGTTGGTTGATTCTACCTTCATTGCATCTTTCACACAGGCCCCCTTCTCTCTTCTGACACTGCCACTATCCTGGTGCAGGCCCTCATCATCTTACTCTCAGGACTCTTGCTATAACCTGCTGGTTGGTCCTCCTGAAGTCTTTCCCCACTCCAGTCCATCTCGGTACTCAAATTGATTTTCCTAACGTGCAGATCTGACCAAATCATACCCCTATTTATTAAACTTCAGTGGCTCCCTATCACCTACAGGATTAGATATAAAGTTCTCCACTTGGCTTTTAAAGCTCCGCATAACCTGACCCCTTCTTACCTTTCCAGTCTTCTTACACCTTACTCCCTTTCACATACTCTGTGATTCAGGGAGATTGGCCTCCTTGACATTCTAAGATCCCCTATCTCCTGATTCCTGAATTTTCAATGGCTATGCCCTTCACCTGGAACTTTCTCCTTCCTCATCTTCACCTCCCAGACTGCCTGGCTTTCTGTAAATATCAGCTAACATCCAACCTCCTTCAAGAAGCTAAAGTTTTTTTTTTTTAAATCTTAGTGCCTTCCCTGAGAAATAATTTCCAATTTATCCTGTATATATCTTGTTTGTACATAGTTGGTAGTATACTGTCTCCCCCATTAAGACTGTGAGCTTCTTGAAAGCAGGGGACTGATTTTTGCCTTTGTTTGTACCCCTAGTACTTAACAAGCTGCATGACAAACAGCAGATGTTTAATAAATGCTTGCTAAATTGACATAAATCTCCTTCTTGGCTATATATGTTCTCTTATTGGACTAACTTAATCTGTATCACTTAAAAATTGGTGTAGGAAAGTATAAAAAGGTGGGGATATATAAAAGCATAAGAAAGTGAGAATAAGAAGACTAAGGAAAGGAGAATGATATCCGATACCTAATCCTTTTTCTATACCAACCCAAACCATTTCTTTGACACACACATATTCTTAACTGGGGACAGTTTTTCTGACTTCTAAAAAAAATTAATACATATAGGAGCAAATTTCTTACCCATCTTCATTTTCTTCCATATCATTACAGATTCATTAGATTTCTTTTAATCCACAACCTAGAAAGAAATACAACTTGTAACTATGAGCTGATACATTTCAACAAGGAAGAAAAGCAATTTTATATATTTTTACTTTCTCTTTAAAAAAATATTTCAGTTTCACAATACAAAATTGAGTTAATCCCTCCACCCATCATCAAAAACGAAGTACTACTCTGAGATAAAACAATGGATTTCACACAAATCAAGTGCTCTTATGAAATTTAAGTCAACAACCATCTTTGGAATTCTTCTCTGAAGACAGAGTAACGATGAAGTAAAGGATTAAAGATTTATTTCCTGGATTATTGGATCATAGATTTAGATAGCTGATGGGACCTTCAAGATTATATAATCCAACCTCCTCATTCTACAAACGAGGAAAAACTGAGTTCTGAAAGTTTAGGGATTTGCTCAATTCAAAGACATAGCTATTGCAGCAGAGTTGACCCCAGGTCCTCTTTTATTGAATCCAGTGGTCACATTTCCATGGATAAAAGGCACCTCTACATTTGTTATACAAGATCTCAAAAGTAGTTTATTATCTCTGGCTATTTCATTTCTTGAATTGTATGGCTGTCAAGAAAAAAAAAAGCTTCATAAAAACATTATCACTTCTCACTGGCTAAAACTGCTTTGGCAAAATTAAACTGCTTTGGCAAAATTAAACATGTTCAAGTAAAAGGCAACATAATTCCTATCTTTTGGACTCTTTTGACCATTGCAGTCCAGCAATGTGCTATGCCATGAGGGACTAGAAATGGTCAATTCTAGGCAAAAAGCATGTTAGATACAGATTCACATAAAGACTAGTCAAAAATATCCTAACATGTACAGGGTTAAATTGGCAGCATCATCATTTCAAGCTTTTGACAACTTTACCCAAGTCAAGATTCAGCAAAACCTGGGTCTGAAAGAGAACAGCTAAAAAATGTACTGCTTAATTTAGATAACTAAATTACCACAAATTCAAAATGGAAGTACCAAGTTCATACAGTAAATACTCCTTTAATAGTAAATGGACTCTGATAGAAAATGAAAGAATGGCTCAGTACCAAGGACACTGGCTTCCAGCTAGCCACTAACTTGCCCTATGACCCTGAGCAACACATGTTATTTCTCTGGACTTCAGTTTCCTTATCTATGAAAAGATTAGATTAGATGATCTCTAAGGTCCCTGAAAATTTTGACATTGTACAATTTAAAATATTTTCTTAAAATTTTGAATGCTGAATTTCAGTACTGTTTTTCCTTCTGCCCCAAGGATATCACTTTCAAATTCTGGTTAACAGGCAATTAAGAGTAGGTTTTATTAGGCTAAAGTCCGTCTTGTTCTAATTGGGGCTGGGGGCGGGAGTCTCTTAAGCCTTAAGAACAGGTATTATTTTATGTCAAACAAGTGGTAGGTTTTAACACTAAATGGAGCTTAAGTGGTAAAACCTCTGATCAAACTACTTAAGTATGCTTGAGAACCAATCATACCAATAAATTAGATAGAAGTCTTTGAAGTTATCACCATGTCAGGTTAAAATGTATTTTTATCCTCATTTGCAATATCTCTATCAAAAAATGAATTTATAACATTAAAAATATTCTTAATCCAGTTTCCATTTACCATGGCATTTAAACCAAGACAATAGGTACTAACTGACAATTTGGAGGTAGTGGGGTAATCGGGGAATTCATCCAGGTGAAGAAATGAATGGGGCAGTGAGACACCAACTACGATCTTGACCTAAGCATGATTTCTCCAGGCAAACAAATGAGAAATTCATACAGGAGGTGCTACTGTTTCATAAATACAGAACTAGCCAAATGTCATTCTATCACTTTTCATTGGTAATAAATTCACTAGCAGCCAGTCACAGATTATTATATGTTTACTCTAAAGTGAAAATTTCTTTCTGATTACCTCAACTATCAAGCTTGTCATCTGTTCACTGCATGTAGTGATTTTTCAAGGTATGAACAGGTAAAAAACTCACTCAGGAAATATTTATACAACTTATACTCATTATGACCAAACAATGAAAGTTGCAATCACAGTGTTTAGGGCCAAAGGGACAGGCTGAAATTTCCCTACTTCAGGAATTCCTCCAATACTAACCTAATCAGTCTAAGAAAACTGAGTTTGGCTTAACCGACAAGATGGATCTACATTTCATGCAAAGCAAGTTGGATCAAACTCTTCAAGAAACTGTAGAAAATGAAAATTTGTAAATTCATTGTGGGCACGTAAAGAAATTAAATGAATGGTAGTGTTTTCAGAAGACTCTGGGAAGATGCTTGGAGGGGTATATGCCAATCAGGAGAACAATTTCTTAAGTAAGAGAGGCCATAAGATGAGTGGAAAGGACACATGATTTTTGGGTTAGAAGACTTGGATCTGAGTTCTGGCTCTTTACAGTTACCAGATTCATAACTTAATCTCTCTAAGTCTTAGTTTCCTCCTTTGTAAAGGAGATAATATGACTTCCCTTCAAGCCCTAAGGTCCTGTGATTTTGATATTATGCCTCCTTAGACAGAATATCTATCCTGCCTGAACCACAGTAGTGTATTTTCAAATAAGGGTGACTTTAGAATAGGTCTGCACAACCTGTGGCCCATGGACCACTTGCAGCTCACCAAAGGATTTTGGGATGTTTTCCTCTACGTTTTTTGCAGGCCACAGATTGTGCAGGCCTGCTTTAAAGATTTCTGGGGCAGCTATGTGGCGCAGTAGACACAGCACTGGCCCTGGAGTCAGGAGGACCTGAATTCAAATCTGGCCTTAGACACATAACACTCCCTAGCTGTGACTCTGGGTAAGTCAATTAACTCCAATTGCCTCACCAAAAAGCAAAAAAAAAAAAAAAAAAAAAAAAAGATTTCTAAGTCCTTGAAAAGCTTTCAAATCCATCTTTCTCTGCCCTTCACAATCTACAATCCTGATCAATTAAATATTAATTACATACAAGTGCTTGTGTGTCAGGTATTATGTGCTAAGTACCTAGAATTCAAAAACAAGTTTCCACAAGGAGCTTAAATTACAATAGGAGAGGTAACATATGTAATATAAATATATACAATACATATACTAATCAAATACAAGGTAATCTTGAAAATGAAGCACTAACAGTTTGGACAGAAGAAAATGAGGGACTTTCTGCATCATGGTGCTTGAGCTTGAGGAAACCTAGTATTCCAGGAGGTGGAGGTATTTCAGAATTCCAGTTCAAGGTAGGGAGGACAGTCAGTGAAAGGGGTACAGAGAAGGGAGACAGAGTATCATGTGGATACAGGAATATACAGGATACAGGAACAGCAAATAAGCCAGGATAGCTGGACCACAGAGAACATGGAGGTGAGTAATATATAAACTGACTACAAAGGTAAAAAGGGACCAGGTTGGGAAGAGCTTTAAAAATACCAGTTTACATTTGATTCTAGACATAATAGGGATCCACTGAAATTTGAGTGTGAGGGAAGGAGCGACCTATGCTTTAGGAAAATCACCTTAATAGACTGGGGAACTGAGGCAGAGAGAGAGCAATCAGAAAGACTAATGCAATAATAAGGGCATGAGGTGATTAGGACCTGAACTAGGATAGTAGCTATGTGAATAGAGATGGGGCATCCTCAAGAGCTAGAAATGAGAACTGGCAAATGACTGAATATATGGAATGAGTCAGAGTGAGGAGTTAAGGATGACATAATCACTTGAGGTTTTCTCTATCAAGGTTTAACAATCAGCAACACTTAAAAGAAACTTGGAATATCTTTTGAACCATCCACTTATTCTGACCTGGTTCCATCCAGAAGAATGTACAACAAAGTGAGGTTAGGGTCAGTTTATGAATACATACATACATACATACATACATACATATAGTCTATAAGTCTTATTGGAACAGTTAGGTGGTACAATGTATAAAGTACAGGGCCTGGAGTCAGGAGGATCTGAATTGGAATCTGGCCTCAGACACTTGCAAGCTCTGTGACCCTGGGTAAGTTACTTAACCCTTATCTGCCTCAGTTCCTCATCTGTAAAATGAGCTGGAGAAGGAAATGGCAAAACCACTCCAGGATCTTTGCCAAGGAAATCCCACAGATAAAGTCCATGGAATCACATAGAGTCAGACATAACTGAACAACAACAAGTTTTTAGGAGGCATCTAGGTGGCTCTGTGCATACAACACTGGTCCTGGAGTCAGGAAAACCTGAGTGCAAATCCAGCCTCAGAAACTTACCATGTGTGACCCTGGGCAAGTCACTTAACCTCTCTTTGCCTTAATCTAAAGGAAATGGCAAACCACTCCAGTATCTTTGCCAAGAAAATCCCATGGACAATATTGCATGCTATATAGTTCACAGGGTCATGAACAGTCAGATATGACTAAATGACTGAACAACAACAATAAATACGTATTAATTTTAAAAATTAGTCAGAACTGTCCATAGAAGCTATACATGCCCCTCTTGTACTACTGTAGAGAGGAAATTCCTATCCTCCATGCCACTAGATTCACTACTTTTGAACAAGAAGCTTGAAGCTTATAAGGGCTGGATGCTTTGGTTGGGCAAGAAATAGATAAGGATTATATTTGTTTTTAAGTCATGCTATAATGGGCGAAAAAAATTAAGTGGGAAGCAATATCTAACCAATTCAAACAATCAGTACAGTACAAGGCCTAGAACCTCATTAAGCCAAGGGAAAAAAAAATCTCAAAAATAAACCCTAAAGCTAACCAGCCATAAATAAAACATCCATCCTCAAATAAAAATTCAGCTCTTGGCTATCCACTCAGGGGCCACAATGTTGCATAGCTCAGAGAGAATTAGATTAGAAGTTGGATTCTAATCCTGGCAAAGAGCTATGAGCTAAATGACCTTTGACTAGCTACTTGACCTCTCGAGTTCTAAATCTGTTCTCTGTAGAATAAAGGCCTTTGTTCTAGATATACAATCTCACAAATGGATGCCTTCAACACATGTTTGTTGACTAAATAAATTTAAAAGGTTTATTCCAGCTCTTAACATCCCATGCTTTTATATAGAACTAAGTAGCTAACAAAAGCAGAAGGAATTTTAACAATAGGGAGTTTTCCTGAAACCAGGAAAAAGGGAAAGGCAAATGTGACAATGAAAATAATGACAAGATATAATAGATTATCAAGGTTCCAAATAGCAGAGAAAGGCAATTTATAATATAGTGTGACAACCTGAGTAAGTTTGTAGCTCCATACTACTTTATTCACCACCTCCTCTCCCTTTATCCATTCCTCTTTTTCTACTTCTTTTTTTCTCATTTGCCTGTGCCTTAGATTTGATAGTGGCACCCAATGGCAATACTTGTATCAAAGGTGAAAAAAATTAAAGAACGCTTTTTAATTCAGAATAATTTTAAAATACCATCATAATCAAAAGCAGGTCAAGGTAGCCATCTATAGTTGAATTCAGAAGGCCTTCATAATCCTAGGATAATTAGCACCGGAAAAAATTTTTTCAGTTCCAAATTCCCCCTCCCCCACCCAATGATAAGACAAGAAAATCAAAAACTATTACAAATATGTATAGTCATGCAAAACAAATTTCCACATTAACCATGTTTCCCTCTTTCCCTATTCCCCCCCCCAAAAAAAGCAAGAGGGAGAAAATATGCTTTAACTTGCATTTAGAGTCCATCAATTCTCTCTATATGTACATGACTAGCATTTTTCATCATGAATCCTTTGGAATTGTAGTGTTGTGTTGATCAGAGTTACTAAGTATTTCAAAGTTGATTATCTTTACAATACTGCTGTTACTATAGATTGTTCTCCTGGTTATGCTCACTTCACCTTACATTAGTTCAGAGGCAGTCCTCCGGTTTTTCTGAAACCAACCCCTTCACCATTTCTTATAGTGCAACAGTATGTCATCACATTCATATGCCATAATTTGTTTTGGTCATTCTCCAATTGATGGCCAGTCTCTAATTCTTTGCCACCACAAAAAGAGTTGCTACAGATATTTTTGTACATATATGGGTTTGTTTCCTCTTTCTTTGATCTCCTTGGGGTATAGGAGGGTTTCTTTAATTTTCTCAAGGACCTCTTAATTCTTTATTATTTAAATCATTCTCTTTTGAAAATAATGTTAACATAGGGGATTTATATTAGTGTTAGGGGAAGGATGGTAATGGGTTTTATAAAGTCAATATTTCCTATTAACAGTCAATATAAACAGTGAATATTTCCTATTATGAAAACATTTGCTTTCCAACTAATGGAGACGTAGTATGCCACAGTGGCTAGAAAGCCTGACCTAATAAAAGTTTAAGACCTGTATTCAAATCTCACATTTTTCCTAACAGCTTCAGAAGGAAACACATTCTAGTTTTATGACCACTGAGCAAGTCACAAATTTCTGTCCCAGACAACTTTCTAATATTATGTAAGTTTCTGAAAAGTTGAAGATCTCTATCAGTAGAAGATGTTTCTTCACTTGGACTATCCTATACCAATAAACTATAGTTTAACAAAACTATATATAAAACTATAGTTTAACTATGATTAAACAAAATGCAAATAATGGTGGAGAATGGAGAAAAATAGTACTAGTAAATAGAATCAAACGAGTCTGCTGTGATCACAAGAACTATCTTGCATTCAGAAGAATTCAGTAAATCCGTTTTCTGACTGTTCCCAATCTACCACTTGCATTCACTTTATTTTTCTTGGAAATCTATGGCCATAGCAAAACAGGAATTTACCAAATTTTCATCATTTATCAGATATCAAGTTAAAAGATTTAGTGAACTCTATCTTCAAAAATTAAGCAAGTATGGCTATACATTGTGCCCCAAGGAAAGTTGTGCTAATATCGTCAGTCTTAATCAACTAGCATTTAATTAAGTGCCTACTTAGTCATTTTTCAGTTGTGTCTGACTCTTCGTGACCCCATTTGGGGTTTTCTTGATGTGGTTTGCTATTTCCTTCTCCAGCTCATTTTACAGATGAGGAAACTGAGGTAAACAGATTAAATAACTTGCCCAGGGTCACACAACTACTTTTGAACTCAGATTTGAACTCAGATTTGAACTCAGGAAGATGAGCTTTCTTGACTCCAGGCACTCTATCTGCTGTGCCACCTAGCTGCCCATGCAAGATAAGGTTTGGCCACAATACTAGATTTTTAACAATATGAATACATTCTCCCCTTCCTCTAGACATTTTTGGATTACTAGAATAATAGTAGTTCTTTTCACACTTACTTGCACATTTGTACAAGGTCCTCATTCCAAACATGAGAAGGAATGGAAAAAGGTATTAAGTAAAAAGGCACTGTAGAAACACCAAAGTCACATGGTTTCGCAAATATATAAAAGTTGCTAAAACTCTGCTCACTTTATCTGTAACCACATTAACCAGTTTGCTTTGGCCTTGTTTAACATGAGCTTTGTCTTTTATCTGAATGGGCTTAGAAAGTAATACAGGAATAAATTCTGGAGTATCATACAAAAACCAAAAAAGAAATGAATTTTTTTTTGGAACTCTTTTGAAATGCAAGAGTTGCTTGGGTGGCACTTACATTGGATTTACAGTGCGCAATAATAAAGGTGACATTCTGTCCAGCTGACAATCAAATTGGTTTCTTCCTGTAACCTACAAGTGAAAAGCATGCTCAAACACTGGAATATAAAATTTAGTCTACAAACTTTTTAGGTTTTTCTTTCTCCTTATATTCCCCACCCCACCTCCCTAAAAAAATGTTGTAGTATCTCAGGTTTTCCCAAATTTTTGAACCCTTTACAAATATGCTCCTCTTACATTTGAACTTTGGTTATCTAAATCACATTCTTCCTTTGGCACCCCACCTCTGCATTCATGAAGAGATTTCATTCTTAATCCCCTTCTCCCAGTTCCCTTCTGGCATTTCACTTTTCCTGCCTCCCTCTCACCCCTATTTTTTGTAGCAGAACATATAGATTTCACATCAATACTCTTAGCTTCATTCAGCTAGTATATATTAAGGGCCTACTGTATTCAGGGCACCATGCTAAAGAAAATATTTAGGTAAGACACACACCCTGCCCTCATGATGCTTTATTATTAGTCAAGAAGGTAAGATACAAACACAGATAACTACAATATACAATATTATATGATAAGCATATTGGACAGTAGGTTTCCTCAAATAAAATCTGGCTGGTATCAATAAAATGACATTCAGATCTACTTAAGGCAACTGTGGAGCATCAGTATGAAGAGTTTGTATTCCCTAGTCGAATCCCTACAGACTCAAGCAACTGAGGACACAAGCTGTTTCCCTAAAATGCCCTGACAGAGACAGAAGGGTTAAAAGAGCTCTTGTTCATGGATGACCAGAATTTGGTGTGAAGAATTTCTGAGAGTTTCTTATCGCTCTTCTAGAAAAATATCTGATGATTAACATTTTAATGCAAGGGAGGAAAATGAACATTAAGGACTCCTCACTTAGAAACTGGTTATCTTGTCAGAAGTTCTGGGGCTTTGAGTGTCTTGGGATAAAGAGCTTGACAGGTAAGAGAAACAAAGAAACCAACCATGTCTCCAATATATGCCCGCCAGATCCCCGTGGCAAAGCACAACAGCCACTTAACCATCCATCAAAAACCAGCCTCCTGGGAATTTACTTTACTTGCGTAACATCCTGGTCATAAATGACAGTTTAATACTGCCTTGAGGAAACAAGAGCTGGCGTAGAAAGGAGTGAAGGAATTCCTTATGACCGAGAAATAAAGGTTTAGTTAAGCAGGGGCTAAATAACTCTAAAATCCTTCACAATCATTCAGGGTGAATAAGTGCAAACAAATGTTTATACCAAACCCACTTTAGTTTACATAGGAGCAATGTCAATAGCATAAACCGACATCCTGAGTTCCTATTCCACTACACTACTAAAATACGTCTGATTTTTAAACTCACCATATACAATAAATATTAATTAATATAGTTGAGTTGTCCAGAAAGCATTCAAATCATGTAAAAAAATTTAAGTTGTATCATTAAAAATTCAGAGATCCAGAGCTAAGAAGCATTGTTAAAATTAGTCTTTAAAATTTTTTTCTTGAAGAAAACGAACAGTGATTCTAAACAGAAAATGAATTCAAAATGGACAAAAAATTCATTTTAATAAATTCAATATCAATAATTAGGTGAGAATGACAAGGGGCTATGTAAAGTTTTTCTCCTTGTAACTTTCAGTAGATAACTGGTCCGAACCACAGTCAATCAGTTCCTTTCTACTAAATTGTGAATCTATAAACTGTTAGTATAACTTGAACAGTTTCTACATTCTAAAACCTACTCAACTAACTACAGCTGTCTCCACCCCATTATATTCGAGGAGTGGGGGAGGGAGGAAGAGAAGAAAACTATAAACCATTAAAATACTGGCAATAAATAGCTTTAAAATAAGCCACATTACAAAGGAAAATTCTGATAGATCATTGTTTAAAAACTATCCAAAAATAACTAACTCATCAGCTCAAAAATAAAAGCCCAGGTAAAAATTCTTAAATGTTATAAGAGGAAGAAGACCATGTTTCCTTATCATCACATATCTTCTTTTAAAAAATAAAGGAAACCAAAAAAAATTAGCATATTCTAACATTCTTTGAGGTATAGGTACAACTAATTCCGTTCATTCAATAATTTTTTAAAACTTTAAAAACTCAACAAAGAGGTGGTTGAAATGGATAATGTAAATAGATTCAAAAGGGTTTAAATTGATAGATGAAAAAATTTATAAAACTCCCACTAAAATCCTTCTCTAATGGCTCCTCATGGAGTAGAGAAAACAGTGGAATCACTGACAAACAATTCTGAAAAGAAGAAATACAAACTATTGATTATTAAAGTTAACCATATTAACTATAGCAATTCGCCAATAATAAGTGAAGTTCAAATCAAAATTATCCTGAAGTTTCATCTAATACCCAACAAACTGCCAAAGATATGTCATCTTTTCAGGGAGGAAGTCACTGTTGATGAAGCTGTGGAAAAAAAGCATACTAATGCACTGTTGGTGGATCTATGAATTGGTCTGACCACTCTCAAAAGCAATTTGGAATTATCTGAAGAGAATAACTACAATGTTCATACTCTTTGGCCCAGAGATTCTAAGGCTAAGCCTACATCTTAAAGAGGTTAATGACAAAAAAAGGGTGTCATATATAAAAAATATTTATAATAATACTTTATGTAGAAGCAAAGAACTAGAAAAAAGTAGAGTTCATCAATTGGGGAACACTTAAATAAATTATGGTACGTGACTGCAATGTAATATTACAGTGAATACAGACAAGCATGGGAAAGAAGACTGCTATGAATTGATGCAGAGTGAAGTAGAACCAGGAAAACAATTTATACAATAACTATAGTAATAAATAAAAAAATCAACAAAACAATTGAAACTAAATGGTATAAGATTATGATTACGAAGTTTGGCTCCTAACAAAAGATATGTGAAGACAATTCCTCTCATACCCCTGTGCCTCATCTTCATTGTAAAGGTGAAGGACCATGGATATGGAACACTACATAGAACATCAGACATTTCCAACACGTTGGTTTCAATATGTTAGTTTTGCTGAACTTTTTTTCTCTTCCTCTTTCTCACTCTTTATTATAAGGGATAGCTCTCTGTGAAGGGGTTAGGAAGAGATGTACTGGGAAACAATAGGTATAAAAGTATCAAAAAAAATTATTTTTAAAAAATAAGTTGAGTGAAAGCAATACCAGAGAAATGCAAGTTTCAACTCCACTGGAACAATTTCTACTACCATATACCTCTGCATCAGTTTCTCATATTGTTCTTACCCATGCTCTCTCCATGTTGCAGCCAAAATGTACTACTTATGCTGTCTTGTTAAAATATCTGTGCACTCTTTCTTTGCTATTCTCTTGAGCCTCAATGTTTTCCCTCACTCTCTCCCTCTGTTCAATTCCTATACATTTTTTACAGCCCAACTCAAAAGCCAGGTCTCGTGCGGAACCTTGGTTTCACTTTATCATGTACTAATCCTGTTAATAACGACCTTTCCTCTCTTGGCCCTCAAGTAGCATTTCATTTTGCAACACATAATAATGTGTATTTTGCTTATCTGTGTTGATCTTAATCCCCAGCTCCACTAGACTGCAAACTCTTAAAAAGCCAAGGAAATAATTTTAGCTTTGCATTTGCCTAGCACAGTGGTATGTGTACAGTGCTTAAATATCTATTCAATTAATGCAAGAGTTCTTAATCTTTTTTTTTCCTTATCCTGACCCCCTTTCAAAGTCAAATGAAGTCAAAAGTCAAAAGAAGGACTCTGCAAAATAATGTTTTGAAGTGTATAAAATAAAATATGTAGGATTACAAAAGAAACCAATTATAGTGAAATACGGCTATCAAAATATAGCTATATTTTCTAAAAAAAGTTACAGACTCCAGGTAAGAATTTCAGAATTAATGGATAGAGACTTCATGATGAATTAACTGGGTGCCTGCCATCTAAAGACCAACCTACCTAAGGACAGAGAGGCTTATCACCAGAAATTTTAGCAGCTAGGTGATGAATATTGTGTTTTTTGCTTTTTTTAATTTTATTTTTTAAGGTCACAGCAGCTGAAATATGTCTACTAAGACCTGAGGGTCACATCAGTGACATAATGGGTTTTCTAAAGTAAGTGAAAATTCACAGCAGACTATTAGAGAAGTTAGGGTTGTTTGGGGTATAACTTGAACCTGTTGAAAGCAACTACTATGATCTTTCATTAAGTATTTCATAGGAACACTGTTATTCCAGACAATACAGTCCTGGATGACTTTTCTTATATGTTGTGATTCTTTTTTTAAAGATATTGGCAGTTACTAAACAAATGTAGCTCTTAAAATTACAAAATTACAAATTTAAAATAATATTCTAATTATGTCTTCATATGTTTTACATTCATGTTTTCAAGAATAAACTATTTTTGGCTATTTTTAAATCTAGAACATATGAAAAATAAAATTTTAAAGTGAAGTGAATATTATTTAATCTTAAAACAGAAAAAAAACCCAAACTTTTAACCCAAACCTAAATGTTTTAGGTTACTTTAATTTGTATACAGTTATTTACAATATAAAACTAATCTAACTAACACATTTACAGTGGACGCAACTAAATAGTTAAAAGCATTACAACACTGAATCGATTTTAACAAGGGTTTCATTCATCTATCCATTCATGCAAGAAATATTTACTGAGTACTTTCTTAAACTAAGAGTAACAGGCTGTTAAGAACTGGAAGGGACCTTAGAAATCATCTAGTTCAAACCAATCATCATAACTGAGGAAATTAATACCCAAGCAAGTTAAATGACTTACCCGTAATCAGAGTGATAGTCTGTGGCAAAGCCAAAACTTAAATCTGAGTCTAATGACCTTTCCACTACAATCTACTGCTCTCATCTGAAACCCATGTGCCCCAGCACCTGTAGCAAGTTTCCTTTGGATGAACTTTTTTGCTTATGAGCATGAGGCTCCCACTTAGAATTCTTGGAAAATTCCTGAATTGGACAGCTAAGAAGGCTACAACCAACTCCACCCTTGAAAACAAGCTGTCCACTACTCATCAGAGGCAGTTTTTATAGTGCAGCAGACAAACGTAAAGAAGAAAAATACACACAGAGTTTACTGTAGCCCTACCTGTACTCCTTCCAATCCACAGACTTCCCAAATGAGTACTTCTGCAGGACACCTTTCCCAATCTCCTCAGCTTCTAATGCTGAGATTACCTTCCATCTACCATGTCCACATCTTTTACGTACATGTTTCCCCCTTTAGAATGTGAGTTTCATGAAGGCAGGTGCAGTGTTTTACTTTCTTTGTGCCCTGAGTGCTTAGTACAGTGCTTGGCACATAGAAAGGCTTTATAAATATTTGCTGAACATGAGTGGGTGAGGGAAAAGGAAGAAGAAGGAAGGAATACAGAGGTAGAGTTTGCCACATACACCATTACTTATCACTCAAGAAAGATTAGGTCACTTTCTCTACCTGGAGATGCACATAAACCTACCCACTGATGACTTTTAGACAGAACCAGGATTTCAGCTTCAGCCTCTCTCATCCAGCTTTAGGGACTGGGGATGAGAAAAGAGGGAGTAATTAAATGGCTGAGGGCTAGTTATGTCAAAAGAGTGAAAAAAGAAGAGTCCCAGGAAGATTTCTTCAGACATGGTTGAAATAAAGAATACAAATCATTTTGTGGTTAGAATTTTAGTTACCTTTTATACTTCAATTACTGTGTGAATATTGTGCAAGTCACTTAATCTGCATGAGCCATGGCTTCCTCATCTGTAAATTGGGGTGAATATCTTTGTTATGTGCCTCACAGGAATGTTGTGAAGAAACTGCTTTATAAACCTTAAAGCACTATAAAACTGAGATTTTACATATATTAGAACAAGGCTCTGTGATTCATAAAGTAGGCCAAGCTTCACTCCTCTCCAAGCTGTGCTCTTGACTGTACATACAGACTCATTACTTAGACTCAGTTGTATTCTTGATCCTGGAACCTCTCTTAGTGCCTGTGGCCTTCTCACCCTGAAACAACTCTCTGCCATGCTAGCCTCCATTATGGGGACAGGCTCAGGCCTGCCAGGCTTTGCTTTGAGGCCAGGTTCTGTCTTTTTGCTTGTAATTTCATCTCTAGTATTCAGCACAGTGCTGGGCACATGATAAGCACTTAATAAATACCTGCTGCCCATAAACTTTTTTATTTGCCATTGTAATATTTTTGTTTTACTTTCTAATAGATTCCTGATAAATTCTTAAAACAAACACAGACACACAGACATACACACACATACACACACACACACACACACGTTTCAGCATTCACCTAGGCTGCTCCCCATTGCATAGAATAAACTCCGTTCCTCACTTTAACTTACTGATTACTTTCTCTTCCTTCAACACCCAGTGTAGGTTCCACACATACTATGAAAATCCTTGCTTTCCCCCAGAGGAAAATTTTCTCACCCTCCTCAAATTCTCCTGGAGCTCTTTCTCTTGATCATTCCCTTGTATAATCACATTTTTATCTTGTCCTTTTCATCTATGTCATATCCCCATCCTTCCCCCAAGGAGAATGAAAACTCTCAAATTTCATTTTTGTATCCCTGGGACCCAGCACTGTGCTTTGCGTAAGAGATTAACTTAAAAGATCTTCACTAAATTGAACTTGTTGAAAAGAGATTTGCCTCACCTATAGCTTGGGATCTCAGAGTGTCCCTAAAGACCAGCCATTATAATGGCAGCCACTGTGCCAGATTTCTGGATGGAACTTGAAGAATTATATAGTGGTAGAACCTGTGAAAAGGAAGAGAAAAGGGACAGCTGATGGTTGATCCCTTATTGCCTGGAGCTTTCCTCAACAGAATTGGATCCTATGGAAGGTCATAAATAACATGGCTTTCTGCATCAGTTCAAATGGAAGCAATAAGATTAGAGTTTACATACCCAACGCTTTTTAGAATAGTGTCTTGTGTTTAGCATGTACATAGCAAGTGTTTATTCAATGAATACAAGTGTGTCAAGTTTTCATCTGAAAGAATTCAAAGCAATGTAATTCAATTTAATAAACAGCTATAGTAAGCACTGACTACATATTTTATTTTATACACTTCAAAACATTATTTTGCAGAGTCCTTCTTTTGACTTTTGACTTCATTTGACTTTGAAAGGGGGTCAGGATAAGGAAAAAAAAAGATTAAGAACTCTTGCATTAATTGAATAGATATTTAAGCACTGTACACATACCACTGTGCTAGGCAAATGCAAAGCTAAAATTATTCCACCCTCAAACAGTTTAGATTCTACTACATAATACAACAAAAATAAAGCTAAATATATACAAAGTATTTGCGAAACAATACCAAGTCATTTCGAGAGGAAGAGAGCCCTTACGACTTGGAGGACCAAAAAATAATTCATGTAGGAGGTGGTATCTGAGCTTGTGTTGAAAAAATCTAGGGATTTTATAAGGCAGAGCTAAGAAAGCAGTGTATTCTAGACTTGGAAACTACCTATGAAATTGCAAAAGATGGGATCTCATGCACCCAGAAGAGCTAGCAGGTCAATGAGACTGGAACAGAGAACGTATGAAGAGAAGTAATATGAAATAAAATTGGAAAGGCAGGTGGAAAAAGGAAGGAAAAATGCATTTATTAAGCACCTACTATGTGCTAGGCACTGTGCTAAGTACTTTATAAAAATTACCTAATTTGATCCATATAACAACCCTGGGAGGTGGGTCCTATTATTATCCCCATTTTACACTTACTAGTGTCTGAGGCCAGATTTGAACTCAGGTCTTCCTGACTCCAGGCCCACCTCATTTATAGGACTCTAAATTCCAGCCTAAGGATTTTTATGTGATACTAGAAACTATAGGGAGCTACTGAAGATTTCTGCATAAAGGAATAACATGGTTACAAATTTGTATCCTAGAAACGTCAATTTGGCAAACAAAAAAAAAAAAAAGATAAAGAAATGTCAATTTGGGAACTCTGTGAAGATGGTCTTGAGTGGAGGGAAAGGTTCCTGGAAGCAGAAAGATAATAAAAAGATCATAATACTCAGAGCTTGAAGAGATTCTATAGGTTATCTAGTCCAACTCCCTCATTTTACAGATTAGAAAACTGAGACCCAGGGAAGTTTACCTAAGATCACAAAGGTAACAAGTAGTAAGGATGGGACTTGAACCCAGTTCTTTTGACTCTAAATCCAGCACTTTGTCCACTATGCTGATTCCATGAATTACAAGGCTATTGTATTAGTTTGGGCAAGAACCTAAACACATAAACCTAAATATACATTAATTCATTAAACATGCATTTAATTGATATTGCAGAATTAGACTTAACAAAAGACTTGGCAACTGACTGAACATGGGGGTTAGGAAAAGGGAATAGTCAAGGACGACTCCAAGGTTTTAAACCTGTGTGACAGGGGCAATGACTTTATTACCCTCAAAGGAAACAGGGATGTTTGGAAGAGGGATGGATTTGGAGATAACTACAAGTTCCATTTTTGGACATGACAAGTGTGAGATGTCTACCAGACACCTAGGTAAAGCTGTTGGTATTGTGGGTCTGGTGTTCAGGAAAGTGATTAAGGCTGGACATACAGATCTGGGAGTCATTTATAAAATTCACAGGAATGGTAAGCCACCAAGGGAGAGATTGTGGAGAAAAAAGAGGGTCCAGGGCAGAGCTTTGGGAAAAGTACATACTCAGTCTATGGGAAGAAGAGAATGATAATCCAGCAAAGGAGACAGAGAAGGCACAGTCAGACAGGTAAGAAAACTGAAAGAGATAATTGTGACAGAAGACAAGGGATAAAACAACATGCAAGAGGGTGGGATGGTCAACAATGCCAAAAGCTACACAGGTCAAATACAATGAGGTTTGAGCCAAATCCACCACTGGATTTAGCAATTAAGTGATTCCTGGAAACCTAAGTGGTAGGGTCAGAAGCTATTCTATTACAATATGACATGTTCCTTCCTTTTCCATGTTATTCTCAATTTTTAAGAGAGCATTTAATTTTAATTTATTTTAAAATCATCTCTTATTTTAAAGCACATTAAGTACTAGAATCATATCTAAGTTGTTTCTCCCCCTACAAGAGACTTTGAATCAATACTTGTTAATGGAATTAATAAAGGAAAAATCTAAAGTAGTCTATCAAAAATGTTCTATCATCAAAACTAAGGATCAAATGAAATGTATGCTAAATGCTAGATAAATGTGAGTTATTATTTGCAAATGGCAAAATATTCAAATTTCTCTATGTTTTAAAGAACTTTCCTACCTTTAAAACTTAAGGAGAGTGCTGTACTAGCATTCATCCACAAAATACATTTTTTAAAATAAGATTCAAAACAAATATTTGAAAGGAAATCATGAGAAAAAACATATATAAAATTAAGGTTCACCTTCACAATATCAGTTTATTTGAAGAACACAAATCAGGCAAAGTTTTCTGTTTCTTCTGGTTGTTGTTTAGAAAGGACTTTAAGATGGTTTATTGTTTTATTTTGGAACCGGCATGATGTAGACATAGCATAATTTGTTAAAAGAACAGAAAAGAATCAGATCTGGGTTTGGACAAGTCATAAACCTCTCAGGGCCTCAGTTTTCTAGAAGGCCAGCATTAACGGAGTTAAGCAGGAATTTAAATCAAATTATAGAATTCTGGTGGCTCCTACACACCTATAATCTGCTATCTTTACACTACAAACAATAACATGTTAATCTTGTGTAGAAATGTGATATTTAAGTAATAAGCACAAAAAGGAAGAAGAAAGCACAGAGAAGGTCCAAAGACATAGTTTGTAAAAGTAGTAGATTGATATGAGAAATCTGGGAATTAAAAAAAAAATGCCCTCTACCTTTAGGAATTAAAGGGGAAAGGAGAGGGTAGAGATCAAAATATCTGGTAAGATAAACACAGTGACAGGAAATGTTTTTTCTTCTGATTGATCATAGCTCAATATTCAATCATCCAACCCTTTTACTTCCCTAGTCAGAAGTCACACCCACAACAAAAAAACAAAAAACAAATTTGCTATAGCAAATGGTTCTTTTAAAAATTCCATCTTTCACATAGTAAAGCTACATGCAGAAGTTGTGCCGAAAGACCAAATTTGACTGTATTATCTTTATAAGTCAGAAATAAAAAACTTGAATATAATACATTCTTAAAATTGTTATTGGTCTCTCAAGAAATGGTGTATTTGGGGTTAAAGCCACTAATCCCTTCCTACAAGTCAAAGTAGAACACAGCAATAGTAGGACATAAAAAGGCTAAGTGGCTGCATTTATTCTGCTTTTTTCCAGTTACTCATTCACTATTTCTGAATGAATGGTACCTTTTAATTAAGTTCTTTGCTTCTTCCTCCCCAAATCCACTGTTTTTTGAGACAACCAGATGGTGAACAGAAAACTGCATTTGGAATCAAGAAGAACCAAGTTTGAATCCTGTCTCAGATACTAGCTAGTTATGTGACCCTGAACAAATCACGTAACCTCTCTCTCATTCTCAGTTTCCTCACCTATTCCCAGGGTTGTTGTGAGGATCAAGTGAGATCATCTATGTAAAGCACTTTACAAACCTTACATTGCTATATAAATGTTAGCCACTGTCGTTCTAGTCTTATTATTCTTCCAAACAATATTTTCTATTACTCCTTCATATCAAGTAAGAGAATGTGGTTGGAGAACAGCTGAGTATTCAACTCAATCAAGTCTGATCATCTCCTATTAAAATTCAAGGGGTGCACAGGCTGTGTTTCTGGATCCAATTCATTGATTGGAGTCATATAGCAAAGGTCACCATTTCTTTCCTGGCTTTTCTGAAGTAATATATAGGAAAGAATGGCTGGGTCTGGTATTTCTTGATTACCTTACAGTTTTTTACAGAAGGTGAGGTGGTGTTAATTCTATTCTAATTATTCTACATTTTCCTCAAAAGATTTTTCACTACTTGAGAATATTCCACAGTTTTCTAAAAGATTTCACACACTAATTTCTATCTACAAGGGTAGGTGTTGTAGTTAATGTACTCATTACTGCACTATTAACAAAAACTGATTAATAGCATTCAGCTCAAAGTGACATATCTATTCTACATCCAGTAGATATTGCATAAAGATATGCTGATACAAATTACTTGCTGATTTTATACATACATACACATATGCATTTATTCATATATGCATTTATGCATGCATATATTCATACATAAAAAATCTCTGTGTGTGGCTCTACAATGTTCCAGATTTGACATAGTCAGTACAATATCATCAAGAACAAATATAGAGGATCTTGCCATCCATAAGGAATTCGGCATCTACTAAGATTCTGTGCTGGTCATCCTCCGTGACAGTAGCAAATTCCTTTGGTGAACATATTTCCCTATTTTATCACTCACTTGGTATTTATAATTGGATGATCACTGAATAACTGTCTGAATATCTCTGAATAACAACTGTCTCTGATGTTATCTTATCTTCTTATAGGATTTTAATATGTGTGGGAGATGCCTTAGTAGAAGGTAATAAGTAATACAAAGCCTTTAATATGGTGTTTTGCTCTACCAAATCAAATGTTTTTGTATCAACAAACAACAAACACATGGAAAGAGAGGCCCCATTTTTTTTATGCCAACATTTTTCCAATAATGTTATAAAGCATTTGGCTACAAAGTCTCCAAAGAATTCAAATTGTAAATCATGCAAAGTGCAATGGAGAGACACACAGTGGGCATGTGTGAGTTGCGGCATATCACCAATACAGAACTGGGCAGGAGAAGCAGTGCAAAAAATATTATCTGTGCACTAAATAATCTGAAGAGTGGCCAATCAGATAGAGAACAATGGATATCCAATGGAGAGCCTTTAGGTTTTATAAGGACCCTCAATAACGTCATGAGACCTAGAGAAAGGGCCTCAGAATGATGAATAGACCTGTTGTAGAGCATTTATAAGAGGACATTTATAAGTTCTTAGATATTCCCAAATTCAGGAAGTTTTTTTTATAGTTTTTTACAGAAGGTGAGGTGGGGTTAATTCTATTCTATTTTACTCATTAGGCAGCTTGAAACACTCCCTACATCCCCATTCCTCATCATATTGGTGTTAGACTTTGTGGAGATATTTGATCAGCTTTAACCCCCTATTATTGGTCAGAACTCCCAAACTCACAAGTGATCCAGTAATCTGTCTCACCAGCAGCAGGAGATACAGACTTAAGCCACTATAACCTTAGAAAAAGATTCATTAAGTGTCAACACAGTGCTCAAGACATTGTACTGGATGTTGAGCCTACACAAAAAGAAAACAGTTCTTGTCCTTGAGGGCTAACATTCTACTGGGTTGAGAGAACATGATTACTGAGAAACAAATATAACATGCAAGACATGTTGTGAGGGTAGAACTAGCAGCTGATTGAATACTGGGGAGCAGGAAAGATGAAAGAAGTTAAAGATGAGGCCAAGGCTGTATTCCTAGGTGGCTGATAACAGAATAGGGCCCAGGAAAAAGTCTTGGGGTATTATGCATTCTTACTGGGCAGGAGAATGTTTTAACAGAGAAAGCTGGGAAAGAATGGTCAGAAAAATTAGAGCCAGCAGTGTTATAGAATCACAGGAAGGGAGAATATCCCAAAGGAAATGGTGCTTGACAGTTTCAAAAGCTGCAAAGATGTCAAGCAGAATGAAGACTGAGAAAAAGGGCAACTGGATTGATTGATTAAAATATGTTTGGAAACCTTGCAGAGAGAAGTTTCTGTGGAAAGGTATAGGGTTGGAAACCAGATTACAACAGTATGAGAAGTGAATGGGAGGTGAGGAAATGGAGAAAAAGGAGAAAATGGAGAAAGGTAAAGACTATCTTCCAGAAATTTGTGAAGTGGAAGAGAAGAGATAAAGGGTAAAGGGATGGTAGAGTCAAGTGAAATGTTTTTGGTTTTTGTTTTGTTTTTTTTTAGAGATGGGGAGGTCTGTACAGCAAAGGAAAGGAGCTTGTGGATAAGGACAGACGGCCAATAAGAAGAGGGAATAATAAAGGAAGCAAAATCCCAAAAGGAAAAGGAAGGGGATAGGATCAAAAGCACAGATGAAGGGGTTGGCCTTGGCAAGAAGGGACACCTCTTCAGAGATTGGAGCAAAGGAAGAGAATATGGGACACGATTAAAAAAGGTTTTTTAAAGTGTTGAATAGATTTTTAAAAAGAGGAGGAATAAAAAACATTTCACAAAAAACAATGTGTCCCCATTTTGCCAATGGAGATGAGAAAAGACACAGCCACAGAATATAACAGTTTGGAGATAAAGGGATCCATACCAAAGCCAGTCTACTCCTGCTACATTTTGGAAAAACTGTTAACATCACTATGCCAAAGCCATACTGAACTCCAGTGTGTTTTGAGGAAAAGCCAAAAATATTTCCCCAATGTCATGGAGTACCTTCCTCTCTTACCTAACTCTAAGTTTCCACATCTGGAGCCACTAATTAAATTGAAAAACAAATATAAAGGTTTTATCTCTGAAGACTACAGTTTAAACACACATATTTTGGCCCCATCCTACCAAAGCATTGGCATACACTAATTTATCAAATCAACAATAGGCCACAAGAGGATAAGATCTCTATTCTTTAGATCCAGAACACCTGAGAACAAGTCCAACACCAGAGGGGATATGGCAGAGGGAAGGAAGCAAAGGAAAAAGTTCTGTTAATTTCAGAATGATCATTCTGTTTCCACCCCTCCTCTCTAACCTTTACCCTCTTGGGATGGTGCAGAAAACAGGACAAAGGAATTAAGGACAAGAGAATGACATCCTTGCAAATAAAAAACACCATCTGCCCTTTCTGGGAAAAGGAAACATTTAACAAAATGTCTTTTTAAGCAGAAGGAAAAAATGATAATTTACAAAAACAAAATTAATTCAGTCCCTAGCCCTTTGGATATACTAACCTCTGCCCCCAAATAATTTGTCAAGCATTGATGCATGTAGATATCTCTTTATTGGGCATTTTCACACAATGAAGAATGAAGATATACCACTAAAATGTAAATTACTAATTAGCCCAAGAGAAGACAAAGAGAGAAAATCCTTGTCAAAAAAATGTTGTTTACAACCTGACACATATTAAAAACAATCCAGAAAAATTAGTAAGAATGTCTTCTTATTTTTGAGACTAATGTTAAAAAAGAAATGTCAAAGTAATTATAATCTGTCTTTAGTCACTTAGAAACAATAGCATCTACCTGGGTAAAATTCTTTCCGAGTAACTTCTACTTTTTTTGCTTTGATAAGAACTTTATTAAGAAGCTGAATTCAACTTAGCAAACATTTAACATGACATAGTTAAGTGAAACACAGAAACATTTTATAGTTTTGGTGACTTTTTATCCTCTTCCCACCAAAAAACCTCAATAGTTTTATAAATTTGTTCTAATATAGGTAAGATTCTTTTCACTTAAACCTGAGATCTAATTTTGTAGATCACATCTTTATCAACTGAATAGCCGATGCATCTTGGGTAAGTATTTAGGAAGACAAAACTAATTTCCTTTTGTGCCTCAAAGAGAATAGTTGAAAGAATCCCCCAGGTTTTGTGTCAGCTTTTTTAGGTAAGGGTCAATACCATTGAGCTTTTTAAATCTAAATACCACATTTCAAAGCAAAGGAAACTGAGACTAAGGGTGGGTGAGCAGCTCCCTTCAGGTTTCACTAACTGAGTCAAGTCTAAAAACAACTGGGGGGGAGTAGACTGCTGCCAGTTGAGAGCTTTGAGCCCCAAGTGTTTCTTGAAATACCCATCTGTGTTTCTTTTAGCCATACACACACACCTATACATGTATGTATATGGGGGTGTGTGTATACATATACACATAGAGATACATATAAATATATATATATGTACACACACGGATGTACACATGCATGCACGCACACACTGGCTTCAGACTGCAGAACCATGAGCTGGTTACACACACACACACACACACACACACACACTCACTCACTCTCTCTCTCTCTCTCTCTCTCTCTCTCTCTCAATAAATTTTTCAGCTTTACCCCCTTTACCATGAGGAAAACCTGTTACATTCATTGTTCAATATTTCAATACTTCAATTGAGTACCAATAACACTCATTCTGCAGCTGAAAATCCTGAGCTTTGTCACTTTCAGATACTTAAAACTAAGGAACTTAATTAGATACATAGCTAGTCATGCTGAATATCAGTCCTAGTGTTTTTTGAACCTTGTAGTTAATTTCCTATATTATCTTCACCATCAATAATGAGTTACTAAGTATAAACTATGATAGGATGTTAAGCTAGGCTCTGGGAAACACAGAAACAGTCACTTGTAAACCAGTCTTGTACTAACTCAGAGTGAAAGGATTAATTAACTCATTCAGCCAATATTATACTGACCACTTATATGAAAACTTTATACCATAACAACAGGTCATCATTCCTCCAATGATAGCACCTATTAAAAAAAAGGTCCATTCTTATTATTTTGCAAATAAAATAGAATGACAACCCAGTTACTACCTACAATAACAAATATCCCTAGCTGACAAAGGATATTGGAGAAAAAAGACCTATAAAAATGTGAACCATCTAGGCAAAGAATAACTATCTGCTCAAGTCTCAACTTTTCATGTGCATTACCTTCTTCTCATACTCAAAAAGCAATGTTTCCGCTTCATTATTAACCAGAATCTCTTTCTCATTAAAAAAAAAAAGATATTTGAAGCTCTAATCAGGTAAAAAAAAAAATCCCAATTTTACTGCTTTTAAATTTGCCTTAATGATTCCTTGTATCTTCTATGCACAAAAGTAACAACTGCCTGTATCTGAATAACTGGCAGATAATAGCAGTTTACTTTTGTATAAAGGCAGAATAACAGCTTTGTAAAATAATGATGATGATGATGATGATAGTAATTTGTTGAAATGGTGTTACATATCCAAAGAAATCAGGAACCAGATATTCTATTAAGTTCTGATTCACTATACTGAGCATCTACTTTGGGCTCAGAATATTGGGTGCTATGACATGATCTCTGTCCTCAAAGAGTTTGTAATCTAGCAAGACAATACTTAAGTAGACTCAGGAAACAACAATGAAAAATACAATATGTAACTGCTGAATTTTTGTGGTAAAGACAAAGTTCAGAGGAGAAGATAAATAAGGGCCTGAACAGTTAAGAAAGGATTCCTAGATTAGGTTGTGCTTTGAAAGGTAAGTAGGATTAGGATAGGCAGAGGAGATGTGTGCAAAGGTCAACAGACTGATTAGAGCAAAGGCCCATGTATGGAAAATAGTTGGAAACAAGGTTAGGTGGGTGGGTAAACTGGGAGCAGATTACAAGGAGTCTTGAAAGGCACAGGTGCAGGTGTTTCAATTTGATATGGTAAGAAGGAGGGAGGAAGTCAGGAGTACCTAAGTTCAAATCCAGCCTCAGACACTTGACACTTACTAGCTGTGTGACCCTGAGCAAGTTAATTAACCCCAACTGCCTAAAAAAAAAAAATCAAAAGGAGAGGCTTTCCTTATTTTCCTTTGGGGCAGCAGCTAAGTGCATAGAGCTCTGGTGTTGGAGTCAGGAGGATGTGAATTCAAATCTGACCTCAGACACTTGACCCTTACTAGCTGTGTGACCCTGGGCAGGACACTGAACCTCAACTGCCTCACCAAAAAAAAAAAAAAAAAATCTAAAAAAAAAAGGCTGGAGCCATTTAAGGTTTTTGAGTAAGGTTAATGATATAATGCAATTATCAAAACCTCCAATTTATCCTTTGCCAAAATAATCTTTCTGAGGCACAGACCTCACCATATCACTTTTTTAATTAACTAAGTTTTAGTTTTTAACATTCACTTCCACAAGATTTTGAGTTCCAAATTTTCTCCCCATCTCTCCCCTCCCCCACCAAAAGAGCATATCACTTTCAGCAGCCCTGATTGTCCCCCTCTAGGATAAAAGACAATAAACCTTTTGATTGGTCATTAATACCCTCGCAACACTCTAATTTACCTTTCCAGATTTATTTCACATTATCACTCTTCCCACCTCTATATTCCCAGCCAAACAAGTCCGCTAGTCACTCCATGAACTCGACATGCCCTTTCTCTTCCGTGCATTTTCACAAATTCCCTTAATTTGTATTGTACTGCTTCTTTATCTGTCTCAGATTCCATATCTTCCTTCAAAACACAGTTTAAGTGCCACCTCCTCAGTGAAGTCTCCCTAATTCCCCCAACTGTTAATGCTCTTCCTTCCTCAAATTACCTTGTATTTACAAAAATGTGTATATGTGACATCTAGTAGTATATCTTCAGCTCCACTTTCATTTTTGTCTTTGTAACCTCAATGTCTAGCCTACCATCTTGCACATATGTAGATGCTTAATAAACGTTTGCTGAACTGAATTTTCTGGCTAGTCCAACTTATTTCCTGTGTCATAATTTTGTCTTCTGTTCACTTCTACTAAGGTCACAGAAAAACTCTACTAAACAGTAAATAACTAACATTCTCACAAAAATATCAATGGAAATAGCAAGCCTTGTTGATAGCCAAAGACACCAAATGCTGAAGTAAACATTAAAGGATCACATTTTTGAAAAATCTCTTCAAGCAAAAACCTAGACTAGTAGTGACATCTATACCTGAAAAGCAGTGGCACCAACTGTTCAAATCAGTTAGATCAGCTGTTTAAGTCAGTTAAACCAACCATAAGATTCTGATTATTTCCATCCAATCAGCAACAGTCATTATAAGCAACATTCTGAAGCATCATTTTTTCCCCTCTGATGATATATCCATGTCTTGAAACTGTTTAATTTAGCTTTTCAAATGAGGTGAAATGAGATATATACAAAAATCAGAAAAGTACAAAAAGACCTTCAGAACCCATCTAGTTAATTTCCCTGTGTAAAGGCAGGACTATATCATTATGGGCACACTCACAGACTCAGAAGGAACTTCAGGACTGATATAATTTTATTTTATCTCTAGACCTAAACAGGAATCACTTCTCAAAAATCCCAGACAAGTGGTCATTCAGTCCCTGCTTAAAAATGTCTAGTGACAGGGAATGTACTGTTTCCTGAGGCACCTCATTTCCTTATATTAATCCAAAATCTGCTTCTCTGCAGTTTCCATCCCATTGCTCCCAGTTCTGGGCTGTGGCAGAATTTCACAGAATTTCAGAAATGGAAAGACCTTGCTGGTCATTTAGTCAAAATCATAGCCTCAAAAGGAATCCCCACTATAACACCCATCAAGTAGGTGTCCAGCCTCTGCTTGGAGACCTCTAGTGAGGGGGGGACAAAACCTCAACCTCCTCAGACAGCCTATTCTATTTTTGGATAGCTCTAATTGTTATTAAATTTTTCTTGACATGAAATTAAGCTACTGCTCACTGTTCTGCTCTCTGTGGCCAAACAGTGCATGACAGTCCATCCAATATGTGAAGACAGTTGTGAATCTTCCCTTTTTTTGGCTAAACAAGCCAAGTTCCTTCAACTGATCCTCATATAAGGAGGTCTCAAAGCCTTTCCCAATATTGCTTGTCCTCCCCTGGATGTTCTCTAGCATATGTTTCTTAAACTCTGGAGCTCAGAAGTAAACATGATAGTCAAGGTATGATCAGACCAGGGCAGAGAGAATGCAATACAACTACCAACTCCTTATTTCTCAAAGCTATATCTTTTTCACTGTAGCCCAAGATGGCATTAGTTTTTTTGCCTGCCACGTCACACCACAGGCTCATATCGACCTTGTGGTCCACTAAAATCCTAAGATCCTCTTCAGACAAACTACGATCTAATCATGTCTCCATTTTATAGTTGTGAAGTTGATCTGTTGAACCCGAGTTATCTCTATAGAATTTCATCTTAATAGACAGTCCTATGCTCTAGTTCAATGGTGTCAAACTCAAACAGAAATGGGGGCCACTAAGCCATCCATAAGAATCCCTGTGGGCCCCATACTGACTTAGTTTTAACATGTAATATTATCTATGTTTTATTATATTTTTTATTTATTTTGTTAATATTTCCTAATTACATTTTAATCTGGTTTGGGCTATACTCTGGAGTGTTGTAGGCTACATGTGGCCCACAGCCCATGTGTCTGATATTTCTGCTCTAGCCTATCAAGATTTTTATGGATCCTGACTATCATTCATCTTGTTAGCGATCCTTCTCAGCTTTGTCTCACCGAAAATTTGAGAAGTATGCCATCTCTCTCTTTATCTGATAAAAATGTTCAACAGCATTGGGCCAAGCACAAGCCAAGCCTGGAGCACTCCACTAAAGAAGATGACAATGAACCATGAATGAAAAGGTCTCATCTTTTTTCTACATAGTGGCTCTTAAAATACTTAAGGAAAGCAATAATGTCAACCCTACATCTTCTCTTCCTAAAACAAAACATCTCCAGTTCCTTTAACCAGTCCTTATGTGGTATGATTTTTTTAAAGTTGCCTCACCATTTTGGTCACTCTTACTTTGATGAACAGTAACTTATCAATGGCCTTCTAAGATGTGGCATTCAGATTCAATCAGCAAGCATTTATTAAGTATTTACATTGTGTCATTCAGTCAACAAGCATTTATTATTTACATTGCGTTAGGCACTGTGCTAGGCACACAAAGAAAAGCAAAACACTGTCCTTGCCCTCAAGAAGCTCACAGTCTCATGGTGGAAACAACATGCAAACAACCCTGTTCATAAAGAAAGTGTTAATTGGAGGTAATCGCAGAAGGAAGGGGGACTGGGAAAGGCCTCTTGCAGAAGGAGAGATTTGAGTTCAGAATTCAAGGAAGTCAAGGAAGTCAGGAAAGTGAGGAAGTAGAAGTGAGGAGGGAAAGCATTCCAGATATGGATGTGGAATGCAGCAAATGAAAAGTTCATAGATAGAGTGTCTTGTTTGAGGATCAACAAGGACACCAGTGTCCTGGATCAAAGAGGATGTAGAACAGAGTAAAGTGTAAGAAGTTTGAAAAGGTAAGGCAGGGCTAGGTTGTGAAAGGCTTTAAAAGCCAACTAGGGCATTTTGTATTTGATCCTGCAAGTAATAGGGACCTAGAACTGAATACAATATTCTAGGGTGTATTCTAACCAGGGCAGAGGGCAGCAGGACTATCAACCCCCTCATTCAGACACTGTGCTCCATAGTTATGCACTCTGAGATCACATTTGCTTTTTTGACTGATATATCCCACTGATGACTTAAATTAAGCTAATACTCCACTAAAACCCAGATCTTTTTCACATAAACTGTTATCAAACTCCATCTCCCCCCATCCTGTACTTGTGCAGTTAATGCTTTAACTCAGGTATATGACTTTATATTTATTCCAATGACATTTCATTTTATTAGCTTCACCCTATACTAGGATCAGATTTAGAGATATGAGGGCATCTAATCCAAGCCCCTCATTTTACAGAGGAGGAAACTGAGGTCCAAAGAGGCTAAGTGATTTGCCCAAGCTCACCCAGGCAGTGGGGACAGGCAGAGCTGTGACTTTAAGTTTTTTGAATTGATTCTGTCATTCAATGTATTAGCTATTGCTTTTCGCTTCATATCATCAGCAAGTCTAAGCTAAACTAAAATGAATGAAAATCTACCTTTCTTTTAAAAAAATATTAAGGATGATGATCACACAACATTGGTTGAACACCACTGCTCTTATCTCTGAGAAATAATCAATCTACTCCCAAGCCATTAGAACTTTGTGTTTCAAAGACAGTTTGTTACCCCGGAAACTCCCTTCAGCCTTTGAGGATAAAATACTAACTCTATAGTCTGACAAAGATGATTCCATACAGTCAGGCTCCAGCTTTCCTTCCAAAGTTCCCCCCCTCCCCTTACCCTCCTCTTTCCATGCTCTATTCTCTGGCCAACCTAGACTATCTGTTCTCCCCAGAGCTTAGCATTCAATCTGCTAGAAGCCTCCATGCCTCTGCAGCTTGGACCTCAGGCCTGGAATGTCCTCCCGTCCTTCTCTCTGCCTCTCAAAATCGCCACTTTCATGAGAGGTTGAGCTCATGCACCAGCTCCTCGTCAAAACTTTTCCTAATCTTCCACTTCATTTCCATCCACTTCATTTCCATCCTCACATTATCTTGTTTATCAGATTATCTGTTTACATGCTGCATCCTCCACATCAAAAAGTAAGCTCTTTGAGAACAGTGATTATTTTTGTTTTGATTTATAGATCTAATGCTTAGCACAGTGGTTTGCACATAGTAGGCAATTTAGATATATTTGTTGGACTGGATGTGCATATATGATCAATACAGTATTATGAACTAATTATAACATTCATCTTAGAATAATAAATATGCTTGGTACTCAAATTATTGACAAATTCATCCTTAGTACCAAAAGTTAGTCTCTACAAATTATTTTCAAAAAAGAGCCCCTTGATGTTCTTTCCCTCTTTAAATCCCTCCCAAACATGCCCTGGTCTCAAAGCCTCAAACTTTTATTAATGCCAATGAGACACTGGATTGTTGCATTCAAGTACAAAGATAACATTCTCGAAACAGCTGGTTATGGGGTGGCACTGATCAGCTGCTTAGAGTTTAAGCACAACACATGTTTCACTGATGAAATCAAATATGTGGCATTCCATGGTGAGCTGGTGACTGACTTTACAAACCCTGGTCTTTCCAGAAAAATATTGAAATTTTTAAAGGAAATGAAACCGTTGCCAGAAAACAGACCTTTTTTATTCTTTTAGCAAACTCTAAAGAGTCATGGTCTTTTTTAATACCCAGGAATTCATATAAGACTTTGTCCTAAAAAAACAAAACAAAACAAAACAAACAAAAAAAAACCCCAAATTCTCCAGAGAACACATGACCTAATCATTGACTTTCCATTATCTAACTTAAAGTGGAAAAATAAAATTATTCTTTCTAAGCCCCACCCTTCACTGGAATTTAGACACAATATATATCAATAACAACTGTCCTGTCCACTTCAAATACCAACATCTTTGACTAGCTTAATTCTGAAGTCCTATTTATCTAAGTCAGAATTAGAAAACATCAATGTATTCATAGAAAACATACAGTAATTGATTAAAACATTTCCTTGTTTATGAAAATTAGTTATTTAGAATTATTACCACTATGAATTCCAAACACTAGATAATGTTCAATCAAGACTACCTAGATGCTCTACCTGAAACTTTAAAATGGACATTTTGGAACAATGATGGCAACAATGATGATAGTAATTTATGTTTACATGGAACTTTAAAGATTTACAAAGTGCTTTCCTAATAACTATCCTATGAAATATGGCAAATATTGTTCTCACTGTTTTACAGATGAGGAAACTGAGGCTCTGAGAAATCAACTGCCTTGCCTAAGGCCACACAGTTATTAAGCATCATGGCACAAGAATTTGAATTTGGATCTTCTGACTCCAAGATCACAAGAGTTCTTTTTATTACATCATGCCTCATTGCACTGATTATCCCTGTTGAAAAAATAATCTGAAAAGTCATTAATGACTAGAATTCTTGGATACTAAAATAGCTGGTCAAAGCTTTTGCAAGGCCACCAGCTAGCACACTGAGAATTCACAAAGGTCTGAGCAAGTGTCCTGAGACTGGAAAAGAAAAAGCATCACAAAGCACCTATGTTTTAAAAATGGATGAGGATGACAATGGAAATCATACACATGCAAACAATTTATACACCTGAAAAAATTCTACGAAAAAATAGCCACAAAATTACAAATACCTTGAAGAAAAGTGGGTACTCTGTAATAACAAGTCTGACTTGATAAAGATCAAATCTTGTTGGACTAATCTCATATGCTATTGAGTGGCAGGTCAGGTAGATCAAGATGAAGCAATAGGTGAAATCTATCATGACGTTAACAAGGTTTTTGATCCTGTCCTGTAAAAAATACAATAAGCAATAGGATCTGGATAAGTGGATTCCAAATTGTTTCATGAGCCATTTCTAGCACTTTCGTGAAAGACAGTGAGTGATTGTGACAGACAAATTTTTATCTACGTCTTTTTCATTATCTTTAGATCCCTTCTCTGGTCACCAATACATCACTATGAACAAACACATGAAAAATGAAACAGAAGAATTCTGGAACTTTAAGTATGAAAAAAATATAGCTATTACAAAGGTACATTACTATCGCCAATGATTTAACATCAACCTCTCAGTTTAACCTGAAAAGGTTAAGTTTTGGAACCAGTGTTGTTAAATACTTCTAAATCAATAATTTAAAAATGGAACCCTAATCCTTGGTCTATCAGAAATTAGGAAAAGATATTTTATTGGATAAAAGTTAAAAGATATTTATTGGACACCAACAGCATCACTTACAGCTCTCAGTGTAAGCTGCTTGTTGGTAATAAATACAAATTATCATTAACACCTTGGAAGATAGGTTCAGAATTCAAAGACCTTTGCTAAATGAGATATCTCAGAAACAAATAAAATATAATACACTTTAATAGAAAAAGTAAACTCAATAAGTAAAACTGAACAAATACAAAAGTTTTGGATCTATCCAAAAATAGCAGAAAAAGATATAACCTTCATAGTTATGAAGCAAGCCTACCATGAGTCCGCAATGTAGCACTGTAGTTTAAAAAAAAATTTGGAAAATACAAAAAATTGATACAGTATGAGGAATCATAAGATAATCTTTTCACCTTATCCAGCTTTAGTCAACCCTTCCCTTATTGTATCTGTTCCTGTGTTCTACATCAGAGTGCTTGCTATCTGAAAAACTTGGAAAGGCTAAGTAAGAACAAAAACAAAAATTTTGTAAGGCTTTAACAATAAGAGTTCTCGTGAGGGGGTAAATAAACTAGGATCCTTTAGCCTGAAAAGTAAAGAATTCAGGTTGATTTAACAATGATTTTCAAACATATGAAGGAGAGTTCTTGTACAATATGTGAATATGGTTATTTTCAATTTCCAATGAGAATAGCCTATGAAACAAAAAAAAATTACATTATATATGTGCAAATCAGATAAAAAATCTCTTGATAGTGAAAATAATTAAATATTAAAATGAGCTACCTGTGTAGGTTGTATAACTTCCTCCTTTGGATTCTTTTTTTTTTTTTTTTTAAATCAAATAGATTTTCACTGATCAGGAATGGTCTGTGTGGTCCTGCCTAAAGTGGGAGAGATGGACTCTTCAAGTCCTAAAATTCTATTAATCAAGGAGACATAATTATATACATCTAGTCATTCAAATTTTATAAACTGATTTTAATGGTTCTTTGCACATAAACATGAGATGAGTGACATTATAAAAGTGTAATTTGGTAGATTATAGTATGAACTGAAAAGGAAATGTATAAGTATCATTAAGCCACTTTGTATCACTCTTTGGACTAAAGATTATCAGCTTTTAAACAAGTCATTTTAGAAATGCAGACTTAAAAATAACTGTCTACACCAGGAATTTATAATACAGCACAATGAATGGAAATGTTTACTTTTTTTCCAAAACAAATTCACATTTTCTGTAGACAGGATTCATTTAGTAAGATCTTTAAAGGCTTTAGCACATAACAGTCAACAGCATAAGAAGGAATGCATAATAAATGGTAATAATACACAAAGACTACAACAGGCTAACACCTGCTACAATTTCCATCCCCAAAACAACCACTATATAAAGAAACATTACAGCTGAAGGCACTAGATTAAAAGTTCTCAAGTAAACAGAAGCTTGTTAGATTTCTCTTTGAAAATAATATCTAAGAGCTCCTAGCACACTGGCCTTGCACATACTAGGCACTCAATAAACATTTGTTGAACTGAGAAGAGTCCTTTTAAAAGTTAACATGAAAACAGAAACCTTTGTTCAAGCGCTAAAATACCTCTATTCACTTTGAACACGTGCTTAACAAAAACCAGGAAACAAAATTTGAACCAAATACAGCATGCTTACACTATGATCAGTTCCTGGTGTGTTTATGAACATAATTCTGAAGGAGTTAATATTGTACAGTAGTAATATACAGGAAAACTTTCATAAAAAGCCAAAACACTGCTTAAATGCAAGTATCTGGAATCCACAAAATAAAAGCTAATCTTTCTAACTTAAAACACATTGTTTAGCAAGAGTAGATCATTCAAATTTAGCAAAACTAAAAAGAAAAACAAAGTTTCTAAGTGACTTTAAAAGCATGCTAACTAAAATACTTTCATCAAGCCAACACAAATTTTACAGATAGAATTTCACTTTTTGCTATGTAAGAAATGTGCTGTCCTTTGTATTCAAAAATAAGTGACCAACATCAAAGTAAATAGGTTTTTAGCTTTCTCAGAGGATAACTCTGAAAGCTTGAAAATCACAAAAAAAAAAAGAAAATTGTTAGAATAACTCCAAATTTGCTTTAAAACTTAAACTTTCCTTTATCTAATTTCCAAAAGGGTCTTTTAAGTGAAATCAGAGACTTGTATAAATTGAGCTTGATATGCTCTTATTTATTCACAAAGGGAAAGTGAAGAGGGGAAGGCAGTGGGAATACTCAGAGCCAGCCAATTTCTACAACTTGCAATTATGTTACAGAGATTTTCAAAAATGATAGAATTTCTCAGGACATAGTTAGTCAACATAAAACCAAAATCTAATTTTCTATGTTTTTTCTCATACTCTATTCCATTTTAAAACATTTTGAGATAAATCAGTGTATGAGAGTCTACCCAAGTTAAAGACAAGGAAATCAGTTCCCTTTTAAAATCTCAATACAGATTAGCTCTCTTCCTGGGCTGTTCACATTTTTCTAAACTGATTTCCCAATACTCTTCAGCTACCTAAATAACCAAGAAGCAACTCCATGAATTAACTGAAACAGAATTTCTCACCATGCCCTACCCCCACAATACCACACTCTCAACTGAAGACATAAGTGTATGACAATTTTGCCCACAGTAGTCGCCTCAAGTCCTTTTGGTACAATACAGCAAATTCAACATTAACACTATCACACAAAACAGTTATATCCATATAGTAGATAAAAACATTTACTAAGTACTATGTTTTCCCATTACTACCAAAGAAGTTAAATGCATAGCTTTTCATCACTATCCTTAGGGCACTATATCATTCATAATGTGTAAGAACGAAATTAAATCAAAGTTGGCCACAACTTTTCAATCATGCTCCTAAAACCAAAAGGATTAAAGGAGCTGAATGGTGGGAGAGGATTAAAGACTCCTTGGGGGAGGGAAAAAAAGGGGTGTGGAGGCATTATAGCCTTTCTAGGGACAAAGGAACTCAACAGTTTCATCCTTCCCTATTGCTCCCCTCTCACCCAAGAATTCTGTAGACCCATTCCCTGCCCCCACCTCCTATCTTTAGTTCTTACCCTTGCTTCTAAATTCTCTTTCCCCTTTCACTTACCATGGTTCCTCTTCTGCACCAGCAGCTCCCTATCCCAGCCCATTTCCCCTCAATTACAACTGAAGTTTTTGCACCTTGAGCCCTCCAGAGCTTCTGGATCATTCTCCACATATGGCATTTGATCCTCACCCCTGTGCCTTTTCTCCCAGGTCTGTACCTACCTAGGCTCGTTTGCCTCCCTTCAACCTATTTTCCCCAACTCTTCACCTCACCTCCTCCAGTTCTGCTCCCCATCTCTCAATTCACCTCCCATTTCCTAAACTTACCTCCTTATCACCTCTTATCTAAACCCCTACAACTTTTACCTCCTCCTCACCACCTAAACTTACTTAGCCCTAACCCTTGCCTTTCTTCTATGCTGCTCTTTTATTTAGTCCTTCATCCACCTCTTCATCTCCCCTACAAAAACCTCTATCCAGTTCTTAGCTTTTCTCAATGGCAACCTTTCACTGCCCTGGATTTTAAGGTTGTCTCAACCAAACTATTCACCCGCCTTGCCCTTTACACTCAGTTCTTACTTGTCCCTCATTCTCCTATCTCTCAAGCTTAGTTTTCTCCCCTCAGTGTCAGCCATTGCCCCACACCACCTCACCTCTCTCAATCACCTCCACTTTGTTAAAAATTCTGGTTTCCCTCCCTCAATTTCCAAGCTATCATTGATACCATCCTCCTTCATCCTTTAAAACCCATCTCTCTCCCTCTATGGGTTTTTATCCCCTTCTCTCTTCCCAAACCCTATCTTCTTCCTTCTCTGATCACCTTTCTCTACTAAATGCCATCTCTTTCCCTCTTTAATTTCCTCCATGATTTGATCCCCTTTCTCTCCTAAATTCAATTTTCCTCCCTCATTGGGATTCCCCCCCTGCCTCCAAGCCTTCAACCTAAAACATGGTTTCCCTGGCTCTCTTCTTTATCTTGCTCCTCAGCCTCCTCTAAATCTCATTTCCCTCCTGCCCTCCAGGAGCCCTTATCCCACCTCCAAACCCCATCTCCCTCCCTCATTCCAGCTCACTGCCCCACGACCCCCCCACCTCCTTGAATCTCATTTCATTCCCCCCATGGATCTCCCGTCTTCACAATCCTATCTCTGCTCTCATTACTCAGCTCCCCACCAAACCTTCATTAAAAACTGGTCTCCGTTCCCCTGCCTGCCTTTCTGCCCTTCCCCTCACATTTGCCCAAACCCTATTTCCCTCCATCTCCATCACCCCTGTTTCCCACAGTCACACTCATCAGTGGACTCTTTAACCCCCTTTCTGGACCCCCCCATTTCACTTGTTCATGCCCCTTCTATTCCAAACTCTCGATGCCCACCCTTTCCCCCCTCCCCCATTCCAGACCTCTCCCTAGCTATTCCCCCTCCCCGGCACGCCCCCGACCCCATTCTCTCCCCCACCCGCCCCGCCCCCTCCCGGCTGCCTCCCCTCCCCCCACCCCACGTCGTTCCCTCGCTCAGAGGCACGCGCCGCCTTTGTCGCCCCCTCACCCGGTGTGTGCATTTTGTGTGTGTGTGTGTGTGTGTGTGTGTGTGTGTGTTTTTGGGGGGGGACGCTGGTGGGGTAAGGACTCCTGTCCCCGCCCCCTGAATCCTAGGCTGGGCTTCCCCTGTCTTCTTCCCCTGTCTTCTTCCCCTGTGTTCCCCCAGCCACCGCCGCCCCCTGGAGCTGCCCTCATTTACCGCTCCTTCCACCTCCCCCGGCAAAGCCCCCCCCCTTTTCCCACCCCCCTCTATTTACCGCCATCATCAGCACGCGCGAGCTGTCACCGGAGCGCGAGACAACCGAACAGCCGGGCCACGCCCCCTCCACGCCCATTGGCCCAGCCCGTGCAGGCCCCGCCCCACCCGGCCCTGCAGTGCGCCAACAGCGCAGCGCTCAGACCCTGGGCCCCCCCAGCCTCCCACCCCTGGCCCCCGCCCAGCACCAAGTGTATTCTTCTACGGATTCTCGCGCCGCCAACGGCGCAGCGCGGAGGGTCAGCCGCAGACGCTCGGCGGCAACCTCGAGGCTGGCGTAAAGGACGGCAGCGTAGCAGGGCTTTTGTGAATCGCGGGGAGAAGTTTGGTTGAGTCACAAGAGGGTAAATATGAGGGTTTCCAGACAAAGAGACTCTTAAAGGTACAGAGTCCCAATGCATGCCCCGCCTCCTTAAAGGGCCAGCGCCCTTCTTTCTTTCCCCACCCTACACTCTTTCTCTGAAAACAGGAGACAGCTGGAACCTGGAATTCCTCAGTTTTCTGCCGTCATCAAGAGACAGACTCATTTTCCTCGTCTTCGATTCACGTGCCATACTTGTGGAACAGTAACCTGGATTTGGAGTCAGAGGCCATGGGTTTAAATCCCGGCTCTGCAACCTCCAAACTGTGTGACCTTGGGCAAGTCATCGATCTCTGAGCCTCAGCTTCCTCATGGGTAAGGAAATAATGAAATGTGAGCTTGGATCTGATGGTCTCCACAGTTCCTTCCCGTCTTCAAACTCTCCCTAACCTTTTCTTTCTTAGGTGTAAGGAGGACCAAGGTGAGAAAACCTCAGCTTAGTCTTAGAGACTAAGCCTGGAACACTGGGGTTAGGTGACTTGTCCAGAGTCACACAACCAGCTAGAAGAGGGACTCAAGGCCACCTCATCAAGGCCAGCTCTATCCAACTAAGCCAGGTAGCATAGTGACTAGAGGTCTGGAAATTGGGATCAGAAAGAGCTAGGTTTGGTTCCTGCTTCAGACAGTAGCTATGTAACCCTGGGCAAGTCTTATCACCTATGTAACCCTGGGCAAGTCTTATCACCTCTGGACATCAGATTTTGTGAAGCTCAAACGAGGTAACACAAATAAAAATTTGCAAACTTTAAAGCATTATATAAGAGCTAAAAATTAACTTAAGCCATTTGCCTCCTAAAAACCAAGGAATTTCTCTAGAAAATTGGCGTAAAAAGCTACTCTGAGCTGAAAAGCAGAGAATGTCCACTACTATGGGCTTTACCACTGACATCCTCCACGTTGTTATGTTTCCCCTCAAGGAGTATTAATAGTTTTTAAAGGGTCAAAAAGTGGGGGCTGGATAAGTTAAATAGGAAGTTCCTGGTTCCATACAATCTTCTAATGGCACGGGCCAAAAGACCACATGAAAGATACAGAGTACAACCTAACAGATTCAAACTGTTAACTATTTCTTAGCTCCTCCATGTTTCACAAAAGTAAAACTAATAGCACTCCATGACCTCAGGGGATTAGCATCGAAAAAGATGAAATGGCCCCTTCCCTCTAACTGCAACCCAAATGGGAGAAATACAACAAAGCATATATACATCTGGCTCCTGCATTTTCTCCTTCCCACTTTAATTAATATATAATATTTGTGAATCTATAGTTATAATTAATTAGTTATGCATATGTGTTGTTTCTTTCACTTGTCCTTACATATGTCTTAGAGTCATACATAAAAGTTATGTATGTCTTCTAGTCACAAGGCTAGAAGTCTGGGAAAGCTGCCTGAAGGAGGTAAACTTTTTAAGCTTTGGAGAGGAAGAATGTGATTTGGTGGAAGGCAGGCAGTTAGTTTGCTAAGGGTCCTGCATAACAGCAGAGTATCAAAGCTAGAAAAGATCTTAGATCATCTCTAGTCCAATCCCTTCATTTCAGAGGTAAGGAAACTAACAGCCCCTGAAAGTTGAACTGATTTGCCCAAGATCACACAACTAATGAATAGCAGTACTGGAATTCAAACCTAGTGGAGAACAAAAACAAAACAAACAAAAACGGACAGCTAGGGGGCACAGTGGATAGAGCATCGGCCTTGGAGTCAGGAGGACCTGAGTTCAAATCCAGTCTCAGACGCATGATACTCACTAGCTATGTGACCCTGGGCAAGTCACTTAACCCCAACTTCCTCAGCCCAAAAAAAAAAAAAAAAATTACATCTGCTCTTTTTGTCGTGGCAAAGAATTAGAAATTAAGGGGATGCCTATCAATTGGGGAGTGGCTGAACAAGTTGTGGTATATGATTGTGATGGGATACTATGGAATAAGAAATGATGAGGGGGGATGGTTTCAGAAAAACCTGGGAAGTATTATATGAATTGATGTAAAGTGAGCAGAACCAGAACATCGTTCACAGTAATAGCAATACTGTAAGGATGATCAAGTGTGAAAGACTTAGCTACTCTGAGCAAGACAGTGATCCAAGACAATCCCAAAGTTCCTATGATGAAAAATGTTATCCATCTCTAGACAGAAACTGATGAACTCTGAGTAAAGAGTAAAGAATACTTTTTCAATTTTCTTTATTTTTCTTCCTTTTTTTTTGCAACATGGCTAAAATGGAAATATTTTTTGCATGACTTCACATGTATAATCAAATATCACTGCTTGCTTTCTCAAGGGGTGGGGGAGGGGCAAGAAGAATAGAGAAAATCTGGAATTCAAAATTTTAAAAAATAAATGTAAAATTTTTTTTTAAACAAAAGAATTGAGAAATATTTAATGAAATAAACTTTGCCCCCATTTTACAGATAAGAAAACTGAAACTCAGGAAGATTATGTGATTTGTCCTGGGGTGATAGAACAGACTCAAAGCCAGTTCTCCTGACTCCCAAGACCAGTCTTCTCCCCTACCCTCATCAATCTTCAGATGCTTTCATTTGATTTATGAAGTGACTGGAAGGAGAAAAAAAAAATGACTAGAAGCCACTGAAGGATTCTAAGAAGCAACTGATGTGAAAATACGAACACTCTAGAAAAACAAGTCTTATTACTGTGGGCACAAAAGACTAGATACAAGGTGAAGGAAAAGGCAGGGAGAATAGCCAAGAGCAGGGGTGGGGAACCTGAAGCCTCAAGGCCACATGTGGCCCTCTAGATTCTCCAGTGTGGCCCTTTGACTGAATCCAAACTTTGAGCAAGAAATCCCCTTAATAAAAAGAAGCAAAATTTGGATTCAGTCAAAGGGCCACATGTGGCCTCAAGGCCACAGGTTCCCCACCCCTGGCCAAGAGGTTATCTGAAGTCATTCAAGCATAAGGTGATTAAATGGACCAAAAGTCAGAGAAAATGAAGGCTGAAGAGTGGATCCAATGGAAGAACTGACAGGTTTTAGAAGGAGACAAGATATGAAAAGCTCCAAGTTGACCAGGAAGTGACAAGGAAGATGAATTTGGGGCCTATAGACTGGTGAAGAAACAATGAATTTTGTTTATGAAACAAAATATGTCAGAAAGGCAACATTTTTATCATGAACTTAATAAGTTATAGTCACTGACATCTCAGTCTTTTTTTTCATGTTGTTGGAAGGACAGGTAAAATATCCCATTACAGCAAGGGCCACTATAAAGATAAGTCAAGTAGAACAAACTTATCTCCATATTCCAGCACACAACCCAGACCTAGAGTGAGTGACTTGAGGTTAGAATGAGTTATCTAATTAACTAATACTTCCCCCCACCCAGCCTCTTCATATAAAAGTAATTAAAACAAAAGGAATGGTTATTTTGTTTGCAGTGAGTGGGAAGGGGTGGGAAGCAGGTTTTTATTATGTCCTGTCATGAAGAACCAAAGGCCTCTCCTCTACCTCTCAACATTTAAACCACAAACCAAGAGGCCACCACAACCATTGCCTTCCAACAGATTCAGGATCAAGGACAACATCTTGGCAGCCAGCAACATATGCATTTGTATGGATTTTATGCTCTTTAAAGCACTTTCCAGCCTCCAAGTTAGTAACAAAGCTAGTGGCTAAAACTCAGGTTCTCTAACTCACATTCCAGTAATCTCTCTACAGTGGTGACTTAGGATAATGGAAACAGAATCTGGAGTTAGAGGACCTGGATTCAAATCCCATGTCTACTACTTATAACCCATGTGACCCTGAGGGAGTCACCTCTATGAGCTTCATTATGATCACGTCAAATTAAGGATTTGTCTAAATATAAAGTCCCTTCCAGCTTTTGAGTCTCATGATCCCATGTAAGCTTCTGGAGAGCATAATTATTTTATTATTTACTTTGTATCCCCAATACTTTGTACCCCAATCAGGTGCATGCTAGGCACCTGATAAATGTTTGAATCTCCATTTCTCCCTTACTATATGGTCTTCCAATCCTAGCTTTGGGACAGATCATAGCTGTGTCTCATGATCTCCAATGATATTTAACAGTCTCCAGTGATCAAAGGTGCTTCCATCAATCAATCAATCAACATTTATTAAGTGCCTACTACGTTGCCAGGCACTTTGCTAAGTGCTAGGGATACAAAAAGAGGCAAAAGAGAGTCCCTGTCCTCAAGAAGCTTACACTCTAATGGAGCGATTTCAAAGGGACTTATACTATTGTCTTAAAATTCCAAGAGAAAATTTTAATTAATTTTAATCTTAAGAAGTCAATACTATGGGAGAATAATAGTGTTATAGTGGGAAATAAAATGGATGATATGTTCCAAAAGAAGTGAGTAATCACTCCCCTAATGGCTTCCAAGCACTTCCATTCACTTAGGAGTTTTACTACCCTGACTTTAGGAACTAGATTTCTGTTTCAATCATCAGATTTAGGAGCCTATGAATGGGATTTTTATATTATGACAGAATTTTACTCTACAAATACAACTCACGTAGTTTGTTATAATGGAATTTTATCTGTCTTGTCATTAAATCATAGCTGAGATATATAGACAAACATAAAAATATATATAAAACATGAATTTTACAAAGAACTTTCCCCACAATAAGCTTGTGAGGCAGGAAGTATAAGTATTATTACCCCCATTATACATAAGGAAACTGAAGCTCAGATCAAGAAAGTTGCCTTAGGTCAAACACCTAGGAATTTTCAGTAAGTCATTCAGAGCTAATCAAGGGTCTTCTAATTCCTAGGCTAGTGTTCCTGGGGGTTGTCAGGATACTACTCAGGTTGTCTCATCCATCTCTTATATTTTGGCCATGCTCTGAAACCACATGTGTATTTCTAAAGGCAGTTGGATTAATTTACATTTCTAAAAACCCAAGGTAGCTGCTATTTAACCACTTTTCAAAGGAACTGTTTCATTTTTTTTTAACTTTGTATCCCTTTGCATATAACAAGCACTTGATAAATAGAAGGTAATTGTATCTCAAGAGCTTAGTGCTTTGCACATAGTAAGCACTTAATATATGCGTCATTCATTCATTCAACAAATCTGCCACTTTGGCTTTCTCTTCTTCCACTGGCTCTATTCTCTTTTTCTCACTCCAACCTTCAAAGCAAAACAAACTATTCCCTCAGTCAGTATGCTACCCTCAAGTTTCATATTCAAGGTGGAAATGAACAGGTTTGTTCTTGTCCTTGGTTGTCTTGCAATTAGGAAGATGAGTAGACAGGAACATGGAGAAAAGGGACCTTCTGTGGGGGCTAGTCCTACATCTACCCCCCACTCCTGGAGAAATTTCCTACATGGGAATATGACTAACTCCCATAAAGGCAAGTCATGGAATTCCAGGGCATAAGTATTTGAGAGTCTCAAGTTTAAGGAGTTCATTGGCAAACACAAAGAGGAAAGGAGATGGATCCTTGGATTCAGAGTTTAAAGATCCTTTAGAGACCAACCTCTTCCTCATGAGATGGGAAACGGCAGCAAAGAAAGGCCAAGCAATTTTCCCAAGCTAGGAAACAGCAATGATCAGGACTCAAAACTAAGTCCCAACTCCAAATCCTGGGCTGACTCTAGGAGGCTCCCAGAACTCAGACTTAGCCTAAGGCACAAAACAGTGCTGAGGGCTAAGCAATGAGGGACACTTTCAACTTTTTTTTTTAATAAATGCACATATTTTTAACATCAGAAAATTCCACTGTCCATCACACATTCAGTTTTCTGTGTGATTTTAATCCCAATGTGTCAGGGTCCTTATCTGTACAACTAGAATGCTGAACTAAGGTTCTCGTCCTGTTCTGACATTCGGTGATTCCGGGAGATTGCATGTGATCTGGTAGACAAAAAAGGGAACAGAATTTTCACAAACCAGGTAGTAGTGGGATGTTTATAAGTAATGGAGTTAATACTAACGGGTAGGAAATGACAAGCTAAAATAAGCATCCAGTGCTTAGCTTACATTTTTGGTCCCAAATCCGGGTCTGTCATTAAGGAGGAACTATGGCAACAAACAGAAGGGAAAGTAAAAGCTAAAGAAAAAATAGCTAAAGCAAAGACTAGCATAGGGAGCTAGAAAGAGTATGGTAGAAAGATCATTAGACTGAAAGATTGCCCCCCCCATAGTCATGTGACTATATGCTTCCCCTCTCTGGGCTGCTTTCCTCTTCTGTGAAAGTGAGAGTTGAACTGAATTGTTTCTACAGTCTCTTCCGGATTTAACATTCAAAGATACATAGTATATCTCATGAGTCGGGGGAAAAAAAAACTCTGAAACCACTTGGTCCATGAGCAGGAATATCCTTCACTTCACAGCACACCTGGTAAATGGTCCTAGAGCCTCTGCTTATGCCTTCCCTCTTTGGATAGGGAACCCAAGCCTCCTCTTGCAGCCCTTTCTATTTTTGAATAGCCTCTAATTATCCACCTTGAATAATTATATAATATTTAATATTATATATTAAACTGAAATTTGTCTTCCTGCAACTTCCTTCTATCTGTTGCTTCTATTTTTATCCTGTGAGGCCAAGCAAAACAAGTTTAATCCATGTGTCCTGCACGTGACAGCTCTTCAAACACTTGAAGATAACAATCACATCCCCCCTAAGTCTTGCCTTCTCCAGACTAAGCTGTCTGCAGCACTGGCTAAGGTATCCACTCTAGCTTGGGAATTAATGGGGACTCCAGTAGTTTCCAAGTTTTCCATGGACTAGCTACAGATAAGAAGATGGGAAAAGAGAAGGGAATAAGAATATAGGGTGTGCTTGGACTATCTGGAGGTGAAAAAGTGGGAGAAATGGAAGGAAAATTCCTTCATTTATCCACATCAACTTCAAGCCAAGATAAATTAGGAAGATACTTGGTTCTAATGTTAGTATAAGGAAGGCCAGACTCATTTCCCAGAGTCATTAGAATAAAGCTATAATGGAAGTAATTTATGAAACAATTCAGGTGATCCTGCCTATTATTTTATACAGACACAAAGGCTGCAAAGAAAAACTGCAAAACAGCAGTCAAGAACAAACACTCCAGAGGACAACTTCCAAGCCCCAGAGGGGGAGAGCTAAGGCAAATCAGCAAACAACCCAGACAAGAAAGTTCACCAATCACTTCAGTAAAACTCAGCAGAACACAGACAGGAATACTGTAAGGACACTGAGACTCCCACACCCATCTCCATTACAGAAAGCCAACCATATCCTTAGACCAAAGGAACAAACTTTTATTACAGAATGATCAGAACATAAAAACAGCCCATCCAAATGGGGAACTGGGCCAAGGCTGTAACTGCCAGAGAGAACAGGAGGTCAATGGCAGTTGCCAAGCTAAGGATACCCCCTGGCCCATCTTCCTGAAAGATGAGGGAAAAGCTCCAACTTCTCCATCATCCAGAGTTCCTTTCCCCCAAGAATAGGTCAAGAGCAACAAGGCTCATCCTAAGACCACTTTACGTGTGTGGGGGGGAAGGGTATGTGTGTGAGAGTGCTGGTGGGGGGAGTACAAAGCCCCATAGGAGAAGCCATAGTTGCATGTTCAAAGGAAGAGAAGATGCCTGGCCTTTCTGTCCCGGGTTCCAGGGGTCAGGGGCTGGGATGAAGCACCTTCATCTCCTGTGGAGTCACCCTGGCAATACCAATCACTCAGCAGCTCCCCACTCACTAACGGATCCCAGCCACAGGCACCTGCTGCTGTTTTCGAATCTTGTTGAAGAGTTCCATATACTGGGCCATGGTGTCAGCAGGGCCATATACCCCGTCGTGTCTATTCCCAAACACTGCTGGTGCCCCTGGATTGTGGTTGCCCAGGAAACTCTGCAGGAACTCCAAGAGCAGGTTCCAGCAGTCACTAGCCACCACACATGGGCCATACTCCACCTAGGGGCCAAAAGGACATGTGATTGAGAATAATTTGATTCAATCAAGTGCCTAGTACATGCAAGCCCTAAGATCATGGGATTCAGAGCTAAAAAGGTCCTTAAAGATCATCTAGTCCAACCTTCCATTTAAAGAAACTATGGGTCAGCTAGGTGGCGCAGTGGATAGAGCACTGGCCCTGAAGTCAGGAGGACCTGAGTTCAAATCCAGCCTCAGACCAAACACTTGACACTTACTAGCTGTGTGACCCTAGGCAAGTCACTTAACCCCAATCACCTAAAAGTAAAATAAATAAATAAAATTTAAAAAAAATAAAGAAACTATGACTCAAGAGAGTTGAACATTGCCTATGGCCATAGAGACGAGACATAAACCCATGTTCTGTGCCTGAATTGAGTATATCCATCATGGTGGCCTCTCTCTGCTACGGATATTTAAGCAAGATATGACACTGATGCTTCTCTTAAGCAGGTTATAATCTAATAGCAGGGAAAAGACATAGACAACTAATTACAATAAGAATGAGTGTGAGGAAGTAAGCTCAAAGGACTGAAAAATCCCTAATTTTCCATCTCTTCTTATCCACTGGCTACTTTCCTGTTACTTACAATCATGGCCAGATCTTCCTCATTCTTAAAAAAATGTACCGGCCTGGGGCAGCTAGGTGGTGCAGTGGATAGAGCACCGGCCCTGAAATCAGGAGGACCCGAGTTCAAATACAGCCTCAGACCAAACACTTGACACTTACTAGCTGTGTGACTTTGGGCAAGTCACTTAACCCCAACTGCCTTACCAAAAAAAAAAGTGTCAGCCTGCCAAACTCCCATCGAGCATCTCTCTCCATCCTCTCGTTCGCAGCCACACTCCTGGAAAAAGTAATTTGTATTCATGCCCTCTAAGTCCTCTCCTCTCACTTTTCAATCATTTGTAATCTGGCTTCTCATTTTCTAACTGAACTCAAACAGTTCTTTTTCAAGTTACCAATGATCTCTTAATTGCAAAAATCTAATGGCCTTGCTCAATCCTCATCCCTTTGGACTTTTCTGAAGCATTTAACATGATTAACCCCTTTTCTCTGTGGATACTATTCTCCTCTCTCCGGGTTTTTGTGACATTGCTGTCTCTTGGTTCCCCTCCTACCTGTCCGAGTGCTTCTCAGTCTACCTCAAGAGGTTCTGTTCTTGAATAGGCATCCTTCTTTATTCAATGTCTGACTGATGTGATTTCATCAGCTCCCAAAGGTTTAGTGATCATTTTTACCAAATGCTTCCCAAATCTATATAGCCAAACCTAATCTCTGTCCTAAGTTCCACTCCCACACCCTCAGCTGCCTATTGGACATTTCCAAATGAATTCACACAGGCGTCACAACCTCAAACATCTAAAAGAACATTAATTAGCTTTCCCCTAAAATCTGTCCTCTTCCTAAGTGCCCTGTTTCAGTCAAGGGCAGCACCATCCTGCCAGTCACTCAGGCTTGCAACCATGAGGTCATCCTTGATGCTTGCTCCCTTAGCTCTCAAATCCAATCAGTTGTCAAGTCTTATTGATTCTCTCTAAAATAGATCTCACACATCCAGTCCCTTCTCTCCACTCACAGCAACCACCCTACTTCAGATTCCTCCTGTCACCTCTTGCCTGGACTACTGCAACAGGTTCCTAATTTGGATCCCAGCCTTATCTCTCCCCTCTCCATATCTTCAGAACTGCCTGCCATTCATTACAGCACTTAGCACAGTGCTAGTACACAGGAGGTGCTATATAAATTCCCTTCCCTTCTCCATTCATAAAGCAGAGATCTGAGTATCTCCTTTGCCTGCTCAAGAATTCTCCAGTGGCTCTCCTTTGCCACTAGGATAAAATATAAACTCATCTGGCTTTTAAACCCCTATACTATCTGGCAGTACTTTTGAGGCTTACTGAATATTATTCTCCTTCACATACTTTACATTCCAACAAAACTAGCTGTTTGTTGTTCCCTACACAAAACATTCCATCTTCTATGCCTCAGACTTTGCACATGCTGTCCCATGCCTGACATGCACTTCCTCTTCACCTTCAATTCAAATAATCTCCAGCTTCCTTTTAAGCTCAGCTTAAGTTCCACCTCCAGCAGGAGGCCTAGCTTGATCCCCCTTATTGCTAAATCCCTCTAGAAATTACTTTGTAATATGTTGTAGTTGATAATAATGGTGGTAACAGAGCTAGCATTTACACAGCACTTGAAAGCATGTGAAGTGCTATACAAATATTAACTCTTCCTTTTATATTCACAACAACCCTGGCACGGTAGGTACTATTATCCTCATTTTACAAATGAAGAAATTGAGGATGAGAAAGGTTAAGAGACTTGCACAGGGTCATTCTGCCTGAGGCAGAATCTGAACTCAGGTCTTCCTGACTCCAGGTACAGGATTCTCTCCACTGTGCCTCAAGTTAATTTTCATTGTACATGTTCCTTGACAGCCTATTTAATTTTTTTTGTATTTGTATCTCAAGTAATTAAGACACTGCCTAGCACAAACTCAGTACTCAATAAATACTTGTTGAATGACTGGTTGAATGAATGAATGAATGAATGAAAACAGAGGACCAGGCAAAGTATTATGAGAAATATGAGGAAGGAGAGAACACTCTCAGCTGAGTCATTGGGAAGACTTCATGGAGGAATTAAATTTATAAGAATCAAGACTTATTATAAATTAGACTTATAAAAAAGGAAACATCAACAGAAAGCATAAAATAAGACTTAGAAAGGTAGGCTGAAGCCAGACTGTGGAAAGTTCTACATACTAGGATCAGGAGCCTATATTTTTTGGAGCAGGCAAAGGGAGGTCACAAAGTTTTTTTTTTTGGCTAAGCAATGGGATTCAGTGACTTGCCCAGGGTCACACAGCTAGTAAGTGTTATGTGTCTGAGGCCGGATTTGAACTCGGTTCCTCCTGAACTCAGGGCTGGTGCTCTATCCACTCAAAGTTTTGAAAAGGGATATTTACGACCATTATAGGAAGGTGACACTGAAGTATAAGCCCATGTGCCTCCTCACATCCTCCCAAAGAACCTAGCACAATATTAGACATACATTAGGCACTCAGCAAATACTTTTGGAAAGAATGACAAGAACAGTTTAGGTACCTTTTAGCCTCATACAATCGTCCTCTCTGCTACTTCTAAAAGAGGACTCTTTTCTGGATAATCAGTCCTCCAGATTTACCCTTAAGACCAAGAGACAAGACTGAATTTCCTAATGTGCTGAGTGAAAACTCCTATGACACGTAAGAATTTCAGCACTTAGGACAAATTCAACTGAGTTAAGTGCAGGCAGTCTAAAGTTTGACCACTGTGCTTGGATGAGGTAGACTGGACAGAAGTCTCGATAATTAAGAAGGCTGAGGCTCTTGGAGAGAACATGTTTGAAGCGGACAGAGATAGGGAAGACTGTAGATAAGGTACTGAACTTACTGAAAAAGAGCAAGATGACCTAGAGAGGTCAACAGATAGCAACAATAAGGTTCTCAAGAGACTAGTGAGGAGAGGTTACTAAATGATGGTAGCACAGGAAGGGTCTAAAAATGGCAGTGGGAAACATGGATTATACCAATCAAAAACAGCACTTCCTCTTGGTCCTGTATGCCTGGAAGTATAAGAAGAGGAGCAGAAAACCTCAGAGATGGTACCAGGGAATGTGATGTCCTCTGGAGAAAGCTACACTTTCAGTGAGCATCAGAAAAAAGAAGGAACAGGAGAGGAAGAGGTGCAGGATGCAGAGAAGTGTGTGAACAGTCAAGGAGAGAGGCAAGAGGGTATGGTGGCTAGAGATCAGGCCTGCATCTAAGTCCCACCTCCTACACATACCAGCTGCACAGTCCTGAGGATACTGCTTTACTTTTGCTGCTCTAGACCAGAAATGACAAAGAAGATGCCACAAGTACTAGCAGAAGGAGCTCCTCACTAAGAGTTCCCTAAGTGATGAAATTATAAGTCTGGTTCAAAAAAAGAAAGTATAGAGGAGTGTTGCCGAAGGCTGGTGGAAGAGGAGGAGAGAGGAGGACAAAAGGCTGCGGAGGCCAAGGCTGAGTTTACTAAGAAAAGGGGCTGAGAGGCTGCCTTCACCAGTGATTCCTGGCATCCCTCACAGTGGGCCCACAGGTCAAATAATGTGTTAAGAATTGTCCACTCTGGTGGAAGGAGGGTCCCACTGCCCCCCACCAACACAGGAGCCAGGATTCAAAAGCAAGTTTGAATTCTACGTCTAAATACACACTTGATATATCATGAAAATTTTGAATTTTCACACCCTGTCAATTTCTGTCAAGCTGGAACGTTAAGTTACTGAAGGTAATCATGGAAGAACAAAGTGGGAAGGTGTCATATGGGTATCTACACTATATGGATGGGTGTACAGAGTTGGCAAAATGGCTGGAAAGAAGAGGGAAGGAGAGAGAGTACTTTTTGTGTTGTTGTCAAGCTCAGAAGTATGTCACAGATGAAAAAAAAAAAAGACTGGGGCACAATTGTATTACCAAGCTTAGTGCTGAAGAAGAAATGAGAAAATTCACCTATGGATTTCCTTCACTGCAGAGGTGGAGAACTATGGATGTACAATGCTGCACATACTGTCAAAAAATGGTCAATATGTTGATTAGTTTTGCAGAACTACATTTTTTCCTCTTTTTCAATATTTGTTACAAGAATTGGCTTAATGAAGGATATTTAGAAATAAAAATGTATCAACAAAAATAAGATTTCTTTCTAAAAAGAAAAAGGTTGGAAAATTTCATTCATCCTACAGATGACTAAATCCTAACCATCTTTCAAGGCCCAGCTCACATGATACCTTATCCATTGTACCTGACCTGTGTTACCATGGATAAGTCATTTCTCTAATCCTATTTCTTTATATGTTAGATAGAGATAATAGTCTGTTGCATAGGGTTGTGAAGAAAGCATTCTGTAAACTTTAAAGTGCTAGAGAAATGTGAGTTACATATGGCTTTCCCCCAGATCCTCATTAACAGCACTGTTTTGCACCTCACTAACATACTTATCACGCATTTATTAAAGCTGTCTATATTGCTATCTTCTCCCTCTTCTAGATTGTAAGCTCCATAAGGACAGTGTCAGGTCTTATCTAAAATGTGTATTTCACTTAGATTCTTACACAATAGTTCTTAATATTTGTTAAAAGACTGAAAGACACTGGAATCTAGATTAAATGCAAATATCGATCTTGTTTCAGGGAACCTTGACTAAACAGATTTCCCTCTTCCTCTCAGACAAAAGGTGGGAGAGTACAGGTTCAGAATGCTATATTCTATGTAAGAAGTTGTTGCTGAAGAATTGGAAATAGAAGGTTTGTCCATCAATTGAGGAACGGCTGAACAAGTTGTGGTTTATGAATGTAATGGAATACTATTGTACTATAAGAAATGATGAGCAGACAGATTTCAGAAAAACCTGGACTTACATGAACTGATGCTGAGAGAAGTGAGCAGAAGCAGAACATTGTACACAGCAACAGCAACATTGTGCAATGATTAACTATGATAGATTCAGCTCTTCTCAGCAATACAATGAATCAAAACAATTCCAAAAGATTCATGATAGAAAATGCTAGCCACAGCCAAAGAAAGAACTATGTAGTCAGAATGCAGATTGAAACATACTATTTTCACTTTTTTTTGGTTATTTCTTTCTCGGAGTTTTTCCCTTTTGTTCTGATTCTTCTTTTACATTATGACTAACGTGGAAATATGTTTGACATGATTGTACATATATGGCTTATATCAGATTGCTTGCTATCTTGGGGAGGGGGAAGGAAAGGGAGGAGGGGAGGAAGAAAAATTTGGAACTCAAAATTTTACAACAAAATGAATGCTAAAAACTATCTTTACATGTAATTGAAAAAAAAATACTATCAAATTGAAAAAAAGAAGTTGTTGCTGTATCAGTTAGTTGTCCTTAACTATTTAAAAAATGGTAATAATCCAGGATTCTATAGGGTACCAAGGGGAAAGTAAAGTTAATAATTTTGTTTTAAAAAAGAGTTTGTTAATTTGCTAGACAAACAAATACACCTTGAACACAGTAATGGCTTAATAAATATTTGTTAATAAGTACACTTATGACACATGGATTGATTTTTATCAGCCCAAAGGCCAAGAGCCAACAGTCACTACAGTCACCCTTTCTCACCATTTCAATGAGCTGTCACGGGTCTCTAAGGGTTAGGAGCCAGCATATAGACAAAAAGTAAAGAGAATCCCATTCCACAGCCTCATGAGAGATGGTGGTTGGTGCACTAGAAGGAAAAGGCTTAGAACCTAGGCATAACATTTCTAAAAGGTTGCCAACCACTATCAAAGAGGATATCAAAGACAAACAGGAACATCAGACCTTTCCTCTCTCTAGCTCCCCCTTTCAAATCCTCCCATACCTCTACCCCTCAGCACTAATAACTATGCTTTCTACACTCAAACAAATAGCAACAGAGTTATTAATCACCAGTAGATACAGAGAACTATGTCAGGTGTTGGGAAAGAGACAAAGTTTAGCTACAACACTTTCCAAATGCTTACAGTACTTTTCCTCATGTGTAAAAGCACCTACCTCATAGGGCTGTGAGGATCAAATTCAGTACTACGTAAAGCACTATATAAATTGTTACTTATCATCATCATTGGCTAGTACAAGTCCTCATTAACCTCCCAGATCTGCTATCTCCTTCTATTCCTCTGAAAACTAATCATTCTCTGGCCTAATGGGGACAAAGGAAACAGCTGGTGAAGTATAGTTTCATGCTCCACATTTATAGGAGATGGAGAGGAAAAGGCATGTCCTAGAACTGGTTCCATATGTAAAGAGAACTATGAGTGTGCAAGTGTGAAAACTGCGGATAATATAGATCAGCAACTTGTCTGATAATCAACTCCTGGGTCTCATAGCTAGCACTTGTCAGAGGGTGGGACTTGAACCAGGTCTTTCTTGATTTTAAGGCATGGCTCTCTATTCACTATATCACATTGCCTCTCCCCTTATTCCATAGAAGTCCTTTTCCCAGTGTTCCTAAGAATTATTGTGTCTAAGAGAATAGAAATATACAGGTAGCTAGGAAAACAATGGGGTGGGAATCTGGCACACATAAGTAGAAATGTAGACATAATTAGGAACATGGAGTTTTGGTCTCTACTCTGCTATTTACACACTGTGTGTATTGATCTTAGCCAAGTTATTTCCCTTCTTTGGGCTTGATTTTCCTCACCTACAAAACAAGGGATTTGAACTAAATATTGTCTAAAGTTCCTTCCAGCTCAAACATTCTAAACTTACTCTCATTTGGAAGATTCCATAGTTTTCAGGATTCTTTGCTGGGTGTCCCCTCTAGATTGTCCCTAACCCCATTTCCCCAAAGACTCACCTCCACAGAGATGCCTCTAGCGCTGGGCCCCATGGTGACAGTGCCCACTTTCACCAGGAAGTCACAGTACTGGTAGCGGGTGCCACGGGTCTCAATCTTGTTGGCCTTGGCATTTTGGAAAAAGCCCTTGAGCTTCACCATGAGCACATCAAAGTTTGCGTCGGCAATGAGACAGGGGCCATTCTCAAAGAGGGCAAAGCAGCTTAGAGGGTATTCTGAGTTGTGCATCACATACATCAGCTTCCCAGCCTGGCCTGCAAAGGAGTAAAGGCCCAACTCATTACCAAATCCATAACAATGTCGAATTTAAGGTATAAGGTGAGGAGGTTGGACTAGAGAAGCCTTAGGGTCCTTTCCAAGAGTAAGGTTCTATGATGTTGGGAGAAGGAAGCCCTACTGCTGATAGTCTTGGTATTTATACAGAAGCATCAGGACAAAGCTGGAGTATTTACAGGGAAAAGGAGGGAAGGATGGAAAGGTAAAGAAGCAACAATAATCTTAACCCTAAATATTGCCCAGAGATGCCCAGCCAGCTTTATGTAGAGAACCTAAAGGACCTGTGCTCTTCTTCTATGGGAAATGTCTTCACAAGTAAGAAACAAAAAGTTCAGATGTTAAGGTACAAGACAATACTTCTGGGTTCCCAACCTAATTTAGTCACATCATCCTAACTAGTTTGAGCCCCATCCATCTACACAGAAGGGTAGGGTGGGGTATAATATGAGGAATGGCAAAATCAAATGGAATCTACACCAAATGGCTCCCCATAACTGGATCTCAAACCAGTAACATATCAGTATGAATATAAGCCCTATCTCTTCCCAACATCTTAGGACCAAAAGGATAAAAGAACATGATCATAGCTGTAGAGTTAGAAAGGACCTCAGAGGTCATTTAGCTGAATTCCCTCATTTTACAGATGAGAAAACTGAGGCCTAGAGACATTAAGAGACTAGCCCAAGAACACACATGTATTACGCATTAAGATGGGATGTGAACCCAAGACTCCAGAACTGATGTTCTTTCCACTGTCCCACTGCTTCCTCTGCTGTGCAAAAAACTTGAAGGCACACCATAATGTAAGTCTTAGCAATTTTCAGTATATGCCAATGCCAAAGCCCTAGCAGGTTCTATAAAGCCTGAAAAGGTTTAAACTAGGGCACAAGGAACAGACTAGTTGATTTGGTACAGAAAGGTTCAGGCCTCCCCTTGCTGCCCCAAAAGGAGGACACTTGGTAATTAACTCTTTCACTGTGATAACCTGTAGAGTGAAAAGAGAAAAAAGATAAGAGAGGAAAGAAGAGAAAGAAGGTCAGGTCAAGAGAGTAGTGAAAGATGCCTGGCCAGAGATGGAACACAACAGAGATGGAACAACAAATGCTAGTTAAGAACATGCTTATCAAAACCAATGCAACCAAAATTAGAAGGAAAGCAGAAAGCTGGGAAACAATTTTTAGAACAAGTGTGTCTGATAAAGGCCTCATTTCTAAAATATACAGAGAACTGAGTCAAATTTATAAGAAATCAAGTCATTGCCCAATTCATAGGTGGTCAAAGGATAATGAACAGGCAGTTTTCTGAGGAAGAAATTAAAAATATCTATAGTCATATGAAAAAGTGTTCTAAATCACTACTGACTAGAGAAATGCAAATTAAAACAACTCTGAGGTACCACCTCATATCTATCAGATTAGCTAATATAACAGAAAAGGAAAATGATAAATGCTGGAAAGGATGTGGGAAAACTGGGACACTAATATACTGCTGGTGGAGTTGTGAACTGATCTAACCATTCTGGAGAGCAATTTGGAACTATGTCCAAATGGCTATAAAACTGTGCATACCCTTTGATCCAGCAATAACTGCACTTCTAGGGCTGTATCCCAAAGAGATCATAAAAAAGGGAAAAGGACCCACATGTACAAAAATATTTCTAGCAGCTCTTTTTGTGGTGGCAAAGAATTGGAAATTGAGGGGGCATCCATCAACTGGAGAATCGCTGAACAAGCCATTCTGAGCCAAGCTGAACAAGTTGTGGTGTATGAATGTAATGGAATACTATTGTGCTATAAGAAATGACAAGCATGGATGATTTCAGAAAAACCTGGACTTACATCAACTGATGCTGAGAGAAGTGAGCAGACCTAAGAAAACATTGTACACAGTAACAGGAACATTGTGCAACAATCAACTATGATAGTCTCAGCTCTTCTCAGCAATACAATGATCCAAGACAATTCCAAAAGACTCGTGATGGAAAATGCTACCCACATCCAGAGAAAGAACTATGGAGTCTGAATGCAGATCGAAGCACATTATTTTCACTTGGTTTTTTTTTCTCATAGTTTTTCTTTTTTGTTCTGATTCTTCTTTTACAATATGACTAATGTGGAAATATGTTTAACATGATTGTACACGCATAACCTATATTAGATTGCTTGTTATCTTGAGGAGGGAGGAAGGAAGGAGAAAAATTTGGAACTCAAAATCTTCTGTTCCCCCCATATAAATCACCAAGCATTTTTTTCCCTTTTTATTTTAAATTAATTTATTTTTAGTTTTCAACAATCACTTCCATAAGCTTTTGAATTTTCAGTTTTCTCCCCCTCCCTCCCCCTGATGGCAATCTGATATAGGCTCTACCTATACATTCCTATTAAACATATTTTCACATTAGTCATGTTGTAAAGAAGAATTAGAACCAACAGGAGGAACCACAAGAAAGAAGAAACAAAATAAAACAGAAGGAAAAAAAAGAGCAAATAGCATAGTTCAATCTGCATTCAGATTCCATAATTCTTTCTCTGGATGTAGATAGCATGAGACTTTTGGAGATGTCTTAGATCCTTTGCCAAGAATTGCTGAGAAGAAGCTAAGTCTATCAAAGTTAGTCATCGCACAATGTGGCTGTTACTGTGTACAACGTTCTCCTGGTTCTGCTAACTTCACTGAGCATCAGTCCATACAAGTGTTTCCAGGTTTTTCTCAAGTTCACTTGCTCAACATTTCTTATAACACAATAGTATTCCATTACATTCATACACCACCACTTACTCAGCTATTCCACAATTGATGGGCATCCTCTCAATTTCCAATTCTTTGCCACCACAAAAAGAGCTGCTATGAATATTTTTGTACATGTGGGTCCTTTTCCCATTTGTATGATCTCTTTGGGATACAGCCCTAGAAATGCTATTGCTGGGTCAAAGGGAATGCACATTTTTATACCCCTTTTGGGCATAGTTCCAAATTGCTCTCCAAAATGGTTGGATTAGTTCACAACTCCACCAACAATGCATTAGTGTTCCAATTTTCCAACATCTTCTCCAACATTTTTCATTTTCCTGTTTTGTCATGTTAGCCAATCTGATAGGTGTGATGGGGTACCTCAGCGTCGTTTTGATTTGCATTTCTCTAATCAATAGTGATTTACAGCACTTTTTTCATGACTATAGACAGCTTTCATTTCTTCATCTGAAAACTGCCTGTTCATATCCTTTGACCATCTATCAATTAGGGAATGCCTTGTATTCTTATAAATTTGATTTAGTTCTCTACATATTTTAGAAATGAGGCCCTTATCAGAGACACTAGTTATAAAAATTCTTTCCCAGTTTTCTGCTTCCCTCCTAATCTTAGTTGCATTGGCTTTATTTGCGCAAAAACTTTTCAATTTAATGTAATCAAAATTCTCCATTTTGCATTTCATAATGTTGGAACTCAAAATCTTATAAAAATGAATGTTTGAAACTATCTTTACATGTAATTGGAAAAAAATGAAATACTATTAAGTGAGAAAAAGAGTGTATTTGCCAAATATCTTGCAAATCGAATCAGAGGCTTTAAAACTTAAAGAAAAAAAGGGGGGGAGGGAAAAAACTGCCAAGTCAGATAGCATAAAGCTAGAAAGAAGAAAGAAGCAGTCAAAAGACTCAATTTCACAAGAATCAAAATCTAAGAAAGCAGCAAGTAGTAAAATCCACCGAATCCCATACAAAAAAAGTTCTGTCAAAATACAAAGGCTCAAAGTTTAGGGACAAAGCAGATTTAGTGATCCTAAAGCATGGAGGCAAATTTTACCTCAAAGATATCAGTGAGACTTGGTGAGATGAAACCCATGAATCTGGATGTGAACAATTTATTCAAAAGAAACAGGATAGGTAAAAGGGGATGGGAGGAATGAAACAGCATTTTGTATTAAGAAAGTATACTCCTATGATAAAGTCCAAAAACCAGAGGGGAGAATCCTGAAGAGATTGACCCAAGTATTTGGGTGAAGGTCAAAAGGAGAAATAATAGTGATTTTTGTCACTGGAGCATACTGTAAACCACTAGGAAAGAAAGAGGAAATAAATGAAGAAACAGATCACAAGCTTGGTATGGAGGCATGATACAGTAGTTATGGAAACTTAAAATTATCCATATATCTGCTAGAGTTCTTTCTCTCTGATGAAAAAGTGGCTAATAACCTCTTGACTTGCTTTAGTGATAATTTCATCCTTCAAAATGTGAAGGACACAATAGGGGAAAATTCTATTCTGGATTTGGTTCTCACTAAAAGAGAGGAATTGGTTGCTAGGGCAGAAAGGATATGTACCCTGGGGAGGAAGTGATAACCTCCTCCTAGAGTTTGTGATAGAGATGGAGAAGAAGTCTTTGCATAGTCTGGCATACACCCTAGATTTGGGAAAAGCAGATTTCAAAGGATTCAGCAAAAAGATAGATGTGATCCCATGGACAAAAATTCTACAGTGGAAGTCAGCCCAAGGGGAATGGTACATGCTCAAAATGAAATTCTGAAGATACAAGGGGAAACAATTCCAATGATGAGGAAAAAAAATACAACACAATTTTTCTGAAAAGACTGATGTAGATGCATAACTTACCACCTAACTTACATTTTGAGAAGATGCAAGCAAAACCAGGTACTAGGATGAATAGAAGAGTGTAGCATGGTCCTATAAAAATAGTGCTGGGAATACTAATATTCAAAATGAGCTGAGGCTGGCAAGGAAGGTTAAGGACAACAAAAAGGGCTTTTTTATTTTGTTTTGTTTTTTTAAAGCTACAAAGGAGGATATATATGAGGAGGATATATATATAAGGAGGATAATTGATAACAATTAGGAAGGCAGAGCTGTTTACATCTTAAATGTACTGCTTAGATAGGCAGACTCAATTCTCTAATGGAGTGCCCCAGGGATCTGTGTTTGGCCCCATACTGATTAATGTTTTTCTCAATGACTTGGATAAAGGAATAGATGGCAGTATCATCAGATTTTTCGGATGACAGAAACCTAAGAGGGACAGCTAGATGACACAGTAATAGGATCCAAAGATCCAAAAGATCTTCAGAGGTAGAGTATTAGAAGACTCTAACAAGATAAATTCAAAAAGGATAAATGTCAAATCTTGCTTGCACTTGGGTATTTTAAAAAAAAAATCAATTCCACAAATATAAGATTGGGGAGGCATGTTTAGGCAGCATTTTTTCTGAAAAAAGATATGGGGGAAAGGGGGAGGACCTGGCAAATTGATGATACCACACCTGAGACATTTCTAGAGATGTTTTCAACTTTCCCTCCTGTGAAATGCAGTCTCTTTTCAGCACTGTCCCCTGGTTGTCCTTTGTGTCTGGGTGTGCAACAGGGCCAGGATTGTACTCCCCAAGATACGCTCCTATCTCCCATAGGAACACTAGGCCATGCCTTTATCTATCCCATGATGGCTAGACACAAGAAAGAAAGACAAAACTCTTCAGTGCCCTGGAGAAGGAGGAGCAAGAAAAAGGTAGAATGGCACTAAGTCCTTAAAATCCCTCCTTATAAGTTGGTACTTAAGAATCAGCAGACATTTAAAAAGACAGAAAAACTTCTTCCCTGCCACAAAAGACCCTACAGTCAAACCCAGAATGGTTCTCAGTTGCTCTTTACAGTCCAGGGCCACAGAAGTCTTTTCCAAAGGGTACCACATATGTACGGTTTGTATATTTCATGACCCAATGTAGAACCTGCACTATGTAGTGTTTTGCCTTTTTTTTTTTTCTGGTGAGGCAATCGGGGTTAAGTGACTTGTGCAGGGTCACACAGCTAGTAAGTGTTATATGTCAGAGGCCACATTTGAACTCAGGTCCTCCTGACTCCAAGCCCAGAGCTCTATCCACTGCCCAACCTAGCTGCCCTACTATGTAGTGTTTTGTAAGGAAGCAGCCAGTCCCATAGGCAACGTGCTAATAAAACTATTGGGTTTTTTAAGAGGAAGAGTGTGGCAAGATCTAAGGGTTTGGGCAAATTGCAAGCTTAATGTCAAAGTATGTTTTGGTAGCAAAAAAAAAAAATTATTATGCTCTTTGGATGTACTGAGAGCCACAGCTCCTAGGAATGGGGAGGTGGGAACAGGATTATAGTCAAACCAAGATCTCTCCTTGTCAACCCTCATCTAGAATATTGCATTTAATTGTGGGTGCCAAAGTCTGAGAAGGACACTAATAAACAGAACAGCTCCAGAGGAGGGCAACCAGGGTGGTAAAGGGTCCTAAGTTCATGTTATATGTAATGATCAGTGGAAGAAACTGAGCATGTTTAGTTCAAGAAAGAGAAAGCTTGGGGGGAGGTGGGTGGAGGAAAAGAGCTATATTCAAGTATCCTGAAGGCTTCTCATGTGCAAGAGGGATTGAATTTATTCTGTTTGATCCCAAAAGCAGAATCAAGAACAATGAATGAAAGTTACAAAGAGGCAAATTCAGGCTTAATGTCAGGAAAAACTCCCTCACAATTAGAGCTGTGCTTGAATGGAATGGGCTATCTCAGGAAGTGGTGGGTTCCCCTCCTCAGAGGTCATCAAACAGTTTAGACAACCATTTGTAGGGTGTGTTATAGTGGAGATTCCTTTCATGCATTATTAGACTCTATAGCCACATGTCCTTTCCAAATCTTAAATTTTATGATTTAAGAAGATAGAAAAGGGAGGAGAAAAGGCATTATATTGTAATGGATAGCAGCCAGCTCTGGAGTCTAAGAAGCCTTACTTCAAGTCCTAGCTCAGAAATACTAGATGGATTACCATGGAGAAGTCACTTACAACGGCCCAGGCAACTGTTGAAGACTATAAATTACAGAGGGGTGACTAATCTGTATCAGTGGTGGGAGCTCTCCATACTACTGAAATCATAGGTTTAGATACCTCCCTAAAGTTCATCAAGTGATTATCAACCTTCTAGTGATAGATCCTCTCTGAAATTAGCTAGCCTAGTACTGGTATGATAGACATGCTATCTACCACCAGGTGGGCAGTCAAAGCCTTTCGAGCTTGGGAAGACTACCAAAGCTTGGTTATATTTGTCATGGTTTTTCTTTTAAAATGTTCATTAAAAAATCAGAAAACAATGAACTCAGGTATCTTTCATAGTCAAGGCTTGAGAAAATTCTTAACCAAGAAAAGGATACAAGCAATTACAAAGATAAAATTTTCATTTTCAATTACATAAAATGTGAAAGCCTTTACACGAACAAAATCAATGTAACTGGAACAAGAAAGAGAATCATTAATTGGGGGGGAAATGTCATATTTAATATCTCTGATAGGGGTCTGATATCCAAGATATATAGGGTACAAAGATATATAGCCACTCCCAAGAACTATTCCCCAATAGATAAGTGGTTCAAGAATGAGAAGAGATTTCAAAAAAAGAACAACAAACTATTAACTATAAGAAAGATTATTTCAAAGGACTAATAAGAGAAATGCAAACGAAAACAACTCTGAGGTTTCACCTCACACCCAACAAATAGATCAAGATGACAAAAATGGGAAGAGTCAATATTGAAGGGGCTTCAGAAAGACCTGCACTCAAACAATTTCTGGAAAACAATTTAGAATTATGCAAAAAATGTGTGGGCACTTAAAAAAGCTGTCCATACCCTTTGGCCAAGAGACCCTACAGCCATGCTTATACCACAAGTAGATCCAAAACCAGAAAGGCTCATACTGTACCCTAAAATAGTCACAGCAGCATTTTTTGTGATAAGAACGAGAAACAAAACAGATACCAATAGACAAACTATGGTACATGAATGTAGTACAAAAGTTATTATGCTGTAAGAAATGAGAAATATCAAGAATTCAGAGAAGCATGGGAAGCTTTGTAGGAACTGAAGGAGCAAAGAGAACTAGGAATTCATTATCACTTCCCTCTCACCCCCAGACAAATAGGCAAAACATATACAAGGTTAACAATGCAAACAGAAAAACCAAAACAAAAATAAAAAACATGAAACTAAATGCTACGTAAATTATAGCAACCAAGCTTGGCACCCAAACATAGCTTCCTCCCTTTTTTATATATAGTGGGAGACTGGGCATAGACTATTCCATATAAAATGACTGGTGACAATTATGTTGCTGAACTGTTTCCCTCCAACATTCTTAAAAAAAATTTTTTTTTACAAGGAATAGCTTGCTGGGCAGAAAAGAGTTGGTAAGGTTATAATTCAAAGTGAAGAAAATATAAAAAGAAGAGATAAAAACAAATAAGCTTTAAAAATATTTTAAGTAAGTGTCTAGGTTTTGCCTCCCTGGTTAGATTGTAAGGATTGTCTTTTCTAAATACGCTTTTGCATGTGTATACCACTTAACACTTTTCAAAGCACTTTCACATCTATGATCTCATTTGATCTCCAAAACAACCTTTAAACTATAATTCCCAACAAACAGCTGATGAAACAGACAAGAGATTTGTCCAAGCTCACAAAGCAAATTAGTAGTAAAGAAAGGACTACAATTTGAGGTCCCCCACCCCCAATTCCTAGTCTGTGGTTCTTTTCATCATTTTTATTTCTTTTGTATTTTAATCCAAACCATTAGTATAGAGTTTCCTTCCCACAGAGAGGACGGTATACTGAGACTGAGTGAATGGCAAAGGTTAAGTGTTAGACTTAGGAAGTGGCCAGTGTGACAGTATAGGGAGTTCCAAGACAGGAAGTTTTGTGCAAACAATAAGTGTGAAAAGATTCCTTCTTAATTCTCAACACCTAGACTGGAAAAAAAAAATGAGTGTCAAGAGTTCAGAAATAATGTATAGCCCTGAGCAGAAAATTATCTCAGCCAGAAAGCTGTCTAAGGATATTAGCATCTGGAGCATCTACTAAGTCTGAGCAAGGTTCCAGCTGTCCTACTTACCACACACTGACCTTGACTGCCCATGGTCGAGGCTGCTGTGTGGTAGGTCTCACAGTCCACGCAGAATGTCCCCTGCTTCTCTGCCCCCAGAAGTTCCAACTTCCTGGTCAGGAGCTCCACGGTCTGCTGGACACTCTTACCCTCAGCCACAGGCATCTGGGACACACTAGAAGGGTAGTGACAAGCCTTCAGGGTCCACATAGATATGAACAGGCTCCCAGAGCTTCTCAATCAGCAAAGCAAGCTGGAAGCCCCAGGTCCCATCCCAGTCAGAGTCCCATCCCTACTGGGAGGTGCCACTGCTCACATGTGAGAAGCAAAACACCATAAGCTGTTTGTGTGGCTTTGGCCCAACTGAGAATTCTACAGAGAAAGGAAGATAAAGAGATCCCAGGGGTCAGACTGAGCTTATCAGAGGCAAACCCCACATTCTTCCAATGCAGCAGGTGTTTTTCCATTTCCTGGTTTTTACCTAGTTCCCTTTGCTTTCATACACCTTTCCCCTCACTGTGCCAGGTCTCAGAAGGAGACTGCTGCTTTAACTCCGGGGACTACTAAATGGCAGTCACCAACTTGCAAGTGCCAACAATAATTCTAGAAAGGAAAGGTCTTCACAAGCTCTCAAGTGTGGAGCCAGAAAGCAGTGCCTTTATCTGATGCCCTTCCTCAGTCAAGAAGCATTTACTAAGCACTAGATGTGAGGCACTGTGCTAAGCACTGGGGATACAAAGGAAAGATAAGGTTGACAAGGACCCCTCAGCACCAGATGTGGAAGAGTCCACATTTTCTCTTGCCGTTTCTCCTTCTCCCTCTTTAACATGCTGGGTTTTCCAGGCCTGACCCAACAGCGTTCAGAAGCTGGCTCCTTCCTCCCCCTTTCAGTGCCAAAGATAACGCTCCCTCCCGCGATCCCGGAAGGATGGTCATCAAGGTCTGGCCAGGCAGGAGACCCTGCCCTCCTGGTCCAGCTCTACTGCAGTGTGTCTGGGGTGGGAGGCCGGACCAAGGAAGAGGGCCTCCCACCGCCCTTCATCTGCCCGTAAAAAGATGGAACTGCCTTAAATTATTTCTAAGGTCTCCCAGAAGCTTCAAAAACCTACAAAACCCACGTGTAAACGTACCTCCCCCTTCCCCTCCCCCAGGCCTGCAGCGCCCACGGAGGGGGGAGGGGCTGAGAGCTAGTAGAGGGAAGGGCCCGACTCACACCCGAGCCCGAGCACCCCGCACCCACCCACCCCAGCAAGACCAGGAAAAGGGGAGGGGTCGGCAGGGGGCCTCTGCGGGGACGCATCGCCTTCTCCGTCCTCCCCCGTGCTCAGTTCCAGGTACTTAAGGAACTTTGCGACATCCCCCCACCCAAAAGAACCTTCCCCCTCCACGTGCACCATTCGCAGCCCTACCATGTCACCCCCATACTGACGGGCCGTACGGGAGTGTGTGAGTTCGAGGAATCCGACGCCGCGGCCTCGCCTCTCCCTCCACTCTCCCCACAGGAAGCCCTACTTCCAGGCCTCGGTGGGAGGTGGACGGAAGATGTGTTGCGGAGAGAGAAGGGGGTGGGGTAGAGGAGGAAAAAAAGAATGAGGAAGTGATGTCTTAAGTCGGGGCCCCCGGAAGTGACGTATAAACAAAGCGTTCCAAGGCGAGCACAAGCCGGGCACTTGCCAGGATTTAGGCGATTACCTCGACTGGGAGCTCCGCCCACTTTCCCCACCCTAGAGCAGGGCGGGAGAAGGTTTCTAGGAATTGACTCGAGACCTAAATGCTGATCTCGGGAAGACAGAACAAATCCAAGCCAGGGCTCCAGCTACAGTGAGCAACTGTAAATTAGACTTCTAAGGATAACGCAAGCCGTCGTACAGCGGGGCTTCGGGCGGGGCCTGGTGACGTCTAGCTTCAGGGGGCGGGGCCTGGGTGGCTCCGGAAGCTGATTTTCCGGCCTCCGAAGGCTGGGAGGCGCTGCGTTCCGCCAATGGAGCTTGTCTTGTAAGTCTGGGAGGTGCAGAGTATTACGCAATGCTGGGCGCCGGCGCAGTCCAGATTCCTGCCAGTTCCCCACGTGTATTTTGGAGAAAGGGGTAGTGGAGACCATGCCCAAGATCAAGGCGTCCCGTAAGGCCGGAGGGCAGGCAAAGCATGCCCCGCTGGCGGACCAGATCTTGGCAGGGGACTCCGTACAGCCCGGAGTCCGGGAGAAACGGAGGGACCGAGGCCGCGGGACGGAGGAAGAAGAGTACGTGGGGCCCCGGCTGACCCGGCGGATCCTGCAGCAGGCGCGAGAGCAGCAGGAGGAGCTAGAAGCTGAACATGGTTCGGGTGACAGGACGGATCCGAGAAAGCCCACCACGCACCTGGGTTAGTGAGGGGGTCGAGCCTGGCCTCCCCTGGAAGTTGGGGAAGGGGAGGGGGAGGGGCCAAGAAACTTAAGGCGGAGCTTCGGGGAAACCTTATAAAAGAATGCTCTCGCTAATCTTCAGTCTCTCCTTGTACACTAGCTGCTTGCTTACTGCTTACAAATATGCATGCATCTCCCCCATCCTCAATAATCCGTCCATCCCTCCCCTCTATCAAACTGTATCTGTCCCCCTCTCTTCGGCTGAATTTGAGAGGGCTGTTTACAATAGGTGCTAACTTTGAATTAACCTTCCTCTCATTCTCAATTCTTTGCAAACTGCCTTCTGATCTCATCATTCTACCAGTACAGTTTAATCTACAAATCTCTGCAGCTTTTGACACTGGGTCGACCTCCCTTAATACTCTATTTTCTATAGGCTTTTGTGACACTACTCCGTCTTGCAGCCCTAGGCCACGTGTGGCCCTCTAGGCCCTTGAGTTCGGCTTTTTGACTGAGTCTAAGTTTTGCAGAACAAATCTTTTTATTAAGGGGATTTGTTCTGTGAAGTTTGGATTTAGTCGAAGGGCCACACTTGAGGACCTAGAGAGCCACGTGCTCTTTTGCTGTCTCCTTTGCTGGATGTTCATCCAAGTGAAGCCTTCTAACTGTGAGTGTGCCCCGAGACTCTGTGCTCTCTTATTCCTCTCTACTATGTCATTTGGTGGTCTTATCAGCATCCATGGATTCATTTATAGTCTCTATGCAGGTGGTTCTTAGATTTTTTTATCCAGCCCTAATATTCAGTCTCACATCTCCAACTGATTATTGGACATCTCCATTTGTATATCCCATAGACTCCTCAAAGTCATTATATCCAAACCTGAACTTATTATCTTTCCTCTCAAACCCTAACTTTGCTGTTACTGTCAGGAGCCTAGCCAACCTAAGAGTCATTCTCCACTCTTCATTCTTTCTCATCCCACTATTTCCAATCAGTTGGCAGGTCCTGTGGATTCTACCTTTGTAGAAAAGTCTATATGTTCCCTTTTTTCCTCTGACACTGCTACCATTCTGGTACAGACCTTCATCACCTCATCCTTAGGCTATTGTGTAATCAGGTCAATCCATCCCCCACTGAGATGTCAAACTGTTCTCAAAGTTCAGGTCTGATCATGTAATTTCTGCATTTAGTAAACTAAAATGGTTCTCTTTTATCTCCAGGATCAAATATAAAATCCTGTTTTCCACATACTCTACCATTCAAGGACTCTGGTCTTCTTGCTGTTCCTTGACCAAGACACTCCATATCTATACTTCTCTTTTCATTGACTCTTTCCCATGCATATAATTTTCTTCCTCACCTCTGCCTCCTGGCTTCCCCAGCATCCTTCAGGTTTCAACTAAAAATCCCACCTTCTGCAAGAAACTTTTCCCAATTCTCTTTAGTGCCTTCCTGTTGTCTCTCCCATTAGATTGAGTTCATTAGAAGCATCTACTGTTTTTGCCTTTGTATAGCCAGCTCTTAGCACAGTGTCTAACACATAGAGGACATTTAATAAATGTCTGTTAACTGATGGCTCAGGCATGGTGGCAAGTAAGACATGACAGGGAAAGGGGACCCCAACAATGATATTCATTCACTTCCCTTTCCTTCTGACTAGACTTCTCAGAATTCTACACCTAGATAGGACCATGGAGGTCATCTGATAAATGAAAAGTGTCAAACAGCATTTTTTCATTTGTTTGTTTACATCTATTATTTAGTTATCTTTTTCTTACTTTTCATCCCTGCTGCATTTACTACTCACTACTGACTACCCTCTCCTCCTGGATATTCTCTCTTCTTGAGGTTTTCAGACAGTTTGCTCTCTGGTTTTCCTCCTTCATGTGTGATCACTCCTCAGACTCCTTTGCTGGTTCATGATCCACAGTCACACTACCTAACTGTAGTTATACCCCAGTGATATGCTGGTAAATGTATAACAATCAGCTCTTCCACATGCTTTTAAGCTTAATCTGCATAATTAACGTTTTCTCCATATCTTAAGTCTAGATAATCAACAAAAAAGTAAATCAAACTCTCATTTGTAACATTTACCAGCTTCCAAAGTGTAAATCCTCACATTGAAAATTTAACAATCCCAAAAGCTAGTTGCTGGCTCCAGCACTCCCCTGGTGTACCCCAAGACTATATCCTGGGCTCCGAGTCTTTTGGCCTGTTTAGGCTAAGATCAAATTTTGTGATCAAAATTTCCTGTGTCTCTTCATTTAAACATTAGCTGAATAAAGTGAAAATATCTATATATATACATAGATAAAACATTTTTTATGCACTCACTGTGTGCCAGGTACACAAATGACTACCAGATCTCTTTATTTAACCCTAGTCTATATCCTGAACTTCAGCCCCACATCTCTAACTGCCTATTAGGCATTTCAAACTCAATATATTACATTCAGAGCTCATTCTCTTTGTCCTAAAACCAAATACTCTTCTTAACCTCTCTATTTCCGTCTTCCATTCATCCAGTTTCACATCCTTGACATCCTAACCTCCTTCACTCATATATCCATTTAGTACCCAAATCTTGCCATTTCTACATCCACATCTCACATATCCCTCCCCTTCTGTCTATATAGCCTAATTCAGGCCTTCATCACCTTTCACCTAATAACCTCTTAATTGGTTTCCCTGTCTCAAAGACTCCGTCCTTCTCTCCATCCTCCACACAGGTGGCAAAATGATTTTCCTAAAATACAAGTTTTAGGTAACTCCCATACTCAATAAATTCAGCTGGCTCCCTCTTGCCTGTAGGACTGCATAATAAACTCCTGTGGCATATAAAACTTTTAATCTACTCTTTGGGCCATCCAGGAACTGCCATTCTTGCCTTTCCTCCCCATCTGTTTCCAGTCTCCATACCTTTGCACTGGCTGTTCCCTGTGCTTGGAATCACTTCCTTCTTAGTTCCACCTCACTTTCTTTCAAAATTCAACTGAAGTGTACCAACTTCTCCATGAAGCCTTTCCTATCTCCCTATCTGCCAGCGCCCTTCCCTAGGAAAAAAAAACTATTGTATTTATTTTCCACATACTCATATATGCATATGTTGACTCATTTGATAGTATGTTAGCCCCTTGAGGGCAGGGATGGTTTGATTTTTGTATTTGTTTCCCCAGTGCCTAGCACAGTGGCCCATAGTAGGTACTCAATAAATGTTTCCTGAATAGTGACCTTAGTGGAGCCTCACAAATAACTATAAGATAGGTACTACCAATATTATTAGGTGAGGAGAATGACGCTAAACAAGGTTGAGTCATTTGCTTGAGATGGCACAGCTAGTTCAGTGTCAGATTCACCCCAAGTCTTCTCATGCTGTCTCCCAAAACCTGTAGTCTAACCCTGTCATTTGACAGATGAAGCAAAGTGAATATTCCAACACTGTACAGTTGAAAAAGCCTTGGATCAAAATTAAGGAACCCAGGTTCAAATCCTACCTCGGTCACCAGCCTTTGTGACCATAGGTGAGTTCATTGAACCTTATTGGTCCTCAGTTTCCATATCTGTAAAATGAGAGAGTTGGAATAGATATACTCTAAGGTTCCTTCCAGCTCTGAATCTTTGATACAAAATCCAGTGCTGTTTCTAGTACGCCATAATTCATTATCACCCATATTTAGCATTTAGTTGAATGCTGTCTCACTTCTTGGAATTCCTGTAGCATTTGCTATCTTTGCCCAGGTTTTAAATTTATCTAGTACCACCTATTCTTATTTTTTTAATGTGTCTGAACCTTGCGTCTCCAACTAGACTTCTGCCTGGCAATTAGGACCTTACATATACAACTTTGTTCTCTACTTGTACCTAGCACATACTATCTTGCCAAACTGTTCTTTTTTTTTCCCTTTTGTTTTTTAAATTAAAAATTTATGTTCTCCCTCATAACAAGTAAACCTAGTTATGTAAAACAAATTCTGACATTGACCACGTCTAAAAAAATCTGTATCTCATTCTCCATCCTAATATCACCTTTGTGTCAAGACATGTAATGTCTCCTCACCAGGCCCCTGGAATTACGTCTAGTCACTTCACTGATCAGAGTTGTTAAGTTTTTTTTTTTTTTTTGAAGTATTTGTCTTTACATTGTAGTTGTCATTGTATAAATTGTTCTCCTGGGTCTGCCCATTTCACTCTTCATCAGTTTATGCATCTTTCCAGGTTTTCCTAAAACCATCCCTTTCCTCATTTCATAGGGCACAGTGATATTCCATTACATTCATGTTCCATCCATGTTCAGCCATTTCCCCAATTCATGGGTACCCCTTTGGTTTTCAGTTCTTTGCTACTTTAAAAAATATGGGCACTTAATCATGTTCTGGTATTGTTAGTGTTTCTCGTGTGTGTGTGTGTGTGTGTGTGTGTGTGTGTGTGTGTGTGTGTGTGTGTGTGTGTGTGTGTGTGTGTGTGTGTTTAGCTTGTTTATGAGTGCCACAAAGCAAGTGGTTAACTAAAACTTCACCCATATCCCCTGAATCAGGTAGCACTGTATACAGCAAACCAAAAGCGCTTAAATACTTGTGGAATTGATTTGAGTTGTGCCTTCCCTGATGACCCTTCACCATGTTCACTGACTTCCCATAGGCCGAGGAGCCAAGGTTGGTGAGTCAGATGGAGAGGACGAGGATGAGGAGTGGCCATCCTTGGAGAAGGCAGCAGAAATGGTGGGATCAGGATATGACTCGGAGGTAGTTGTCAATCCCGAAGATGAGCGTGCCATCGAGATGTTCATGAGCAAGAACCCCCCACTCCGGTAAGGTTGGAATGGAATAATGGGACACCTGGGTCTCAGTGGGAAATTCTAGTGGTGAGTTGATTGCTAGGGTGTATTTTTCATCCCTACTACCAAAGACAGGTTTAGGTCTTTTGAAGGGGATCAGATTACTGTCAGTTGGAGGAACACAGGTTAAGATGGACTGCTAAAGACCAGGATGACTTCAGGGCACTGTGAGGAGCCTCTTCATCCATCTGGGTGCAGACATCCTGACAACTCTTTCAAACTGTGTAGTCCACTCTAACTGGGGACTATCTGAGACTTGAATATTCTTATTCCTTTCCTGCATTCACGTGGGCCAAGGCTATATGAACATAGAAAATTATAGGATTTTGTACTGTTTTCAAGGAAATCTGTGCCGGATGAATCAATAGATAATATGCTTTCTACCTGAAATGTAGGAATGCCTGACAAACTACTTATTCTGTCTAAGCCCCATCTGTAATCTGTATCTACTACCCAATACGAAGAATATTAGATTCACCGTCTCATTATTTGCATTTGAATCCTGACTTTTACTGCTTTTTCAGCTCGTGACTCTTCAGAGTCTCATGTCATTCCTTCATTCCTTTCTCATCTTCTCCTTATTCTCTCTGCACCTCCCCCCAAAGGTGATAGGTTAAACGAGGTATTATTTGCTAATTTTAGAAATTATTAAATTTATACTCAGCTTATGTTTCAGTGTAAAGTTGAGGCTGAGGAGAGCAAAGAGAAGTAGTTGAAAGGAATTTCAGTTAGTCATCAAGCATTTATTTTAAGTACTTATTAGATAAACAGTGTGCTAAGTGCTAGGGATATAAAGTAGGGTAAAAAGGTAGTCCCTGCCCTTAAAGAACTCACACTCTGTTGGAGGAGAGATCAGTAAAATAATTGTATACAGTTATAAGATATATCTAGTGTAAATGGAAAGTAGTCTCAGAGAGAAGGTGCTAGCTGTTAGGGCCTCCTGCAGAAGATGGGATTTGAGCTGAGTCTTGAAGGAAGCCAGGAGATAAACTAGAGGACAGAGTGCATTCCAGAATGGGGGGGACAAGTGGAGGAAAAGGAGGAGTGTACGAAGGAAAAGTACAAAGAGGCTAGATTGTGATGTGTTTTAGGTGTGATTCTTAAAGCTCATCTGATCCAACCAACCCACTCATTTTATAGCTGAGGAAAATAAGACCCATAGAAGTTCAGTGACTTACACAAAAATCACATAACAAGTAAGCACCAGAGCTAAGATTTGAACTCTAGTCATTTGACTCCAAGTTCAGGACTTTTTCCACTGGACCCACAGGGGTGGCACAAAGTAGAGATGATTAATGAGGTTCTTTTGGGTGGAGGGAAGAAAGGAGAGAAGGGCCAAAGGTTGCCACAGTTGCTTTGTGGAAGTTAAGTATTTCATTCCCTACGTGTGGTGGTAGCGACGTTACTATAAAAGGTATCTCTATATTTGTCCATTAGCAAGTGTTTCTTAAACAACTGCTCAGTGCTAGGTACTGGGAGATACAAATACAAAAGAGAGGCAGTCCTATCACCAAACAAAACACATTTTGCAGATAGGTCAGATTTCCATCCTTTCCCCTTCCCTTTATCTTTCCTCTTTTCTATAATGTGCATTACCCTTTTGGCTGTTTTTATTTGGTGTCCCTTTTAGGCACTAGTCTGCTCCATCAATCCTCCTCTCCCAGGTCCTCTCAACAGGATACTGTGAATTCTTTCCTTGTAGTTACAACACCACAGCTGTTTCTTCACATGCTTTGCCAATTGGCCCCCAAAGGCTTTAGCAATTGTGCACTCAGTAAACCAGTACTCTTGTGTGTCCTCCATACCTTCCTCTTGGGCAAGCTCTTTCTCTCTGAACTCTATATTGGTATGAATCAGCAATCTATTACATAACACGTGCCCTGTTGCTTCGTTGCCTTTCACCTTCACCTTCCTGTTGCTGTGTTGCTCCAGCTTTGTGACATCTCTCACATATGCCCTTTCTCTCCTCTAACATCACTACCACCCTGACATGGGCCCTCAATCACCTCACTCCTGGATTAGCACAGTATTTTGCTCGTGGCTCTACCCACTTTGAGTCTCTTCTCACTCCACTCTGTCCGCCACCCAGCTATCAAAGTGCTCTTCCTAAAATGCAGGTCTAACCTTGTCACACACCTGCTGAGTATACTCCCATGTCTCCCTATCACTTCTAGGATCAAATATAAAATCCTCTGACATTCTGTGCCTCCCCTACACCAACTTTTACAGTCTTCTTATACCTGAAATTCACTCCCTAGCCCTTTCAGCCCTCCCTCTCCCCATTAAGCACTCATCCTGCCTTCTGGCTTCCCTGATTTCCTTCAAGTCCCAGTCAAAATCCAACTTTCTACAGGAAGCCTTTCCCAGTTCCTCTTAATGCTAATTTATCTTGTGTATCTCTTGTTTGTACATAATTGTCTGCTTTTTGTCTCTCATTAGATTGTGAATTTTCTTAGGGCAGGGACTGCCTTTTGCCTTTCTTTTTATCCCCAGCACTCAGCATAGTGTCTGACACATAGTAGGTTTATAATAAATGTTTATTGACTGACTGACTTTTCATTCCACACTGTGATGGGAAGCCCACTACTCTAAAAAGGCAACCTGTTCCATTCTCAGACAGCTCTTCTAATGGTTAGAACACTCTTCCATATGCTAAGCCTGAACTTGCCTCTTTATAATGCCCCTTCATTGGTCGTGGCTCTTCTCTGAAACTAAACACAATTAGCCTAATTCCTTTCAAAATGACAGTCCTTCAGAGATTAGAGGACAGCTATTATAAAATTTTAGAGTTGAAAGGAACCTCAGCATCCACCTAGCCCAACAATATCCAAAAAGGGACCTCTACTAAAACATATCTAACAAGTGGTCCTGCAGATTTAACCATGAGGCAGCCCCTTCCACTTTGGAATGGCTCAGGCCTCAATTTGCCTCTCTGCAATTTCTACCCTTAGCTTCTTGGTTTTTATCTCTGGGTCAAACAGAATTTTTCTTGCATGTGACAGCCCTTCAAATAAATGAAGATGGCAACTGTGTCCTTCCCTCCATGTGCCTACCTCAACCCAATCTTTTCCAGGTTAAACATCACTTATATCTTCCTTTCTCAGGGTTAAACATTCCCAACTCCTTCAACTATGCCTCAGATCATATGGTATTGAGTCCATACACTACCACGAATTACTCTCCTCTGGGCTGGGGGGTAGTTTATCAATGAGCACCTTATAATGTGATCCCCAGGATCAGACACACTGTTGTATGTGGCATATGACCAGGTTCTTTCATCTCCCTCATTCTGGCTACCAGAGAGATAGGAAGTCAGATTTAGGCTTTTCTGACCTCTATATCACATTGTTAACTCATGTCAATTTGTAGTACATTAAAATCCATTTTACAGGAACAACAGTTCATGTAAACAGGGGAAATTTTTTCCCATTCTATACTTTTGCAGTGAAATAGATTCTCCTGAGTCTAAGTACTTATGGGTCTTCCAATTTATCTCTACTAAATTAATAACTGACATTTATACATCATTTTAAAGTTTGCAAAACTGCTCTTTACACATTACCTCATTAGGCACTTAAAAATCTGTGTGGTAGGTTCTATGGGTATTATCTCCATTTTACTGAAGAGTAAACTGTGATTTAGAAGAGAGATTGACTTGAACAGGGTCACAGAGTTATTAAGTATCACAGACAGGATTTATAATTTGGTTTTTCTGGATCTAAGACTAATATCTTACCTAATATACCACAGTGCCTCTTGTTAGGTAACAACCCAACTTTTTTCAGCCTGTTGAAATCTTTTTGGATCCTGATTCTATCATCCATTATGCATTCATTATAAAGAGGCAAGTTCAGGCTTAGCATATGGAAGAGTGTTCTAACCATTAGAAGAGCTGTCTGAGAATGGAACAGGTTGCCTTTTTACAGTAGTGGGCTTCCCTTCACAGTAAGTATTCGAGCAGAAACTGGATTGCCACCTCTCAGAAATGTTGTGGAGAGGTTTTCTACACTCAGTGGAAGGTTAAATCTGGAATATCTCTAAGATCTCTTCCCATTTGAAGATTCTTTGATTCTAATGGGATTCTTGACAAGAAGAAAGATGAAAAATTATCAAAAGCAGTCATAAAAATTCAAAAAACAAGGCCACTTGGACTTCTTTAGTGTAGATGTAAGCAGCTTTAAAATCCCTGTGGGCCTCATTGAATTACTGCACAGTAAGATTTCCATAGTGATAGCCCTGATCATCAAGGAAAGGTTACATTCCATTCAGGCTCTTTAAGACTGTTGAGAAGTATATATTTTAGAAAGATTTCCATCCTAAATGAATAAACAAGGTTGAGTACTTGAAGTTGTTGGCTTTCACTGTTTAAATCTTCAAGCATCTGTGAGAGTGCTACAGCCATCAGTCTAGATAACATCGACTCTATGCACCATCCCAGGATCCCAGTTTAAGAACTGAAAGAGACTCCCAGAGACTATCTACTCCAACCCTTTTGTTACAGATGAGGAAATTGAGGGCCATAGAGGGGAAATGGTTTGTTAAGGTCAGACAGGTAGCAAGTGGCCAGGCTGAAATTACACCTGAGCTCCTCTGACTCTAAATTCATCACTGGACCTGTACCCAAAGACTTTCTGGAGTGGTGGAATTTTTAGAGTTTGTTTCACCTCAGAAAGCCAGCCATGCCCCAGTGAGGCATTTGAGTAGGATTTAAGTGGCAAAAGCTTCAGTTCAGCTGTGAAATTCACTTAGATGACCCATTGTATCCCCTGACAAAACTGGTCAGGTGAGTCTTACTATATATGAGCAAGAGGTGGTGGATGGACAGGCCTGGAGCAGGGGCAGGCAGTTAGCTTTTTTTTTTTTTTTTAATTTATTTTTTTTTTTATTTATTTTTAAATTTTGAGTTCCAGATTTTCTCCTTTCCTCCCTCCCCTACCCACTGAGAAGGCAAGCAATATGATGATATCATTTATACATGTGAAATCATGCAAAATATATTTCCATATTAGCCATTATTGCCAAAAAACAAACAAGAAAAATAAAATGAGAAAACTATACTTTCATTCAGGCTCCCATTAGTTCTTTCTCAGGAGGTGGATAGCATTTTTCATCATGAGTCCTTTGGAATTGTCTTGGATCATCATATTGATCAGAGTAGCTAAGTCTTTCACAGTGGATCATCATTACCATATTGCTGTTACTGTGTACAATGATCTGGTTCTGCTCACTTCACTTTCCATTAGTTCATATAGGTCTGCCCATGTTTATCTGAAATCATCCCCCTCATCATTTCTTATTCCACAGTATTCCATCACAGTCATTATACCATAGCTTGTTCAGTCATTCCCCAATGGGGCATCTCTTCAATTTCCAGTTCTTTGCCAACACAGAGAATTGCTATATTTTTGTCCATATATGTCCTTTTCCAGGGGCATCTAGGTGGTGCAGTGGATAGAGCACTAGCCCTGGAGTCAGAAGGACCTGAGTTCAAATCCAGCCTCAGACACTTGACTCTTACTAGCTATGTGACCCTGGGCAAGTCACTTAACCCCATTGCCTAGCCAAAAAAAAAAAAAAAAACTAGCAAACATATAGGTCCTTTTCCTTATTTACTTGATCTCTTTGGGTCGCTGACGTACTAGTGCTATTCCTGGGTCAAAATGTATGCCTTTGGGCATAGTTTCAAATTGTTCTCCGCAATGGTTCAGTAGTGTACCTATTTCCCCTCATCCCTTCCAGCATTTGTCATTTCTGATAAATGTGAGAAGGTTCCTTGTTTTAATTTGCATTTCTCTATTCAATAATGATTTACAGCATTTTTTTTATATGACTGTAGATAGCTTTGACTTCTGAAAACTGTCTCTTCACATCCCTTGACAATTTATGAGTTGGGAAATGGTTTTTGTTTTCATAAATTTGACTCAGTTCCCTATGTATTTGAGGAAAAGGAGTATCAGAGAGACTTGCTATAAAATTTTTTTTATGTTATTTCATTGCCTATGGGACCTTTCCTCAAAATGCAGTTTCTCTGATTATCTCTTTTAATTAAATCTTTTTACTTTTGCTTTGTCTGAGTTCATGATTGCTATTCCTGCCTTTTTTTTACTTCAGCTGAAGGATAATAGATTCTGTGCCACCTCCTTATTTTAACTCTGTGTATCTGTTTCAAGTGTGTCTTTTGTAAAAAAAAAAAAACAAAAACAAAAAACTGTTGGATTCTGGTTTCTAATCCATTCTGCTGTCTGCTTCCATTTTTTATGGGTGAGCTTATCCTATTCACATTCACAGTTATGATTACTGTGTGTTTCCCTCCATTCTATTTTCTTCTGTTTATCTGTCCCTCTCTCTCTTTTTATCCTGTCCCTGCTCAAAAGTCTGTTTTGCTTTTGACCACTGCCTCCCTTAATCTTCGTTCCCTCTTATCATTCCACAGGCTCCCCCCTCCCTTTTATCCCCTTCTTTCCCATTTTCCTGTTGAGTAAGAGATATTTCTATACCCAACTGAGAAAGAGAGAGAGAGTTGTGTGTGTGTGTGTGTGTGTATTCCCTCTTTGAACCAATTTTGAGGCATTACCCACAATTCCCCCCATTTTCCCCTCCACTGTAAAAGCTCTTCCTTGCATGCCTCTTTTATTTGAGATAATTTTCCCCATTCAACCTCTCCCATTCTACTTCTTCTAGGGCATCCCTCTTTCTTACCCCTTCATTTTTTTTTTTTTTTTAGTTCATTCCAACATAATTGACTCAGACCCATGCACTCTGCCTATGTAGAGTGCTTCTAACTGCCATAATAATGGTAAAGTTCTTAGGAATTACATGTATCATCTACCCATATAGCAATGTAAATTATTTAACTTTCTTGAGTCTCTTCTGAGTTCTCTTCTATGTTTACCTTTTTATGCTTCTCTCTTGTCTTGTGTTTGAATGTCAAATTTTCTATTCAGCTCTGGTCTTTTCATCAGGAATGTGGCAGTTACCTTCTTATCTGCTACCCCAGTTATTTTGTCATCAAAGTGAAAGTTGGGGAATGTGGAATCAGGTGATCTCTGTGAAAGTTAATCCCATCTGATCTGTTACCACAACTCTTCCTTCTGCCTTCAGGCGTACACTGGCAGACATCATTATGGAGAAATTGACAGAAAAGAAGACAGAGGTGGAAACTGTTATGTCTGAGGTGTCAGGCAGCCCTGTGCCCCAGCTGGATCCCCGGGTTCTTGAAGTCTACAAGGGTGTCAAAGAGGTAAGAGCTATGGCATGGAGGGGAGGAGCAGTGATGGAAAATCTTTGGTTCCTGGATCTAGTTTTCTTCACTTATTCAACAAGAATTAATCAACAATCAATAAAAATTTATTAAGTGCCTACTATGTACCAGGTACTGTGCTAAGTGCTATTCCTGCCCTTAAGGAGCTTACAGTCTAATGGAGGAGACAACTGGCAAACAAATATAAATAAAGCAAACTATATACAGGATAAAAAGGAAATAATGAACAGAGAGAAGCCGCTGGAATTAAGAGAAGTTGGAGAAGGCTTCCTGAAGAAGGTGGGATTTTAGTTGGGACTAAAGGTAGCTAGAGAGGTCAGTGGTTGGGAGTAAGGGAGGGAGAGCATTCCAGACATGGGGGACAGCCAGTGAAAATGCCCAGGGCTGAGAAATGGAACACAGAATGAGCACAGAACAACTAGGAGGCCAGTGCCACTGTATCAAAGAATATGTGTTGAGGAGTAAAGTGTAAGAAGACTGGAAAGGTAGGAGGGGGCTAGGTTAAGAAGGGCTTTATCAGGCACCTACTATGTGCCAGGCACCATGCTCGGTACTAGAGATTGAAAGACAAAAGTGGAACAGTTACTGCCTTCAAGGAACTAAAATTCTCTGCAGGCAATGGAACACATAGTAATGGAAGGTGAAGTTAGCAACTGGGAAATTAAGGTGAGACATACATAAGAGGTGGCATTTGGGCTGAACAGAAGAAGCTAAGAAATGGAAGTGAGAAGAGAGGGCATTCTAGGCCCACAGATGTGAGATGGGACAGCATGGATGACTGCACCCTCAAGTAGGAAAAGGAGAGTGACGTATAATAGGCAATCCTGAAAAGAGGGGCTGGAGCCAGTGTGTGATGAGTTTTAAAAACCAAACAAAAGAGTTTGTATTTTAGCCTACAAGCAATAGGGAGCTAACCCCCAGGAGTATCTTGAGTGAGTGACATGGTCAGACCTGTATTTTAAAAATATTAATCATTCTCATTTATAATTCATGATTTCCCTCTCTGGCTTCCCTTTCACCCTAGGTGTTATCCAGGTACCGGAGTGGCAAACTTCCCAAAGCCTTTAAAATTATTCCTGCTCTCTCCAATTGGGAGCAGATCCTCTATATCACAGAGCCAGAGAGCTGGACTGCAGCTGCCATGTACCAGGCCACCAGGTAAAGGAGACCCAGAACAGGAAGTAGAGTTAGTATATAGGGGAGGCCCTCCCTCCTTTTGCCATGCTGACCCTGACTTGCCCTAACTCCTCTCATTCCATGTAGCCTCTTAATCACATGGTTTGTTAACTTCTAGCCCCTCTGTTATGTTTCAATTCAGTTCAACTAAAGTTATTTAAGTACCTGCTATGTGTTTCACACTGGTACCAGGCACTTGGGATACAAAAATAGAAACAGGAAGGGAATAAGCATTTATATAGCACCTACTATGTGCCAGGCACTGTGCCAAGCACTTTACAAATATTTGATTCTCACACCTCTGCAAGATAGATGCTGTTATTATCCTCGTTTTACAGTTGAGGAAACTAAGGCAAATGGAAGTTAAGTGACTTGTCCAGAGTCACAGTGTCTGAGGCTGGATTTGAACTCAGGTTTTCCTGACTCCAGACCCAGCACCCTAACCACTGCACCAGCTGCCTAATACCCAAGATGAGACACAATCTGTGCCTTCAAAGAGCATTTAATTGGGGGTTGTGGGGAGGTCCAGACAAAATGCTCTATGAATGGAAGAAGAAAGAGAAGTTCCTTTCAGCTGGAAGAGTCCAGGAGGATGTGGCAGTGCCTGAGCTGGACCTTGAAGAGAATCACAGCAGGAGGAGGGAAGCAGAAAGGGTGGGTGATAAAGGGATTAGCTGGCAGTCTGCCCAAAGGTACTGATATGGGCTGAATGTTGGACGAGATCAGAGAACAGCTAATAGATACTCTAGTTTGCCTCAACTGTACAGTAAATGGAGAAGTCCAGATTGAAATAAGGCTAGAAAGATAGTTGAGAACCAGATTGTGGAGGACTAAAAAGCCAAGGATTTTGCATTTTTATACTACAGCCCGTGGGGAGTCCTAAAAGAGTCATGATAGTATCTGTGTCTTAAGGAGGTTATTTTGGCAAATATGTGATAGTTGCACTGCAGAGGGGAGAGACTGGGAACCTGGTGTCTGCTTAGGCTTACTGGTCTCCTAGATATCTCCATTGCTTCATTGGCAACGCCCTAGGATTTAAGGCAGGAGTGCTGACCTTTCATTTGTTCTTCACAATGCTCTGGAGTGTCATGAAGAACAACTTGGTATTTGTGACATCTTCACTATCTTTTGCCAATTTTAAACTAGGATGGTGAAGAGAAGGTGGCTTGGCTTGTCCTTATTTGGGGTTTTGGCACATGTGCTAGAGAGATTTATCTCCCTTGAAAGCTCCAAGTAGCTTCTATGTCACTGTGTTCTCATTCTTTTCCCTCCATTCTCCCTGAATCTGCTCTGGAATTGCTGGTGGACTGGCTATGGAAGAGACGTTCTCTGGGAGGCAGAAGTGGGTAGTGATCCATAGAGTCATTGATTTATTTAGGAAAGGACTTCAGAAACCATCCAGTCAGACCTCTTCATTTGACAGATGAGGAACAGAGGCCCAGTAAGGTGAAGTGACTTGCCCAGGGCCACACAGTAAGTGACAGAGCAAGGATCAAACAAAGGTCCCCTGATGCCGCCTCCAGGGCTCTTTTCCTGGTGTGGAGTACCTGGGACTTCTTCTGCAGAACTACAGGACAGCTAGTCTTTTCATTTCAAATCAGTGCTTTGTCAGTAGTATCCAGAGTGGTATGTAAAGGACCAGGCTCTATCTGACGACAACAACAATATTAATATTAGTACTTTACATTCATCTAGCACTTAGCAATTTATATAGTGCTTGCTTTAAAATCCCATCTGTGAGTTTTCAGACAAAGAAATCAAGGCTATCTCTAGTCATGTGAAAAAATGCTCTAAATCACTCTTGATTAGAGAAATGCAGATAAAAACAACACTGAAGTACCACCTCATACCTATCAGCTTGGCTAATATGACAGAAGAGGAAAAATGATAAATGTTGGAGGGGGTATGGCAAGACTGAAAAACTAATGCACTGTTGGTAGTTGTGAATGGCTCCAACCATTGTGCATACATATGATCCAGCAATACCGCTAATAGGTCTGTATCCCCCGCCCCCCAAAAAAAGAAAGGAAAAGGAACTATTTGTATAAAAATATTTATAGCAGCTCTTTTGTGGTGGCAAAGAATTGGAAATTGAGGGAACGCCCATTAATTGGGGAATGGCAGAACAAGTTGTGATATATAATTGTGATGGAATACTACTGTGCTATAAGAAATGACAGGCAGGGGGCAACTAGGTGGTGCAGTGGATAGAGCACCGACCCTGAAGTCAGGAGGACCTGAGTTCAAATCCAGCCTTAGACCAAACACTTGAAATTTACTAGCTGTGTGACCCTGGGCAAGTCACTTAACCCCAATTGCCAAAAAAAAAAAAAAAAGAAAGAAAGAAAGAAATGACAAGCAGAATGACTTCAGAAAAACCTAGAAGTCTTACATGAACTGATGCAGAGTGATGTAGCAGAACCAGGAGCTCATTGTACAATGATCAACTATGAAGGATGTAGCTATTTTCAGCAACACAGAGATCCAAGATCCAAAGGATTCTTGATGAAAAATGCCATCTGCTTCCAGAGAAAGAACTGATGGCATCTGAACACAGACCAAAGCATACTGTTTTTCTCTTCCTTTCTCTTTCCTTTTCCTTCCTTCCTCCCTCTCTCCCTTCTTTCTTCCTTCCTTCCTTCAACAGAACAACTAATATGGAAATATGTTTTACATGATTGCACATGTATAAACTATATCAGATTGCTTACCATCTCAGGGAGTAATAGAATTTGGAACTCAAAACTTAAAAAACACAATGTTAAAAAACTGTGTTTACATGTAATTGGGGAGAAACTAAAATGTACAAAAAAAAAATCTCATCTGTGACTAATTTGGAAATTTTCACACCCAGGATATTCTCATCCAATCTCAAGGATAGGATGGCCCAGCGCTTCTACAATTTGGTGCTCCTCCCCCGTGTGAGGGATGACATTGCTGAATATAAACGCCTTAACTTCCACCTCTACATGGCACTCAAGAAAGCATTGTTCAAGACTGGGGCATGGTTCAAAGGTAGGTCCTAGAGTAGGCCTTTCTGAGGTGGGTATGTTGGTTCCTGGAGTTCAGGGCAGAATTCCCATTAAACACTGGACTGACTTCCCATTTCTCTCCCCAAGTACTTTCTCCCCTCAGTTCCCAGTCCTTACTAACAGTCCTTTCTCTGAACTCCCCAGGGATCCTGATACCCCTATGTGAATCTGGTACCTGTACCCTTCGTGAGGCCATCATTGTGGGCAGCATCATCACCAAGTGCTCCATCCCTGTGCTGCACTCAAGGTACTGGGGGGCTGTTGTCCTGATCTCCTCACAGCTGCCCTTTCTTTTTGTGTCCATCAGTGCTCCCAACATCCTGGACAGTTCAGGGGTAGGGTTAGCCAGGTTCCCCACACAGTTCATATAGGGAAACTGATGCAGGGCAAAGTACAGGGCTGGGTCAAAGGTGTGAGTCAGAGCTCACTTCTTTCAGCTTCTCCCGTGACTGAATATTTAACCCACTGGCTTAGCTTTATTAAGTGTGTCATTGAGAGGCAGCAGCACCACCATTCAGTGGATAGAACAAATTAGGAATCAGACTATCTCTATTTAAGTCCAGGCTTATTGGCTGAATGAACTATGGGCAAGTCAAAGATTAGAGCAGGAAGGGACCTCAGGAGTCATCTAGTCCAACTTCCTCATTTATACATTTTTTATTTTATTTTGTTTTTTTTTTTAATTTTGGAGGCAATGGGGGTTAAGTAACTTGCCCAGGGTCACACAGCTAGCTAGTAAGTGTCTAAGGCCGGATTTGAACTCAGGTCCTCCTGACTTCAGGGCCGGTGCTCTATCCCACTGCACCACTTACCTGCTCTTTCCTCATCTATACATGAGGAAACTCAGGCCAAAAATGAAATGACTTGTTTAGGTAGTAAGTAACAGCGTTGGCACTTGAACCCAGGCCCTCTGACTCTGCTGTGCCTTCGTTTCCTCATCTGCAAAATAAGGGGAAAATATTTGCTGTACCTTAGAGGGCAGCACGAGGATGAGACTGAATGAATAGCTGGTGGTTGGGGGGTAGAGCACTGGGCCTAGAGTCAGGAACACCTGAGGGGTTGGTTGGTTTGTTTGTTTTTTGGTGAGGCATTTGGGGTTAGTGACTTGCCCAGAGTCACACAGCTAGTGAGTGTTATGTATCTGAGGCCGAATTTGAACTCAGGTCCTCTTGACTCCAGGGCTGGTGTTCTATCCACTGCGCCACCTAGCTGCTGCAACACCCGAATTCTAATCTAGCCTCAGACACTGGCGTGACCCCGGACAGGGTTGGTGTGAAGACCAAATGAGACATTTACAAAGGGGTTAAGCACAATGCCTGGCATATAGTAGGCAATTAAAAAATGCCTATATTTCCCTTCCCTCTTTACTATGCTCCAAGTACTGTGTTAAAGCGTTAAAGATGCAAATGCAGAATTGAGGCATTTGTCCTGGAGGAGGTTCACTTTCAACGGAGGAGACTACACATACAGGCGAGTGGAGGCCAAGGAACAATGCAAGGGTTGGCAATTCACAAAGGTGCTGAGGGAAACGATAGAACAGTCTGTGAACATGCCCTTTCTGGAAGTAGCGGTGATTTGATGACAGGTCTCAAAGAGGCAGCCAACTAGTATAAAATGACCCGGTGAAGACGTGCTGCAGGACCGGAGAGTACAGAGTCCACCGGCTCCTCTTCATTCCACCCCAGCCTGGCCTTTGGGTGGTTTACTCTCTAGTATAAACAGTGGCAGGAAGGGAGATAAGGACACAAGGATTAAATGAGATGATGGGTATAAAATGCATTGTAACCTGTAAAGTGTTATATTATAAGCCTTGGATTTGAAGTCAGAAGGCCTGCCTTGTGAAATCCCAGTTTATTACCTTGGGGAAATCACTTATCTTCTCTGAGCCTCAGTTTATTTTTTTGTTTGTTTTTGTTTTTGTTTTTTAGGCAGTTGGGGTTGAGTGACTTGCCCAGGGTCACACAGCTAGTAAGTGTCAAGTGTTTGGTCTAAGGTCAGATTTGAACTCAGGTCCTCCTGACTTCAGGGCTGGTGCTCTATTCACTGCGCCACCTAGCTGCCCCGAGCCTCAGTTTATTCATCTTTAAAATGAAAGGGTTATGGATTATATAGTCTTTAACACTAGAAGGACCAGGTGTGTCAATTGATGCAAAAACATTATAACTTTACTTTGAAATAAAAATGTTTGTCCTACCATCCATTTTGTTTGTCTTATGTGTTTTTTAAAAATGCACTGCTTCAATTGATGCAGCTTGGTCCTTCAAGGTATTCTTAAATTCCAGTCCTCTTAGTGTTTAAGTTCACTTTCAGACATAAATCCTATGATTTTAGAATCTGAGAACATGCCGTAACCTCAGAATGTAAGCCCAGAGATCATAAAATCATAGATTTAGAGTTGGAAGGACCCTTAGAGGCCAGCTAGTCCAGTTTCATCATTTTATAGATAAGGAAATTGAGGGCCAGAGAGACTTGCCCAGGGTCACACAGGTACTTAGGTGACAGCAGCAGTATTTCTAGGCTTTTCAACCCAAGTCTTCTTGATTCTATTGTACCAATCTGTTCCTGTTATTTATTTAATTACCCAATGTAAGGCACTAGTGTTTCTTGCTCCTAAGAATTTTCGGTCAATAATACCCTTTTCTCCATCCTAGCCAAATTTTTGTCTCTGGTTTGCTTTTAAGCTTCAAGGTCTGTACTTCTGTAGTGTGTCCACTCTATCTCAGGCTACTTCCCAACTGAAAACCCTTTAAGGTATCAGTGGCACAGAGATATTCATCAGTTGTTCCTGCTTCTCCTTTCCCCTTCAGTGCAGCCATGCTGAAAATTGCTGAGATGGAATACAGTGGAGCCAATAGCATCTTCCTACGGCTACTGCTGGACAAGAAGTACGCATTGCCCTTCCGGGTACTGGATGCCTTGGTCTTCCACTTCCTGGCCTTCCGGACAGAGCAGCGAAAGCTGCCTGTTCTTTGGCACCAGAGCCTGCTGACCCTGGCTCAGCGCTATAAAGCTGATCTGACCACAGAACAGAAGGAGGCCCTACTAGAGCTTCTTCGCCTGCAGTCCCACCCACAGCTATCCCCTGAAATCCGGAGGGAGCTGCTCAGTGCTACTGCCCGAGATGTGGAAGGGCCCTCTATGAATATGGACTGAGGTTCCTGAGGAACATGGCTACCTTCCCCATTTTGGTAGGGGTAGGGAGAGATGACACATGAACTGTTCTATGATTTTTTCATGGCTCCTAGGACTGTGTGACTTGGGGGCACCTAAAGGACAAAACTGAAGTGCTATGATCTCCCTGAGTAGACTTGAATTATAGTGGCCTAAGTGCCTGACAGAACTTCCCCAAGTCCTGTTCTGGTGTAGAACCTCACTAGTACAGTTACACCCTGACTCGCTTTGTGGCATGGTGGAAGAAGTTAGCAGCTGAAGCAGGTGGATGCCGTTTGTGAACACAAAAAAAAAGCTGTGTATTTATCTCATTGGTCACATTGTCCTTGTCATAGACCCTCCCTACTCCTCCCTTCCCCTCCACAATCTTTAGGTAAGAACAAGGTGTCCATGAAGTGAGGATAGTACTGAGACAAATTCGGGCTTCTTTGCTGCTCGTAGTCACAGAAATTTAGCATTGGAGTAGACCTTAATGGTCATCTGGCCTCTATATATAACAAATGGTCATTGACCTTCTGTTTAAAGACCTGGTCAGTGGTAACCATCAGCTCCCTAATCAGCCTCCTCCACCTTAGGAAATCCACCTTAAATTTGCCTCTTTGTGGCTTCCACCCATTTCTCTTGGTGGCTTCCACCCATTTCTCTTGGTTGCCCTGTGGGGCCAAACAAAATGATGACGGTGGGTCCCTTTAGATACTTGAAGACAGCTCTGTGCCACCTTCCTGCCACACTTCCACACTCCCCACTTTCTTCTTTTTCAAGATACACATTCTTTATAATTTCCAGCATTTAATGGGCTGACTTGTTCTGTTTAGCCCCAGGGACCAGTAGAAGTTGCAAAGAGTTAAATGTATATTTGGGTATCTTCCCGAGTCTCCTCTACTTTAAATATCCCCAGTTGCTTCAGCCGGCTCTTGTATCACATGAACTCTAAGGCCCTTCAGAATCCTGGTGACCCCAGATGCTTTCCAACTCTACACATACTGCAGATGAAGGTATCCAGGACCCAAGTATGGAGACACTGGTGCATCCTTAGCCCTAGGAACTGTGCTGCTTTTCACACAGGCCAAGACCACATTAGCTTGCTTGGCTGCCACATCACACTTGCTGACCTATATTGAACTTGCAAGGCCACCAAAACCTCAAGGTGTTTTTCAAACTGCTGTCTTGATTGAGGTATCATTTATACCTCCCATCAGGGCTGGATTCTTCCCCAGCTCTGCCATAGCCATCCTTGCAAATTAGCTTAGGAGAGGTTTCTGTGAATCTTCCCCTTTCTTTACTGTAGGTTATAAGCAACTGTTTTACCTTGGAGAAGACTTGGGAAGACAGGAACCTAGGTACACTAGGTCATTAAGTATGGCCTAGGCTTCCATGCCCTGTCCTTACTGAGGAATCTGGAGATCTCAGGGTTGGAATGGACCTCAGATCATGTAAGAACATATTCTGTAGGCAGACTTTTTTCCCTAGAGACTTGGCAGATTGGGGTTAAAAGGGGGTCGGTCAGTCTGGAGCTATGGGCTATATACTAGAGCTACAATGGAAACAATTCCTTAGCTAGCTCCAGACGGGTATGGCAAGGAGTGAGGGGCCCTGGTCAAAGAAAGCCCAGTCTGAGCCTCTTTCAGGCTCCATGGCCCCCTCCTGAGTAATGAAATCCATTGCTTCTGTTCCTGCCCACTCCTTGGACTCCTATCCAAGAAGCAAACTACCCCTTCCCCAACACATCCCCCAGCTAATTAGTTCATGAAAGACCTGAAACTTGGTGTGATCCAGAATCTTTATTCAGGTAGCTTGAAGACCCTGGGGTGCCCCTACTGGACCAGAGTTATGGCCCCAGGGACACCTGTGCAGAGAACAGGGTCTGCCTTCCTCTCCTGGGAGAGGCTTAGTTACCCCTAGAGTCCAGTCATCTTTTCCACACAGTCAAAGAGCAGGGCTAGAGGAAAATGGATTTGCAGCCCCTCTCTTCCCCCCCTCTTCCCCCCTAGGCTGTAGCAGCATCTTTGGCACTAAGTCTTTCCAGCCAAGTTCGGGGGATGGGATGGGAGGAAGGTGGGAAGAGGCATGTCGACCAAGAGGGTCATTTTCTAGAGGGCAGAGGAAGGCTCCCCCTCCCCTCCTACGTTGTACTCTGAGCACTTTGTTGCACCTTGTCATAATAAATTAATCCATGGAGCCTTTCCCCCACCCCCCCATTCCTGACTTGATATCAGGATGCACACCTGGCAAGCTGAGCAGGAAGCAATTCAAGGAGGAATCAGGCTGCAGGCCCCCCCCAAGAATGAGGCCTGAGCCTTTCTCTTCCCCAGGGCTGGCTTTATGCTACACCAAAAGATTCCAGGGAGGATCCCCACCCCCAGCCTGAATTTTTTCCTCCCAGCACTTGGCAGTCTTGGAATTAAGTCTTCAAGTCTAAATGCAAATACCCCTAGTGGTGTTGCAGGAAAGGTAATTAATGCCTTTGGGGGAGGGAAGAGCCAACTAAACAATTTTGCCTTGGTCTGATCAAACTACTGACAGAGAAACTGGCAAAAACAAAATGAGAAGGAAGAGCTTAGCTAGCTCCCTATCTCGCCAACTAGGCAGGCCCACACATGGGGCAGAATCAGCCCCCTCTCAAACTCTGGCTCAGCAGGAGCCATGGTTCCCTGGGCCTGGACATCCAGCTGATGGCAAAGTTGATTCTCGGAGCAGAGGCTGGGCTGGGCTGGGGTTGGGATTGGGCTAGACTGACCATCTTTGCTGTTCCTTCCTCCCTTGTGTGGCCCATGAGAAGGGATGGGGAAGAGCAAGGGAGGAGTTACAAGTGAACGGCTGTGACTTCTGTTGGGGTGCTGGTCTGACTAGGCTCCTGGTTTCCAGAATATTCTGGAGCTTTAGGGACTGTGACTGCTGTGTCCTGGGCAGCCTCCCGAAGGCTTTCCCTTAGAGCGGCTTCAATCTGCTCCTGGCATGCACGCAGGCAATCCTGGGGTTAGGACAAAGAGAAAGAACAGTTAAAAAGGGCAAAGGGAGGTAAACTGAGAAGGGTACAAGGCTCTGAAGGGGAAAGAAGGTCACTTCCAGCCTTCTCTTATGTGTTCCCATTTGCTCTGGCTGGTGGAGGGTGAGCTAAGAAGAATTATGGTATAGTGGATGATAGTAACTGACTGTGTAGCACTTTAACATTTGCAAAATACTTTTGAGTGTTTTTCAAATTTGAGCCATACAACAACCTTTTGAGTTTGGTCCTGGGGATATATCCCCATTGTACAGATGAGTAGACTGAGGCTTACAGTGTTTAAATGACTTACCTATGGTGACAGCTAGTAAATATCCGAAGGAGGGTTTGAAACCCAGTAATCCTGACTGCAAGGCCAGTCACAGGTTTGTAACCCAGTTCAGACACTTACCAGCTGTGTGACCATTTCCAAGTCACCTAACTTCTCAGCCTCAGTTTCCTTATCTCTAAACTGGGAATAACATCATCTACCCTGAAGGGTTTTAAGGATCAAAGAAAATAATGTGTATAAAGCATGCTATTTAAATCCCAGTTGCTATTATCATTATTATTATTATTATTATTACCACATTTGAAAGGGGGGATGTGAAACAAGGCAGGCTCAGGTCACAGCCCATCCCCAGGAATCTGCCATCGATTCTCAGAAACTGACAAGAGGATGTGGCAAGCAAGAGTAGTGCTGAATTCTCCTCCCTTCACCACAGTCCCTGGGAAGGAGGGGAGATAATAGAGAGAGGGCCTTTTAGGCTTAGAAGTGGGCCACCTGGGATGTGTTTGTTTTTTTCCCCCAAGACAGGGCAGGAGATTGGAAGCTTCCAACCCTCCCTGGGGAACGGAGATGAAGTTACTTATTCAGCCATAGCAGAGTCGGAGATCCTGGCTATTTGAAGGGCATCTCCCCCTGCTGGCTGCTCTAAGAACACCACCTCCGGAGCTGGTCTGATGTGGGGATCACTGAACAACAGACCCCACCTCTGTTGCCCGGCACTCACCACGTCAGTGCCTGTGATCCCTGCCAACAGCTCTGTCAGCTCATCCGAAGACAAGGGGCAGGCAGCCAGGCCCTGCACGGCAGCTCCAATGCTGCCAGTCGCAATCATGGAGGGTGGATACATAGCAAAAGTATAATCTAGAAAGAGATTGGGGATGGGGGTTATTTGTGGGGAATGAGGTCACAGCAACCCCCAGAAAGCAAATACTCTCCTGCCTCAGGGAAGCAAGAAAACTTTGGGGATGGTTAGATGGGAACTATTTAGCAACATCAAACACTTGTAAGAGAGGAAGATTGTGGGCTCTTTCCCTAGAGATAATCAGACTCAGGCACTCATTGGACAACATGGTGTTTTTTGTAAGAGAAAAATAGCCCTCTCTAGTGGCAGAGTTAGAGATGGGATGATAGGAGGTGCGTGTGGAGCATCTAATCCTAAAACAAAAATTCTGGAGGAAGAAGACCCATGCTGCCTTCCCCACATCTACTTCAATCCCAACTGGTACAGACAGCAAGGCCAAGGTACAGGAGAAGGGAAAGGGGGTCTCACCTGTGGCACAAAGGGCCAGAAATGTCTGGGCATGCTTCTTGACCAATGCCCGTCGGTCCAGGGGCACTGGAAGCCGGTGTAGAATCAGTGCCAGGAAGTCGTGAGCAATCACAGCGGCTAGGTCCCACTTGAGCCTCCCTAGGACAATCACTTCCCAGTCCTAGCAGCAGTCAGGGAAGAGAGCAGGTAAGACTTAGTGACTGGGATCGAATGGGATGGCATGACCTAATCCTTGACTAGGAAGAGAGATCAGGTCATTCTACCTAGGGAGAGCCTAGGAAACATGGGGCAAACTGGGAAGCAGATGCATGCTGGAATGCTGAAATATTCTTTCTCAGGGTGGGAATAATTCAGGCATGCCCTGCTTCTTTTCTGAGCTTCAAGGCACTTCTCCAACTTATGGAAAATACTGCCTCATACCCCTATTAAGCACAGCCACTTCTGGAATGGAGCAGAGCCCTGTATGTCTCAGATGAGGTACCAGGACAGGCTTTGTGGGGGAATAAGACTTTGCCAGAGCACAGATCTTCACAACTTCAAGACAGTGTGGAGTTAGGGGTAGTGGTCAGACAAGTAGAAGGAGGCAGAGTACTGATTCCCTTCCCTCACCTCCACAGACACTGAAGAAATAAGACATTGTTCAGGTTCGCTCAAGACAGCCCCAAAGCTACCCATCCCATGACACAGCAGCCCAGCTGCCCCCTGAGGTTCCTCAAAGGAGCAGTTGCCCAACCCAACCCACATCCCCATAGTGGGGTTTGAGGGTCAGGGGTTAGGGAGGGGCAGAAGGGTGACAAGGACCCCCATGGCGACTGTGGGAGTCCAAGGGAAATAGGACCCAGTGCTTTCAGAAACAGTAAATCTAACCCAGCATGCTCACAAAAGGAGGTGGGCACCACCCATCCATCACAGCCAGAGGGCAGAGCAGCTCTAGGCAGAAATGATACCAGGTGAGGAAGCAGAAAGCTCTCCTGTTACCAAGTGTGCCAACTTGCTACCAGGGATACAGACCGTGAGTATTTGAGAGAGCTGTGGGGAATTTGCTTTGGAAGTTTCTCTCAAAGACAGTCGCTTCAACCAAGACACTCTTGGTCAGGACACTCCCATCTGCCCTCCTCTCCCCAATCCTCTTGTCTCATGTTCCCAGCCCTGGCCCCATTTCCGAATTGCACACGAGGATTTCTTCACCATTTTTATCTCAGGAAGAAACTTATGGGTTTGACCCCTTACTGAAACAGAAATGGCAAACCCCCCCCCCCCCCCCCGACAAACACACACCCTCAGCCCCCACCCCTCTCCAGGCCTCTTCCTCCTGGCAGCTAGCCACAGCTCACCGATTCCCTAACTCAGCCTAGAATTCGCCTCACTCTATCCCCACCCCACCACAGTACCAAGCCAAGACCTTCCTGGCTTACAATGAATCAAGCCAAAAGCTGCTCTCTGGCCCCCACAAAGAAATGTTGACCTGAGGCTTAGGACTCTATTCCCCTATGTGAAAGTCAAGAGAGAACTAGAAATATTCCTGAGAATTGGAAAGGGCAGCTATCTAATGCCCTTTCAGGAGTGCTTAGAAGTGGAATCCCCCAGTCACTCCCAAAGCAGCTGAGAGCTCCTGAAAAAAAACTTCACTTTTAAGGCAGCAGGGTATAATGGGAAAAGCACTGTCCTGGCCCACCTCAGCCAACTCCGCCCTTGACTTACCTAGAGAACTTTCAGCAAGTCCTTTACCTCCCTAGCTCTCAAATATCCTCATCTACTAAAGGAAGAGATTGATTCACATAACCTTTCCAACTCTGACATTCTTTGAGTTTAGGCTAGGCCTTCAGAGATAATTTTAGCATGACTCTTCTCCCCTACTCAGGAAGAGGGGTATGAGTAGGGAATATTTTTGTCTCTTCTGACAAATTTATGACCTCATCCTAATTTCCTGTATCCTGCTTACCCTTACCCAAATAAAATTATACATGTGTACATGCATATATATGTGTGTGTTATACATATGTGTATGTGTATGTATGTATACATATAGATACATAAATATATATGCTTTGTAACCTTCAGGCACTATATAAATATTAGTTATTATTCTAATTACTACCCAGAATGGTGAAGCAGAAAAAGTAGTGGACGCCAAGGAGTTAGGAGACTTTAGCTCAAACCTTAGTTCTGACACTAGCTATGTGAACCTGGGCATGTCATATCCCCCAGCTGAGTCTCAGTATTCACATTACCTGCTTTGCCAACATTAAAGCCCTATATCAATGTGGCTTGTTATCTCTATCTGCAAGCCGACAATCTCCAAAGACCTCAACAAAATAAGCAGCTCCTCCACCCTCACAACACCTCAAAAACCAATCTGTTCCAGGACAGAAGTGGCTCCCAAAAAACTCAAGACACATCCCAAAGGGCCATTTGGTCCACTTTCTTTCCCCAACTCCACTCCCAATTTCTTCTTTCTGTCTTGGAACCTGACCCAAGAAGAGAAAGCCAGCTCTCCCCTACCACTCACTCAGCCACTCAGGGCCAAACCCTGAGGTCCCTTTGCCAATCCACCCAGTCAGCTCAAACACTTTGAAGCCTTAGTGGCATAGTAGGCACTTATATGGCCTTCCCCTATACAGACCCTGTATATACAGACCCTGGGAACTTGAGCCAGGGTCAGGATAAAAGGCAGCAGATCAACTCTGGAGGGGTCATGCACAAACCCTCCTCTCCCCCTCCTTCCTCAATTTGCCCCTATTTTGCACTAACCACAAGAGTTTAATGACTCCATCCAGATCCAAAGGGACTAGCACTCACCATTCTCACCTTTCTTGAGGATCTAGAGAACTAGAGGGCTCTCTCTTCTTCCCCCTCACATTTCAGTCCTTACTCTCCCCCAAGTCAAGAGAAGAGAGAATCATAACAGTCCCACACAGTTCCCAGCAAGAGGCCAGGGAGCCGCATCCCGAAATACAGAGGTAGCAGAACTCTCCCCACAAAGTTATGAAAGACCAGTGGTCGGAATGGGAGGGGCAGCCAGAAGGGGAGCATCATTATCACATCGGAAGCAGCTGCAGCTCTCCTCCCAGGCTACCCTGCTCTTACCTTAGGCAATGGGGTATTTTTTTTTTTCTATCTAGCACTAGACCAGCTCTGCAGGGGACAGAGTCCCTAAGGTGTGTGTGAGAAGAAGTAGACAATGAAGGGCTGGGCTGGACTTGTCTTCCTGGCTTAGAAAGAGGGTGAAATGAAGCACCTCAGGCCTTAATTAGTGCCGTCCCCACTTCCAGATTCTGACTTTAATCTCTGAAGATTTTCTTTTCTCTAACAAGGTCAAATCTAAATTATGACAAATACTAAATCCTACCTTGGGAAGTGCAAGTCACCAAGAAGTCACTACCCCTACTGGATTGAACTGGTCTCACTAAAGGACAGAGAGGGGGAGGAGGGCTTGAAAGAAGGAGGAAGCAGGAGTACTAATAACAACTCCACATTTCTTTACCACTTTAAGGTTTACCAAAAAACAAAACAAAACAAACATAAAAAGACTTCCCACAATCCTGTGAGGTTGGTAAATATAAATACTCAGTGTCTTCATTTTACAAATAAGGAAACTGAGGCTCAGAGTGGTTTAAATGATTTGTCTGCCCATAGTCTCACAGCTAATGTTAAACTAGATCCAGATCTCCTGATTTAAGTCCCTGCAAATTCTCTGGCAAAGAACTCCCTTTGACTATACAAACAAGGAGAGATTCAGAAGAACATTACTAGCCAAGCAAAGACAACATCTGAAATACCTTTCTGGCTCTGAAAAAGAACCAAGAAGCAACAACCTATGGAATAATCCCACAGAAGGAAGAGTTCAGTGGGATGGCTGATGTTGGTGCTGGGGGGTTACCCTGTCTACTGCCTACTGTCCCTGTGGATTGATTCAACCCAGATCCTCTTAGCCAGTAAAGAACATGACCACAACCATGGTCTTTCTTAGGACAGGTCATAGCAAAGACTTTTGTCAGTCATAGGTTCTACAACTTTCCCCTCCAGACTGCTCCTGTGTGTAAGGAGGGAATTGGGAGGAAGATGAACAGAATAAGTATAGCTATCTGGAGGGGGCAGGGGCAGTAGAGGTGCCTGTGCATGTTACCCGGAGCTGATGGGGTGTGACGGAGTGGTCGGTGTAGATACATAGCTTCTCCATGGTCAATGGTGTGGTCTCCCGGAGTTTGGAGGCCAACAGCATGCACACTGCACCCAAAAGCTGCAGGTGGCACTTGCGGGTTGGGACACAGGACAGGTAGCGGTCCAGGTAGTTCATCGCCAGGGGGAAGACCTCCTCCTCACATCGCTGCTCCTCGCACACCTTGGGGAGAGGGGACAGTGGCTGTTGGGGCCGGAAGGAAAGGGGTGGGGGCTTAAGGGCTCGGGAGGTAAGGAAAGGGGCTGGAGAACCTGAGAAGACTAGCAGAGAAAACGAAAAAAGAAAGGTGACCAAAAGAACCGATGGGGGAGGAGGCTGCACCCTTTCCCAAATCGGGCCCCCTTCTTCCCCATTCCACCAGGGGTCCCTCACTTCCTCAGGGTTGCCTACTCTCTCCTTTCCCTGTGGGTGCAGGTCCGAGGGGCCCCTCCTTTAGCCTGTCTTAATCTGGACCTTGCCCCCGGGAGAGCAGCAGGATGACTCCGGTGTGACTCCACATCGAGCCTTTTTCCTTCCCCCTGTCCCGGGCCCCCTGACTGTGGGGGGGTGGGGGAAGCAGAGCGCGCGGCGGAAGAGGCACCGGCGATGGCGGGAGAATGGGGACCCGCCCCCCCTCCACACACCCACCCGGGGGAAGGGAGGAGACACTCCTGCCCCCTCCTCCCGCACTTTTCATTTCCCTGTCTGCCGGAACCGCCCCCCACCCCCCACCCCCACCCCGCAACCAGGGACAGGAACCGGCCCTGGGATTGGGGGGAGGGCGGAGAGGAGCCCGAGGCGGCATAGCAAAGGGAATAGTTTAGGGACGGGGGAAGGGAGACACGGGGTGAAGTGGAAGACTCAATATTCCTTGCACCCCAACCACTCCTGGGGCGCAGCTGTCCTGGCTCCATGCGAATAAGCAGAGTCATGGAGTAAAATAACTTGGAAGCTGAAGGGGGTTAGGGATGGTGGAAGAGGGCAATACGGAGCTGGGTGAGCACGATGCCAGGGTCAGAGGGCCAGGATACAGGGGTCGAGGGGCACTCTAATTGGCTGCGGTCAGTGTAGTCCGAACCATTCAGACCGCCCAGGTATCCGGAGCATGGACAGGGGAGAGGGCAAAGGGGAAAGGGGGATCGGGGGGTCCTGGTCGGTCGGTACCTCCAGCATCCAGTATGCCAGCATCTTCCGCATGTGAGGCTTGAGCTCCCTCTGCACGCACTGAAAGTAGGAGGCGCGGGGAACGTAGCGCTCCTCTAGGCGGAGCAAGCTCTGCAGGACGCGCTGGTCCCCCAGTAGCCGAGGGTCCGGCCCGGCCCGGGGCGTCCGCCGAGCCCCCTCAGAGCACAGCAATTCCATTACTGGGTGACGGAGGGGCACGGCGGGAAGCCGAGGACCGGGGCCGGAGAGCAGATGTGGGGCCGAGGAAAGTGTGGCGCGGAGCTGGGGAAGGCGCGGGGCGGCGGGTCTGGCGCTGGCACGGCAGAGCCGCAGCCCCAGCCCGCCCGCCCGGCTTCCCTGACAGGCGCCCCGCCCCTCGCTACGATGTAGCAACCGGTGGAACGCTCCGACGTTGCAACGTTCCAAGGGGGGCGGAGCCCATAGAAGGGGCGCCCGGGAGCCCGGCGGAAAAGGGGAGCACGCAGCTACACTAGCTCGCCCGCGCTGTCACGGTGCTGACGGGGGCGGCTGCAGCAGGCAACCTCGCACGCCTGCTCTCCCAGCTCTGAGGAGCCTGGGCAGCGAGTACGTATTGAAGCTGCAGAGGGGAATGAAAAGTAATGGGCCTCTTTTCAATCAGCTGGGCCTTTCTGTTCTGCAAGTTTTTGACCCGTGTCATCATGGAAATCCTGAGTTCTTCCATTAAGGCCTTTCTTCAAATTGCTATTCATTTGGATAGTCATTCATTCAACAAGTGTGTATTAAGGACCTACTTACACTGTGTATGTGGTGGGGTGACAGGTCAAAAGAGATAAATATCATAATACACCGATCAATACCTGTCATTCCTCCACCTTGTCAGCATTTGAATCATCTGACTCTGGAGAGTCCCTCAAAGTAGGATCTCACAGGTTCTGAATTTCTCCATACAGAACTGAGGTAGCCCATCTGAGCTCTAATTTGTGAAAAGTCAAGTCTAAGTTGTAATGCCCCAAATATGGGGGTCCCACTTTGCCCTGGCTCCTCAGACTTAGGGTCATTGGGGGAAAAAAGGGTCATTAGGACAATGACCTTTTAAATAAGAGCTAAATTCTAATCATGGGGGTCTTATCTATTTTTGTGTCCTGGACCACTTTGGCAGTGCAGTAACACCTTCGGTGACCCCTTCTCAGGATAATGTTTTTAAATGCATAAAATACCATACAGATAACAGATTAAATAGTTATCAAAACAAAAAAAAAATTCATGGACCCCAGGTTAAGAACCCCTGCAGATGATACTTTTATCTTTCTATCAATCGGGAAGATTGCCAGGGAGAAGTGGGAGGGGGAGGACGACTTGCCTAAGCATTCCAGAAGCACTTGTCTCTAGAATTTCCTAGAAATACCCTAGTTTCTAACTTGGTTCCTGTCTGTTCTCCAAAGTTGTGCAGAAGGACCCAGTCTTTGTAAGGTAGTGTGAAGTCACTGAAGGGTGATTTATTGAAGTAATCACCTGCCCTTCTTTTCTAAAAAGGAATGGATCATAGCCAAAGTTGTACATAAGGAAGAATGCTAACCAGACACTAGAAGTAGTGAGGGAGAAAGACTACGTATAATCTTTTTTCCTGCAAACATTTAAGGATAGAAGAACATCACTGATTTCTTTATTGCCCCCTTCTCCCTAATATATCACAATTCTGGCCCCAGGCCTGGGCTCAGGCCATTCCCTCCCACCTAAAATCACCTTCCCGCTCCTCTTTGCTTATCTGAGCCCTGCCCATAGTTTAAGGCCCAATTGAAGCCTCACCTCCTTACTCTGGTCCACAGGGATCTCTCCCTTTCTGCAGCAAATTTTATGTACAACCACTGGACATATCATAGCTTTAATTTCTCCAAATATATCTCCCCCAACAACACTGTAAGCTCCTTAAGGGCTTTTTAATTTTTGTTGTACAGTATTCTGATTCTTAGAAAACTGGAAATTCAAATAAAGCTGTATTGTAAATTAGAACACCCCATTCCTCATCCTTTCTGAATAAAGGAGATTTTTGGGGAATGACACATAATTAAGCTTTTGCATATGCATAGCATTTGAAATTTCAAAGGGACTTTCATAGCTTATTTATTTCATAGTTATTTGGTATGCTAGCTCTATATTCCCTGATTGACCCTTTATCACACTCTCCACAACTGCTATTCCAAACCTTTCCTAGGTCTTCAAACCCAAGGTGCCTAAGTAACTCCAGGGTCCTCAACTCTTCCCCTCTACCCTTTCTTTTTTCATCCTCCAATCTCTTCTCTGACAAAAGTAGCCCTCTTCCTTCCAAAGCCAATTAACTCTCCTACTTGACTCCTGAAATCTCTCATCTCATCTGAGAGTTTGCTCACATTATCTCTCTCTGTTTCTGTCTCTCTGTCTCTGTCTGTCTCTCTCCCCGACCCCATGACAATCTCCCCTAATCCACAAATTCTTTTCCAGATGCCTACAAATATGCCCAATCTCCCCCATCTAAAAACAAAACAAAACAACAAAAAAAAAACCCATTCACCTGACTGCCATCCCCTCACACTATAGGCTTTTATCTTTCACCCCAGCTGAATTCTTAGAAGGTAATCTATACTCCCTGTGTCAATTTCCTCACTTTTCATTCATTTCTCAATACCTTCCTAATATTATTTCTGACTTTACCACTTGATTGAAACTACCTTCTCCCAAGGTTATATTCTCTTAACTGTTCAATCCATTTTCTCAGGCTTCATTCTGTTACCTAGGTATGTAATAAATCCTTCCTCCTTTATTGAATGACCATTCAATCAATGAAAAAGGATTTATTAAGCACCTCTCTAACAGTTACTGTGCTATTCTTTCTTCCTACTTGTTTGACTATTCCTTCTCAGCTTCTTTTGCTGGTTCATCATCTCATTCTAGAGTGCACATTCCCCAGCTTCTGTCCATTTTCTCTACATTTTCTATCTTGGTGATCTCTTCAACTCCCATGTATTCAATTATCACCTCTGCAGACTCCCAAATGTATATAACCACCCCTAATCTTTCTTCTGAAATCTAGTCCCATATTACCAATTTCCTTGATGAGCATCCCCATCTACATACCCAATAGGCACCTCCAATTCAATATATCCAAAAGTGGCACTCATGTTTATCCCCAAACCCATCCCTTTCCCACACTTCCCTATTCCTGTTAAGGGTACCACTATCTTTCCAGTCACCTAGGCTCATACCTTAGAGTCATCTTCACCTTCTACCATTTCCTTAACCAAATCAGTTGCCGAGTCTTGTCTATTCTACCTCCAAAAAACCTCTAAAATCCATCCTTTTCTCTCTACGGACCCAGCCTTTCTCCTAGTGTAGACCCCCATCCCCTCTAATCTGGACTATTTCAGTAGCCTCCTAATCAGTCTCTTCAATTCCAGTCTCTGCCTTTGTGAATTCATTCTCCATACTACTGACAAATTGACATTTTTAAAGCACAGGTTTGATCATGTCATATATCAACATACACACATCCCTACTCATATATCTAATGCCTTACACCTTTAAAATGAAATTCAAAATTTTCAGCCTGGCATTTAAGGTCCTACATAATTAGGACAGAGCCTTCCTGTCCAGACTAAAGTCACATCATCCCCTTCATGAATTCTCCCTTCCTACAAGAACTCAGCTGTTAGCTGTTACCTATACCCAATATTCCATCCCTTCATTCTCTACAATTGCATAACTGGTCCCCCATATATGGACTGAATCAATAAACAAGCATTTATTAATCATTATTATATGCCAGAAGCCCTGGGGATGCAAGGAAAAAACACAAATAGTCCTTGCCCTCAAAGACATGCACTTACTGCTTTCTCACTTCTGCCTCATAGGCTCCCTGGCTTCCTCAAGGCATAGGCAGCTGCCACTTCTCTCATGCAACCTCTCCTGTCCTCCCAAGTTATTAGAGGTCTCTCTCTGTGTGTCTTGAAATTACTTCACATTAGACCAAGCACTAGTCCCTATAAGTGGTCCAAAAACATGATTAGTTTTCAAAAGAAGAATGGCAAACTACAAATGACCATATAAAAACCATGCTCCAAATTACTAATAAAAAGATAAATGCAAGTGGAAATAGCTCTGAAGTTTCACTGTCAAAATGACAAGAGGGATGATCAATGTTGTAAGGGTCATGGGAAAACAGGTACATTAATACACTGTTGATGGAGCTATACATTTTTCCAACCATTCTACAAAGTAATTTGAAATTATGTTAAGAAAATTATTAAACTGATTATACCCTTCTACCCAGAGATCCCATTGACAGACCTATACCCCAAGGAGATCAAAGATAGGCCAAATACTCTAGTATCACTTTCTGAAGTAGCAAAAAACTGGAAACAAAGTAGATACCCCTTGATTATGAACTGGTTTAAACAAATTGTTGTAGATGAGTGAAATTAAGTATTAATGTGCCATACGAAATGGATGAAATCCCTCCATTCATATTGCTCCCAAGCTAGTTTAGGGTTTCATTGTCATCCTTTGACCATAACAAACTAAAACTCTCTACTATCACTAAGAAAAAATACAAATTCTTCAGAGTGGAATTTGAGGCCTACTACATTTGGCTCCAACCTTCCTTTCCAGCCAAAATGAATTAATTACTTGCCATTCCCCAATCTACTTCTGGCTCTTCCTGCCTCTGTGCATTTGAATAGGCCATATCACCACCACCACCACCACCACCACCCCATGCCTGGAATGGCCTTCCTCTACATTCCCCTCATTGAAATTGCCCCCCTTCCATCAAAGACCAAGTCCAATACTGTTTCTTCCATGAAAGATTCCCTGATAACCACATCCCCTTCCAAATCTCTTATTCTCTTTTTTAAAAATATCCCCTAAGCACGTAGCACAATCTATTCAATTTAACAAACTTGTATGGCAGCTGTCTGAGTACATCTTATCCTCCTATGAAATCATAAAGTTCTTGAGGTCAGGGACTAAGTCATTTTTCATCTTTCCATCCCTATTCCCAACACAGAATGAATTCAATTTAACTGAAAGGAGGGAGGGACATTTTTTTCCCATGAGGACCAGGAAATAAGATGGTTTCTAATGGAACAATGGAGTGTCTGGTCAGCACTAGAAGTGTATGGTTCTGATCCAGGTCCAAGTCTTGGCTCTACCATTTACCAATCATGTCACCCTGAACACATCACTTTGCTTTTCTGAGCCTCAGTTTCTTCCTCTGCAAAATGGAGATATCAATTCTTCTACTAACCTCTCCAGTAGATTATGGTGATGAAAGCACTTTATTAGCCTTACACTGCTGTATGAGTATGAATCATTATTACCTCAGAACCTCTTAGCACCATGGTAAGAACAAAGGCTAGGATGAGAAATCCCAGTGAGTACAACTTTTTGAGGGAGTCACTTGTTCTGCCAAACCTCAAATCTGCTCTGACTTTCCTGGAATCAGAGGTTTTTCCTGGTGGATCCAAACTTCATGAAAGAAGTCAACAACTGACCTATTGGAAAATTAGCCAGAGCAGAGAAAGCAGAAAGGCATTTCCTGATTAAGTCAATGGGGGGTTTCCATGATTTACCCCAAATCCAATGAAAATATTTCTCTTCACATATTTCCTAATAGAAAAAGATAAAAAGCAAGGCAAGAGGCAAAATAGCTGAGGTTTTCTCTACCACTTGCAACATTCCTGAGAAAAAGAAAGGAAATAAAATGTTAAGGCCAGGACGATAAGTCTTAAGGAAGAACACATCATCATTATTACTTTGGGAAGGCACTCTTGTAATTAGCACTAGACTCAGAGTCAGAAGACCTTGGTCCTAGTTCTGGCTCTGCCACTGACCCAACTAGGTGACCTTAGGCCAGTCACTTAGCTTTGATGAGTCTCTGTTTCTTCATCTCTCAAATGGGGGTGAATGCATTGGGACAAGCTATATCCCATAGGGGTTCTGAGGAACACTCTTTGTCATTCACAAAATATCATCATCATCACCACCACCATCATCATAATTCTTGTTTTTCCTTCTGAACAATAAAGAGGAGGGACAAGGGAAGGGACCAGGGAAGCTCCTTCTAGATCTTACATTCTAAGCTTCCAAGATTCTATCACCACCACACTGCCACTGCCCAGCTAGGTGCTTTGATACAAAAAAGAAAACCTGTCCCCCGACCTCAAGAAGTTCACAATATGAAGTAGATTCACAAAGAACAGTATCAAAATCAGATTTCATAGTTCACAACAATATCTTTTATCTAGACAGGAATTAAACTTTACTAAGACCTGTGTGACTTTAGCTACATCACTTAACCTGGCCTGGCCTCAGGGACCTCCTTTGTAAAATGAGACTGGACTAGATATACTTTGAGGTTCCTTCCAGCTCAAACTCTAGGATCCTAAAGTCTTTTGCCCACAATGAAGCCAAGTGGGAACTCGTTAGAGGAGGGACAATTCCCATTTTATAAATGAGGAAATAAGTCTCAGAAAAGTGTCATGACATGCTATAATATACTGAAGGCAGGATTCAAACCCAATTCATCTAACCCCAAGACCTATGTTCTCTCTACTACACCAGTTGTCCAGTATTTTAAAAAACTTACAACATACAATATATAATATTTTGGTATGGGATTCCCAAAATGTACAAGCATTTTGTGTTTTTTTGTTTATGGATTCTAGTTCTGGCTCTAACATTAACTTACTTTATCAGTCTAGGATATCTTACTGTAGCTTTCTGGTCCTCCATCTTTCCATCTGTAAAACGGAGAGAGAAATAATTTTCTGCAAAAAATCAGTGTGATTCCCCGACAGGGTACCTAGTAATAAAAGGCATGAAAATACTTTAAAAGTTCAAGTATTATGGAAGTTAAAAAGTAATTATTACAATAAAAGTCTCCTTTATGGCCTAATTTGCTGAATATTCATTTGAGAGTTATTATATACTATAGCATTTATAAAGTATATTTATAAAATTCTCATTTGAATTACATATCTTATATATATCTTACATATATAACTCAAATAGGTAGAATATCAATATGTACATGTACAAATATGCCACATATATTCAAATTTTCTAAGAATTAAAAAACTATTATAAAAATCACAAAACTAAATATTACTGAACAGAGTGTCATTTCAGTTTGATGATTCTGAAGGTATTTCAGGATCTTGCAAGGGATTTATAAGGTCCTCATTATGAATCTTAATCTTTTGCCCAATAAAACCACAGAATGCTATAGCTAGACATAAGCACCTAAAATGTTAGAACACAGAGCTTAGAAAGTTAGCACTGTAATGGATATTAGAACAGAGAATGTTAGAACATAGAATGTTAGCGCTGGAGAGACCATCTAGAAACCATCTAGTATTGGTACATCTAATTCCTAGGATCTGTTAACTTGTGTTTTATTTTTAATTGATAACTTTTTCAATATAGTTTCTTTTGTAATCAATTATTATGTATTAATTTGTATATTTTATTTTATAATATTTATATTAATGATAATTACTATGTATGTTTTATGTATTTAAGAACTCATTCTGAGAAGGGATCTATAGATTTCACCAGATTGTCAAAGGAGATCTACAGCACAAAAAGGCTAAGAACCCCAGAGCCAGTTCATTCCTCTCACTCTGCAGATGAGGAAACTGAGGCCTAGAGAGAGGAAAAGAACAGTCTGAAGTCATATTGAAAGGTATAGGAGGCTGGGCTCAATTTTTACTGATCCAATAAATGTATCCTAAAAGTATAAGGCTTGTTGACTCTGGTTATATCATAGAAACAGAGTGAAGAGAATTTTTTTTAATGTTTTGAGCATTCTTAGTTTTTTGGTTATCCAGGTTCTAGATAAATGGAACTAAGTGAAACTACTTTTTCTATCCTCAGAGTTCTCATAGCATTTTGCCTGGCTTTCCTTTGCTCCCATGACACTCTGCTTTCTGTAATATTTGTATATATGTCTTATCTTCTCCTTTTACTGTAAATTCCATGAGAGTACTGACTATATTTTTTCATCATCTTTGTATCCCTAACATCTAAACCTTCCCCCGCCTATAGCAGGCAATTTATATATGTGGGTTCATTTGAATTGTTTCATTATTACTTTCATTATTACATACTGTCTGCCATATGGGGTTACTATTCTAAGGCATGCGGTAAAGTGAGAACCTGGGCTTCAGATGTGGATGAGGAGATAATGGTGCAGCAAAAAGTCTAATAAGAGAACACAAGTTTTCAAGATGGTGCTTGAGCCATCTAGTGCTGGTTTCTTGCAACATTTATTGAGCCATGGTTGTAGAGAGACAAAAATGAAATAGGCCCTGCCCTCAGGTAGCTTACATTCTATCAAGGAGGAAAACAAACATAAAAAAGATAAGTAAATGAAAAATAATTTCTGCATAGGGCACTGGCGGGGGTTGAGGGGTGGGAAGAGCTCAGAGGAAAGGAGGGAAGAGGCCAGGATAGGCCTAGTGAAGGAGGTAGTATTTGATCTAAGATTTTATGAGTTGGAGGTGAAAAATCTCCCCTGATGCCTGGGCATAATCTTACCTCACCCTGTGCCTTAGAATAGGAATCCCAAATGGAATATTTTATCCTAGAGGCAAGAGGAAGCTACTGGAACTTCTTGAGAAGGGGAGTGACATGTCTAGACCTGTGCTTTAGGAATATCAATTTGGAAGCTTTGTGGAGGGCAGATGGAAGAGGGGAGGGACCAGAGGCAGGGTGAGCAAACATAAGTCTATTATAATAGTCCAGGTGAAGAGGTGCCGAGAGCCTGAACTACAGCTATGACTGTGTGAATGGCAAAGATGACATCAAACAGTCAATCAATAAGTATTTATTAAGTGCTTATTAAGCTTCAGGCACTGGGCAAAGTGCTGGGGATACAAAGAAAGGCAAAAACAGCTCCTGCCCTCAAGGAGCTCAGATTCTAATGGGGGAGAGAACATGGAAATAACCAGGTACATACAAGATATGTACAGAATAGATGGAAGATAATCCCAGGAGGCAGTTCCATGGCTCACTGGATATAGTGCTGGGCCTGGAGTCAGGAAGATTTGAGTTCAAATCCAGCCTCAGACACTTGGTAGTTGTGTGAACCTGGGCAAGTCACTTAACTGGAGGAAATGGCAAACCACTCCAGTATCTTTGCCAAGAAAACCCCATGGACAGTATTGGCATGCTATAGTCCACAGGACACAACTAAAAAACAACAATCTCAGAGGGGAAGATATGAGCAGCTGGGAGGGTGGGGACAGATGGGGAAAGGCATAAGGTAGGATTTGACCTGAATCCTCACGTATGTGAGTGATGTTGTATAATAAAAATTATAAAATTTGACAACTGGTTGGATATGTAGGGTGAAAGTGAGAAGATAAGGATGACATCAGAGGTATGAGTCTAGGCAGATAGAAAGCTGATGGTGTTCTCACAAACAGGGAAGTTAGGAAGAGAGAAGGGTTAAGGGTGATACTGGGAAAAATATGAGTTCTGGTTTTTGTGTTTGAGATATTCACAAGACATTAGTTAGAAATGTCTAATTGCTGTGGGGCTTTAGAATTCAGACAGACTCAGGCTAGATATCCATTAGATAGCCTTGATCATAAATTGTTTCATTCTTTACATGTGTGTCGCCAGTGCCTTACACTGTACCTGGCATATCATAGGTGCTTAATAAATGCTTGTTGGTTGACTAATTGATTGATATGGGGCAATCTGTATAGGAATGACTGTTGAACACTGGGGAGCTGATGAGATCACCAAAAAAAAAGATTAGAAAAGCTAAGATGTAAAGGAACCTAGAATGTCAGAGTTGGAAGGAACCTTAGAGATCACCTCGTCCAATCTCCTCATGTTATAATAGAGGAAAATAAGGCTTAGAAAAGAGAAGTGACTTGTCCAATTTTACAAAGCAATTTTTTTTTTGAACCAGACTTGTGATTTCATTGGTATAGAGGACTTTGGATGAGCAAAGTGAAGACCCAGAAAAGAAAGTACTTGCCACCAAAGTTCATGGCACCATTGAATGGTTCACCATTGGAAAGTGATAGGATTTTATCAGTGGAAATGACATAAAGAACAGGCATTACCAACTGTTTTGCCACTGCACCCCGAGGAACATGGGACATTTCCATCTGACTAGCTTCTGAAACTTTCTATATATGTTCTGCCCCCCCATTAGAATGTGAGAGACTTGAGAGCAAAGACTGTCTTACTTTTCTATTAGTATCCTCAGCACTTAGCACAGAACTTTGTATACAGAAGTCTTAATGTTTTTTCATTCTTTGGCACCTGCTTTGAAATGTATAGTCTTAGAGGGCAGGGTTACACAGCCAGTATATCTCAGAGGGGTTTATGATGAAGAAAAGGGGCTACAAAAACAAATAAGATGGGTGGCAGCTAGGTGGCACAGTGGATAGAGCATTGGCTCTGGAGTCAGGAGGACCTGAATTCAAATCAGACACTTGACACTTACTAGCTGTGTGACCCTGGGTCACTTAACCCCTTTGCCTAGCCAAAACAACAACAACAACAACAACAACAAATAAGACAGGTCCCTGCCCTCAAGGAGCCTGCAATCTAGAATAAGAGATGAATACATATGTAGATAAATATGATACAAATGAGAATATTATAAGATCACAAAAGTACTGTCTGATAAGATGAAGAAGACCATATTTATAAGGCTGTGCTAGGGAAAGTACCAAGCAAGTAAGAGAAACCTGCTTGGTAAGATCTTCTAGTCTAATGGGAATGTAATGATGGTAAATCAACATTCATTCATGGAGCAAGTATCTATTAAATGCTTTACTTGGGAAGATAGGAAGAAAGGAAACAAGCATTTACCAAGTGCCTACTATGTGCCAGGCACTGTGCTAAGCACTTTATAGATAGCGTCTTATTTGATCGTTACAACAACACTAGGATTTAGGTGCAATTATTATTCCCATTTTATAGTAGAGAAAACTGAGATAGCAGTTAAGTGAGCTGCCAAGGGTCATACAGCTTTCTTAAGTTCTGAGGCTACACTTGAATTTAGGTCTTCCTGACTCCAGGCCCAGTGCTCTTTCTACTGAACCAGCTAGCAATCTCCAAGACAAGGTTCTTTATTGTCTCTATGTCAAGCATACAAAACAGAATTTACAGAACCTACCAGAAATCATTCAGGGTGTGTGTGTGTGTGTGTGTGTGTTTGATGGAAAGTATGAGCAGTAAGTGGGAGGGTATGAGAGTCAAAAGTTGGCCACCTCACCTCCAGTCATTCTGCAAAGGAGGAGGTGGGATCACCAAAGTACAAACAGCAATCAATTTGGAGAAGTAGCCAAACAAAGGTCTGGTCTTTAGGGATCAGATAAAAAACTGAAATGAGGAGTGAACTCCCCCACCTCTGCTTTTTCCTCCCTCCATGGAGGGCAGCAGCATGGTGTTATGGAAGGAAATACTGTATTTAAATCCCACCTCTGCTACCCATGGTCTACCCATGTGACCATGGACAAGTCAATTAATCCCTCTGGGTTTCAGTTTCTTTATATGGAAAATGAAGGGGCTGTATTAGACGAGCTCTAAGGACCTTGCCAGTTCCAAATCTTTGACTGTGACTGCTACACATCTTCCTTACCTGGGACAAGTAAGTCCCCCACTCACTACCTTTGTCATCTTGGGGAGGTCAATGACTCTGGGTTTCAGTTTCATCATCTGAAAAGTGAGGGAGTTTGGACTAGACCCAAAGGTCTCTTATAGCTCCAAAACCATGATACTTGTTTAGTTTTTTCAAATGTGTCCAACTCTTTATGACCCCATTGCCCATAGCATGTCATCTCTTTTTATCATTTTAGTAATATCCCTGGAGTTTTCTCGGCAAAGATACTGAAGTGGTTTGCCATTTCCTTCTCCAGTAGATTACCTTTTGTAAGAACTCTCCACTATGATCTGCGCATCTTGGGTAACCCTGCACGGCGTAGTTCATAGTCTCATTGAGCTAGCAAGCCCTTCTGCCACAACAAGGCAGTGATCCAAGGGGGAAGGCCATGATCCTATGATCCCCCAAATGCTAAACTACTGAGTAAGTCCCTCCATCTTCATAGGTCTCATTTTCCTCATCTGTAAAATGGGAGTGTGGGGGGAAGACTGACTATACAATGATCTTATGATCAAATAATGGTTCTCTGGGATCATTTGACCCTGCTGTTCTGAGAGTCTACAACAGAATTCAACTTCTTGGCCAAATAGCTTATATAAAGAAATTTATCCAGGTAGGAAAGGAGATGCCACTCTTAGCTGAACTCCACTATTTCCCTTCTCCACTTTGACATTTCTATTAGTGGCACCACCATTCTCCAGTATCAGAACCCCAAAGTCACCTTTGACACCTCACTCTGCTTTATCCTCTATTTAACCATAGAATCCTATTATAGAATCATAGATGTAGAGTTGAGATGGATCCTAAAGATTATCCCTTTCATTTTACTGATGAGGAAACAGAAATCCAGATAAGCCAAGTGACTCACCACCTAAGGTCAAATAGGTAGTGATGGAGTCAGAATTTGAACTCAGGTCCTGGGACTCCCATCAGTGTTCTTTCTACTTCAGCATACTTCACCTGCTATTGTCCAGCAGATTCTTTCTCTGAAATGCCTGTTGTATCTAAACCTCCTTTCACATTTTCAGAGCCACCCCTCTAATCTTTATTATTATCAGGAGGTTGTAATCAATGTCCTCTAACTTTAAGGTCCTTTCTAACTTTAAAACCTAGGAGCCTACGACCCCTAGGACCCCTAGATTATTCTTGCAACAGTATCTTACCAAGGCCCCTCTGCCTCAAAATCTCCCCCTATCTGGTTAGCAAGGCTATTGGATTAGTTCATCTTCCTTAGGAACCTTTTTTATCACCCCAGTCTCCTGCCCAGAAAAGCACAATGTCTCCCTATTGAAGATCAGATCTAATTCCTCCAAGCTTGGTACTCAACAGGCTCCAAGCTGACTATCCAATTCTATCTCTCTTACAACTCAACTCCTCCACCAATCGGGCTATTTTGCCTCCTTACAATCCTCCACATATGTCCTGTTCATTCCTTGTTGTTTATCCCAGTTCGAGCGATCCTTCAAAGCCCAACCCCAATGAATGCTCCGACCCAAACTAACCTGGAGAGCTTCTGAGCTAAATATTTGGTCCAATGCCTACATTTTACAGACAAAGAAAGTGAGGCCCAGGGAAAGGAAATCAATTAATCAAAAAACATTTATTAAGCTACTATGAGCCAGGCACTGTGCTAAGCACTGGGGATATAAAAAGAGGCAAAAGACAGTCCTTGCCCTCAAGGGAGCTTACAATATAATGGAGGAGACATCTTGCAAATGAAAACAGGCTGTGTGTGTGTGTGTGTGTGTGTGTGTGTGTGTGTGTGTGTGTGTGT